>NC_135899.1:23070533-23514656 GCF_964194155.1 Cetorhinus maximus | reverse complement strand
TGAGAGAGGATGGGGGTGGGGGGAGAGAGAGGATGGGGGTGGGGGAGGGAGAGAGGATGGGGATGGGGAGAGAGAGGATGGGGATGGGGGGAGAGAGAGAGAATGGGGGGTGAGGGGAGAGAGAGGATGGGGATGGGGAGAGAGAGGATGGGGGTGGGAGGAGAGAGAGGGATGGGGGTGGGGGGAGAGAGAGGATGGGGGTGGGGGGAGAGAGAGGATGGGGATGGGGGAAAGAGAGAATGGGGATGGGGAGAGAGAGGATGAGGGTGGGGCACGAGAGAGGATGGGGTGGGGGGAGAGAGGATGGGGTGTGGGGGAGAGAGGATGGGGGTGGGGGGGAGAGTGGGGGTTGGGGGGGGAGAGAGGATGGGGGTGGGGGGGAGAGAAAGGATGGGGGTGGGGTGAGAGAGGGTGGGGGGGAAAGAGGACGAGGGTGGGGGGCAGAGAGGCTGGGGGGTGGGGCTGGAGAGAGCGTGGGGGATGGGGGGAGAGCAGACGGGCTGGGGGGGGAGAGGATAGAGGGTGGGGGGGGTAAGAGAGTGGGGGTGGGGGATAAGAGGATGGGAGGGTGGGGGGAGAGAAAGGATGCGGGTGGGGGGAGAGAGAGGGATGCGGGTGGGGGGAGAGAGAGAGAGGATGGGGGTGGGGGAGAGAGAGAGGATGGGGGTGGGGGAGAGAGAGGATGGGGGTGGGGGGAGAGAGAATGGGGGTGGGGGGGGAGAGAGAGAGGATGGGGGTGGGGGGAGAGAGAGAATGGGGGTGGGGGAGAGAGAGAGGATGGGGGTGGGGGAGAGAGAGGATGGTGGTGGGGGAGAGAGAGAGAGGATGGGGTGGGGGGAGAGAGAGGATGCGGGTGGAGGGAGAGAGAGGATGGTGAGGAGAGAGGTGGGGGGGAGAGAGAGAGAGGATGGGGTGGGGGGAGAGAGAGAATGGGGGTGGGGGGAGAGAGAGAGGATGGGGGTGGGGGGAGAGAGAGGATGGTGGTGAGGGGAGAGAGAGAGAGGATGGGGTGGGAGAGAGAGAGGATGGGGGGAGAGAGGACGAGGGTGGGGGGTGCAGAGAGGCTGGGGGGTGGGGCTGGAGAGAGCATGGGGGATGGGGGGAGAGCGGACGGGGTTGGGGGAAGAGGATAGAGGGTGGGGGTGTGTGGGGGTAATAGGCTGGGAGGGTTGGGGGAGAGAGAGGATGGGGGTGGGGAGAGAGAGGATGGGGTGGGGGAGAGAGAGGATGGGGTGGGGGGAGAGAGGATGGGGGTGGAGGGGAGAGAGGATGGGGGTGGGGGCAGAGAGAGGATGGGGGTGGTGGAGAGAGAGGATGGGGTGGGGGGAGAGAGGATGGGGATGGGGGGGAGAGAGGATGGGGGTGGGGGCAGAGAGAGGATGGGGGTGGGGGGGAGAGAGGATGGGGTGGGGGGTGAGAGGATGGGGATGGGGGAGAGAATGGGGATGGGGAGAGAATGGGGATGGGGGAGAGGATGGGGATGGGGGAGAGAATGGGGATGGGGAGAGAATGGGGATGGAGAGGATGGGGATGGGGGAGAGAGGATGGGGGTGGGGGGGTGAGAGGATGGGGCTTGGGGGTGGAGAGGGGGAGAGAGGATGGGGGTTGGGGGGAGTGGGGTGGGGGGAATGGGGTTGGTGGGAGTGGGATGGGGGGAGAGTGGAAGTGAGAGTGAGGGAGGGAGGGAGGGAGAGGTTGGGTAGGGAGGGGGAGAGAGGAAGGGGTGAGAGGGAGAGGGAGGGAAGAGGGAGGGAGAGAAGGCGAGGGAGGGGGAGAGAGAGGAAGGGGGAGAGAAGGGGGAGAGAGGAGGAGAGAGAGGGGGAGGGAGGTGGAGAGAGGG
Source organism: Cetorhinus maximus (assembly GCF_964194155.1). Classification (NCBI taxonomy): domain Eukaryota; kingdom Metazoa; phylum Chordata; class Chondrichthyes; order Lamniformes; family Cetorhinidae; genus Cetorhinus; species Cetorhinus maximus. Next base: position 23,512,816 of record NC_135899.1, on the reverse strand, counting down.
AGAGAGAAGAGAGGGTGGGGGAGTGGGGGAGGGGGAGAGGGTTGGGGAGGGGGTGAGGTTGGGTGAGGGTGGGGGAGAGAGGGAGGGGGAAGAGAGGGAAGAGAGAGCGAGGGAGGGGGAAGAGAGGGAGAGAGAGGGAAGAGAGAGCGAGGGAGGGAGAGAAGGAGAGGGAGGGGGAGATACAGGAAGGGGGAGAGAGGAGGAGAGAGTAGGGGAGAGGGATGGAGAGTGGGGCAAGGGAGAGAAAACGGGGTGAGGCAGAGAGAGGGGTAGAGGGAGTGAGAGGGTGGAGATGGAGAGAGGGAGATTGGAGAGGGGGAGAGCAGGGAAATGGAGAGAGTGGGAAGAGGGAGAGCTGTGGGAGAGCGACAGAAAGTGGAGAGGGAGGGAGATGGAGAGAGAGGAGAGGGAGACGGGGGGAAAGGGAGAGAGAGAGAAGGGGAGAGGGAGAGAGGGGGGAAATGGAAATACAGGGAGAGAGAGAGGGGGAGATAGAGAGGGAGAGGGTGGAGGTAGAGAGGGGGATGGAGAGGGAGAGAGGTGGGATAATGAGGGAGAGGGGAGAAAGAGGGAGGGAGAGAGAGAGGCGGTAGAGGGAGAGAGGGTGAGCGAGGGGTGAGGGAGGAGAGGGAGGGAATGTGGGAAGAGGGAGGAGAGGGAGGGAATGTGGGGAGAGGGAGGAGAGAGGGTGATGAGGCAGAGTGAGGGTGTATAGGCAGAGAGGGAGGCAGAGGTAAGGGTGAGATGGAGAGAGAGGAAGGGAAGAGGGGATGAAGAGGGAGAGTGGGGGAAGAGGGAGAGTTGGGGAAGAGGGAGAGAGGGGAGAGCAGGGAAACAGAGAGAGCAGGAAGGGGAGAGGGACCGAGGGCTGGAGGGAGGGAGTTGGGAAGAGGGGGAGGGAGAGAGGGAGAGAGAGAGGGGGGGTTGGAGAGCGAGAGAGTGTGGGAGGAGAGGAAGAGAGAGAGATGACTGAGAGGGAGACAGTGGGCTGAGAGTGAGAGAGCATGGGGAAGGGAGAGTGGTGGGCGAGGGAGAAAGAATGAGAGAGAGGGGGACAGTGAGAGAGAGATGGGAGAGAGAGAGGGTGTAGGGAAAGAGATGGTGTAGAGGGAGAGAGAGGGGGTATAGGCAGAGGGAGGGGTGAGATGGAGAGTGGGTGGAGAGAGAGGGAGAGGGAGAAGAGAAACAGATAGAGTGGGCAGAGGAGGGAGGGGGGAGAGGGAGGGAAAGGAAGAGACAGGGGAGAGGCAGAGATGGGGATGGGGGGAGAGGGAGAAAGAGGGGAGAGGGATAGAGAGGGGGGGAGAGAAGGTGTAGAGGCAGAGAAAGGGGAGAGGGAGAGAGGGTGTATAGGCAGAGGTAGGGGTGAGATGGAGAGAGGGTGGAGTGAGAGGAGAGAGAGAGGAAGGGAAGAGGGGATAAAGAGGGAGGGAGGGGGAAGAGGGAGAGTGGGGGAAGAGGGAGAGTGGGAGGGAGAGGGAGAGTGGGGGAAGAAGGAGAGTGGGGGAAGAGGGAGAGAGGGAGGAAGAGAGGGGGGAGAGGGAGAGAAGTGGGAGAGGGGGAGAAGGAGGGAGAGAGAGAGAGAGAGGAGGGAGAGGGAGGGAGAGGGAGAGAGGGAGGGAAAGTGGGGAGAGGGAGGAGAGGGAGAGAGAGGGAGATGAGAGAGAGAAAGAGAGGGGGGAGAGGGAGAGAGAGAGGGGGGGGAGAGAGAGAGAGAGAGACGGGTGAGAGCGAGGCAGGGGGGTGAGAGGGGGGAGGAGGGTGCAGAGGGAGGGAGAGGGGGAGAGAGAGGTTGAGAGAGGAGGGAAAGGGAGAGAGAGTGGGGAGAAGGGGAGATGGAGGAGAGGGAAAGAGGGAGAGAGATGGGTGAGAGCGAGACGGGGGAGGTGAGGGAGTGAGATGGAGAGAGGGGGGAGAGAGAGAGAGATGGGGAGGGGAGCGAGAGTGGGAAAGGAGCAGAGGGAGGAAGGGGGCAGAGGAGTAGAGGGGCAGATGGAGGGAGAATGGGAGAGGGAGGAGAGGGGGGATGAGGCAGAGAGGGGAGAGGGAAGGAGATGGAGAGAGAGGGGGACAGAGGGTGAGGAGAGGGAGGAGAGGGTGAGAGAGAGGGAGGAGGAGGGAGGGAGATGGAGGGGGAGGGAGAGAGGGAGAGGGCAGAGCGAGGGGAGATGGAGAGAGAAGGTGGGGGAGAGGGAGAGAGGGGAAAAAGAGGGGAGGAGAGGAGGGGGAAAAAGAGGGAGGAGAGGGAGAGAGAGGGGGAGAGGCAGAGATATGGGGAGAACGAGACAGAGGAGGAAGAGCGAGGGAGATGGAGAGAGAGGGAGAGGGGGAGGGAGGGAGGGAGAGAGGGACCGAGAAAGGAGAGAGGGGAGAAGGAGTGAGAGGGGAGAGAGAGTGAGAGGGGGAGAGGGAGTGAGAGGGGAAGTGAGGCAGAGGGAGGGAGATTGGTAGAGGGAGGAGAGTGGGGGTGAGGCAGAGAGAGGGGGAGATGGAGAGAGAGGGTGAGAGAGGAGGGAAAGGGGGAGATGGTGGGGGGAGGGAGAGGAAAGAGAGAGAGGGAGAGAAGTAGGGTGATGGAGAGATAGGGAGAGAGAGGAGCGGGAGAAAGGGAGGAAGGGGGGAGGGGAGGAAGAGAAGGGGTGACAGGAGAGAGGGATAGAGAGTGGGAGAGGGATGGAGAGGGGAGAGGGAGGGAACATGGGGAGAGGGAGGAGAGAGGGGGATGAGGCAGAGAGAGGGGGAGAGGGACAGAGATAGAAAGGGGGGCAAGGGAGAGGGGGGCAAGGGAGAGGGAGAGAGGGTGGGAGAGTGGGGAGAGCGAGAGAATGGGGGATGAGGGAGAGAAAGGGGTAGAGGGAGGGAGAAGGTTGGGAGGGAGAGAGAGAGAGTGGAGGGGTAGAGCAGGGAAACAGAGAGAGTGGGAAGGGGGAGAGGGATAGAGGGAGGGAGATGGAGAGGGAGAGAGAGGGGAAAGAGGGGGAGGAGGGGGAGAGCGAGAGAGGTAGGGAGGGAGAGGGGCGAGGGGGAGAGGGAGGGGGAAGAGGGAGAGAGCACGGTTAGGGGAAGGGAGAGTGGTGGGCGAGGGAGAGAGAGTTGAAGAGTGAGAGAGAGAGGTGAGAGAGGGATAGAGGGTGGGGAGCAGGGAGAGAGAGGAGAGTGGGAGAGAGAGAGAGGGGTATAGGCAGAGGGAGGGGTGAGATGGAGAGAGGGTGGAGAAAGAGGGAAGGAGAGAGAGGAAGAGGGAGCAGGGAAACAGAAAGAGGGGAGAGGGGGAAGGGGTGGGAGAGGGGGGAACGAAGGACAGAGGGGGAAAGGGGGTAGAGGGACAGAGGGGGGAGAGAGAGAGAGTTGGGGGAGGCAGAGATGGGGATGGGGGGAGAGTGAGAGAGCAGGGAGAGAGACAGAGAGTGGGAGAGGGGGAGAGAGGATGTAGAGAGAGAGGCGGGGGAGAGAGAGAGAGAAGGGTATAGGCAGAGAGAGGGGCAGAGGGAGGGGTGAGATGGAGAGAGGGTGGAGAGAGAAGGAGGGAGAGAGAGAGGAAGAAGGAAAGCGGGAGCAGGGAAACGGAAAGAGCGGGGAGAGGGGGGAGAGAGAGGGGGAGAAAAGGATGGAGGGGGAGAGGGGGGTAGAGGGACAGAGGAGGGAGAGGGAGAGAGTGGAGAGAGGGACAGAGAGAGTGGGAGAGGGGGAGACAGGGTGTAGAGGGGAGAGAGGGGCAGAGGGAGGGTGGAATGGAGAGAGGGTGGAGTGAGGGGGAGAGGGGGAAGAGGGAGAGAGGTGGGATAGTGAGAGAGAGGGGAGAGGGAGAGAGAAAGGGAGAGGGAGAGAGTGGGGAGGGAAAGGGGAGAGTGTGAGAGAGAGGGGGAGAGGGAGTGGGGAAAAGGAGAGATTGTGGGGAGAGGGAGAGAGGGAGGGAGGGGGACAGGGAGAAAGAGGGGGGAGATAGAGAGTGGGAGGGAGGCAAGAGATAGAGAGTTGGAGCAAGGGTTGGAGATAGACAGTGGGAGGGTGGGAGATGGAGGTAGAGAATTGGGGATGTGGTGGAGGTAGAGACTGGGAGGGAGGGGTGGAGATAGGGTGTGAAGATAGGGAGAGGGAGGGAGGGGTGAAGATAGGGAGAGTGAGAGAGGTGGTGAAGATAGGGAGAGGGAGGGAGGGGGGAGATAGGGAGAGGGGTGGAGAGAAGGAGAGGGGTGGGGAGAGGGAGAGGGAGAGGGGTGGAGAGAAGGGGGAGTTAGGGAGAGAGGGGGAGAGCGGGAGAGGGATAGAGCGGGAGATAGGGAGGGCAATAGAGGGAGGGGGAAGGTGAGAGAGATAGGGTGGAGAGAGCGATGGGGAGATAGAAAGGGAAGGGGGATAGAGAGAGAGAGGGGGAGGGGGCTGGAGAAAGAGGGTGAGGGGAGGGAGGGGGAGAGAGAGAGAGGGAGGGAGAGAGAGAGGAGGAGCGAGTTAGGGGGGGAGTGAGAAATGGAGAGAAAGTGGGGAGATATAGAGAGAGAGAGAGTGTGGAAGGAGATAGAGAGAGCAAGAGATAATCGGGGGAGATAGCAAGAGACAGGATGAGATCAGGAGAGATGGGGAAATAGAGACGGGATAGAGAGGGAACGAGTTAGAGGGAGAGAAAGGGGGGTGGTTAGAGGCAGAGAGAGGGGAGAGGGAGGCAGAGAGAGAGGGAAAGAGTGAGGGGGAGAGAGATGGAGAGAGAGGTGGGAGATAGAGGGGGAGATAGGGGGGTAGATAGAAAGAGTGAGAGAGGGGGTGAGATAGGGAGAGATGGAGGTGAGATAGAGAGAGCGACGGGTTGGGGGGGTAGAGAGAGAGACGGGGGAGATAGAGAGAGAGAGAGAGATGGGGGAGAGAGAGAAGGTGGGAGAGAGAGAGGGAGGGGGGCACGGGGGGAGGGAGAGATTGAGGGAGGGGGAGATGGATAGAGTGTGAGAGAGAGAGAGGAGGAATACTAGAGTATATGGAGACAATATAGAAAAATAAAGATAGAGAGGGAGGAGGAATAGAGAGAGAGGCAGTATGAATAGAGAATATACAGAAAGTATAGAATATAGAGGAGGTGGGTGGAGATAGAAGGACACAAACATACACATATACAGATAGGGGATAGACAGACACAGAGAAAATAAATAAAGAGATGGAGAGAGACCGGTTGCTGGAGGAACTCTGGCTCAGAGTTGATGAGCTGGAGTCTGAGCTTCGGACACTGCGACACATCAGTGAGGGGGAGAGTTACTTGGACGCTGTGTTTCAGGAGACAGTTACACCTCTTAGATTAACTACCTTAAATTCGGCCACTGGTCAGGGACAGGAGAGTGTGACTATGAGTGCGGCAGGTAGAGGGATCCAGGAAGTAGCACTGCAGGAGCCTCAGCCCTTGCCCTTATCCAACAGGTTTGAGATTCTTGCTCCCTGTGTGGACAAGAGCAGGGACTGTAGGGAGGATGAGCAAACTGACCATAGTACTGTGGTACAGCGAGCCATTCAAGTGGGGGGAGAAAAGAGAAATGTAGTTGTAATTGGGGATAGTATAGTTAGGGGAATAGATACTGTTCTCAGTAGCCAGGATCTAGACTCCCGAAGGCTGTGTTGCCTACCTGGTGCCAGGATTAAGGATATCTCAGCTGGGCTGCAGAGGAACTTGGAGTGGGAGGGGAAAGATCCAGTTGTCGTGGTCCACATAAGTACCAATGATATAGGCAGAATGAGGAAAGAGGTTCTGCTGAGGGAATACGAGCAGCTAGGGGCTAAATTAAAAAGCAGAACCAAAAAATAATCTCTGGATTACTACCTGAGCCTTGAGCTAATTGGCACAGGGTCAATAAGATTGAAGAGGTAAATGCGTGGCTCAAAGATTGGTGTGGGAGAAATGGGTTTGAATTCCTGGGACATTGGCACCAGTACTGGGGAAAGAGGGATCTATTCTGTTTGGATGGGCTCCACTTGAATCATGCTGGGACCAGTGTCCTGGCGAATAGCATAACTAGTGTTGTAGATAGGGCTTTAAACTAAATAGTGGCTGGGGGGAGGGTTCAGTTGCATGGAAATATAAAAAAAATAAAGTTTAAGGAGAGGGTAAGAGTTAGTGACAAGGCTGATTGTTACCAAAAAGTGAAAGGAATGGACAGAGTGTGTGAACGCCATATTGCACCAAAGTATCATATAAGAGTAGGGAAAATTGACAATAGGGCAAACTTAAAGGCTTTGTATCTGAACGTGCGTAGCATTTGGAATAAAACTAACGAGTTAACAGCGCAAATAGAGATAAATAGGTATGATTTGGTGGGGATTACTGAGACGTGGTTACAGGGAGAACAGGTTTAGGTGTTGAATATCCAAGGGTACTCAGTGTTTTGGAAGGATAGGTAGGAAGGAAAAGGAGGTGGTGTAGCTTTGTTAGTAAAGGAAGAGATCAGTGCTATAGTGAGGAATGATATAGGCACTGGAGAGCAAGTTGTAGAGTCAGTCTGGGTAGAAATAAGAAATAGCAAGGGAAAGAAGTCCCTGGTGGGAGTAATCTATAGGTCCCCAAACAGTAGTTCAGCAGTAGGGCACAGTATAAACCAGGAAATACTGGGAGCATGTAAGAAAGGCATGGCAATAATCATGGGTGATTTTAATATGCATATATACTGGACTAATCAAATTGGCAAGGGTAGCCTCGAGGGAAAGTTCATAGAATGTACTAGAGATTGTTCCTTGGAGCAATATATTGTGGAACCAACCAGGGAGCAGGCTATTCTGGATTTGGTTCTGTAATTAGATGGGATTCATTAATGATCTCATAGTAAAGGATCCTCTAGGGAAGAATGATCATAGCATGCTAGAATTTCAAGTTCAGTTTGAGAGCGAGAAACTTGAGTCCCACACTAGTGTTCTGGAGTTAAACAAAGGTAACTACATAGGCATGAAGAAAGAAAACTAGCGCAAAATGTAAAAACTGATAGCAAAAGCTTCTACAAGTATATAAAAGGAAAGAGATTGGCTAAAGTGAATGTTGGTCCCTTGGAGGATAAGACTGGGGAGTTAATAGTGGGGAATGCAGAAATGGCAGAGACGCTTAATCAATATTTTGCTTCAGTTTTCATGGTGGAGGACACTAGTACCACCCCAATAGTAACAGGTAGTGCAGAGGGTATAGAGAAGGAGGAACTTAGAACAATCACCATCACTAGAGAAAAAGTACTGAGCAAACTATTGGGATTAAAGGGTGACAAGTTCCCAGGACCTGATGGCCTACATCCCAGGGTCTTAAAGGAAGTGGCAGCGGAGATAGTGGATACATTGACTATAATATTCCAAAATTCCATGGATTCTGGAAAGGTCCCAGTGGATTGGAAAGATGCTAATATAATGCCCTTATTCAAAAAGGGATGGGGGAGGCAGAAAGTAGGAAACTAAAGACCAGTTAGTTTAACGTCTGTCATTGGTAAATTGTTGGAATCCATTATTCAGGAAGTAGTAATGGGGCATTTGGAAGGTGAAAATGCAATCCATCAGAGTCAGCATGGTTTTATGAAGAGTAAATTGTGTTTGACTAATTTGCTAGAGTTCTTTGAAGATGTGACAAGCAAAGCGGATAATGGGGATCATGTAGATGTAGTATATCTGGACTTCCAGAAGGCCATTGATAAGGTACCACACAAAAGAGCAAGATAAAATCTCACAGAGTTAGGGGTAATATATTAGCTTGGATAGAGGATTGGCTAACCAACAGAAAGCAGAGAGTCGAGATAAATGGGTCTTTCTCTGGATGGCAAGCTGTAACTATTAGGGTGTCACAGGGTTTGGTCCTTGGGCCCCAACTATTTACAATCTATATTAATGACAGATTCAGGGATAGAAGGTACTATAGTTAAATTTGCAAATGACACCAAAATAGGTGGGAAAGTAAGTTGCAAAGAAGAAATAAGAAATTTACAATTGGATATGGACAGGTTAGGTGAATGGGCCAAAGTTTGGCCAATGGTGTTTAACATGGATAAGTGTGAGGTTATCCATTTTGGTTGGAAGAATAAAAAGGTGACTTATTAATTAAATGGAGAAAAACTTCAGAATGCTTCAGTGCAGAGGGATCTGGGTGTCCTCGTGCATGAATCGCTGAAAGCTAGTATGCAGGTGCAGCAGGTAATAAGGAAGGCAAATGGAATTTTGACATTTATTGCTGAAGGAATAGAGTATAAAAATAGGGAAGTTTTGTTGCAACTGACAAGGCATTGGTAAGACCGCACCTGGTGTACTGTGAACAGTTTTGGTCCCCTTACTTGAGGAAGGATGTAGTTGCATTGGAGGCAGTTCAGAGGATGTTCACTAGATTGATTCCAGAGATGCAGGGCTTGTCCTATGAGGAGAGATTGAGCAGTTTAGGCCTATACTCGCTAGAGTTTAGAAGGATGAGAGGAGATCTAATTGAGACATACAAGTTGCTAGAGGGGATAGACAATGTAGACGTGGAGCAGATGTTTCCCTTTGTGGGGCATTCTAGAATGAGAGGCCATAGTTTTAGGCTAATGGGTGGTAGATTTAAATCAGAGATGAGGATGAATTACTTTTCTCAAAGGGTCATGTATCTGTGGAATTCACTACCTAGGGTGCAGTGGATGTCAGAATGCTGAATAAATTTAAGAAGGAGATAGACAGATTTTTAATTAGTGATGGGTTGAATGGTTATGGGCAGAGGGCGGGAAATTGGAGTTGAGGCCGAAATGAGATCAGCCATGATCGTATTGAATGGCGGGGCAGGCTCGAGGGGCTGAATTGCCTACTCCTGCTCCTAGTTCTTATGTAGAAGGAGTAGAGTGAGAAAGAGAGAGAAAAAAATACAGAGTGGGAATAGGGAGAGAACTGAGAGAGAGAGAGGGAGAGTGTGTGTGTGTGTGTGTGTTGAGGAGGAATATATAAAGTGTCAGGGATAAATGTCACAACTCACTGGGGATAGTGTGCTGTAATATCACGGCCCCCAACCCACGACAAATGTGAAAAGTTTGACCAAACCACCAGATTGCCCCAATTCTACCTAATTTAGGTTAACAGAATATGAGCAACCAGGTTTGTAAACTCAACAAGTAAATAACTTTATTGAACAAACTGTCTTTAATTAGTGGCGAATGAATGAAATATGAACTAACTTCTAACACTGTAACTTAAACTGTACCCACTTCTTAAATCCACACACACACAGACACACACACACGACACATAAGATACACAAAATGTAGATTTTAAGGGTGTGATAAAACAGTTCAATAACACCAATCTGGAGTACAGGATTCAATGGTTCAATTTTAATCAATGTCTTCCAAATTCCTTTCCGTTCGTTGTTGATGACACAAGGTGTCTTCCAGCACTTTCAGTCTGTAGTTCACTGGTTAAGAACTTGCATTTTAATGTCTCTAATAGTGGTTTTCCCCTTTTCCTTTTTACAGGGGTTTCCTCAGAGAGAGATAGCGACATGAGGAAAATAGATTTTTAGGTGTTTTCTCTTTGCAGGTCAGGATCTTTATGCTGTACTGCTACCATACAAAACCTGGTCACCTGGTCAGGAGCAGATTAAAATGCCATTGTCAGGCAGCTCCCTTGGTCCAGGACTCCCCTTTCTGGCAATATCCTGTCTTTCATGGCACACTCTGTTCCAGGACTGCAACATTGTATATATTTCTCATCCTGTTCCAGTCGACATTTCTTTCAAACTTGCAGCCATTGTACTTTTAAATCTATAGTCCAACAGAAATAGAGAAAAATAAAAAGGATACGTTCTTTACATAATAGACACAGGTTCTCAATCTCGCTTTCCCCTGGGTCTCTTGCTCAATCCATCTCGATCGATGGTAACCCCAGGATGTTGATAGTGCGGGATTCAGCGATAGTAATAACATTGAATGTCATAGGGAGATGTTTAGATTCTTTCTTGCTGGAGATGATCATTACCTGGCACTTGTCTGACACAAATGTTACTTGCCATTTGTCAGCCCAAGCCTGGATATTATCCAGATCTTGCTGCATTTGGACATGGACTGCTTCAGTATCTGAGCAGTCATGAATGGTACTGAATGCTGTGCAATCACCAGTAAACATCCCCACTTCTGACCTTATGATGGACAGAATGTTATTGATGAAGCAGTTGAAGTTGGTTGGGCCTAGGACACTACCCCGAGGAACTCCTACAGTAGTGTCCTGGGGCTGAGATGATTTCAACAACCACATCCATCTTCCTTTGTGCAAGGTATGACTCCAAAGCTCCCCACCAACCCCTCCCCCCAACCCTGATTCCCATTGACTTAAATTTTGCTAGGGCTCCTTGAAACCACACTCGAGGAAAATGCTGCTTCGATGTGGAGGGAAGTCATTCTCACCTCACCTCTGGGATTCAGCTCATGTCGTGTTTTGATCAAGGCTGTAATGAGGTCCAAAGCTCAGTGACTCTGCTGGTTTACTTTTGTCACATATTGGTTGTGTCCATGAGGTACTTTGGTAGGGGAGCATGAATGGAGGGATTAAATTTTTCTTTTATTCACTCAGGATGTGGTATTCGCTGGCTGGGCCAGTATGTATTGCCTATCCCTAGTTGCCCTTAAGAAGGTGATGGTGAGCTGCCTTCTTGAACTGCTGCAGTCCATGTGGTGTAGGTACACCCACAGTGCTGTTAGGGAGGGAGTTCCAGGATTTTGACCCAGCGATAGTGAAGGAATGGCAATATATTTCCAAGTCAGAATGGTAATTGACTTGGAGGGGAAGTTCCAGGTGGTGGTGTTCCCATCTATCTGCTGCCCTTGTCCTCCTAGGTGATAGTGGTCATGGGTTTGGAAGGTGCTAAGGAGCCTTAATGAATTCCTGCAGTGCATCTTGTAGATGGTATACACTGCTGCCATTGTGCATTGGTGGTGGAGGGAATGAATTTTTGTGGATGGGGTGCCAATCAAGCGGGCTGCTTTGTCCTGAATGCTGTCAAGCTTTTTGAGTGTCGTGGGAGCTGCATTCATCCAGGCGAGTGGGGAGTATCTCACCACACTTCTGACTTGTGCCTTGTAGATGGTGGACAGACTTCAGGGAGTCAGGAGATGAGTTACTCGGCACAGGATTCCTAGCCTCTGATCCGCTCTTGTAGCCACTATGGCTAGTCCAGTTCAGTTTCTGGTCAATGGTAACCCCCCCAGGATGTTGATAGTGGGGGATTCAGTGATGGTAATGCCATTGAATGTCAAGGGGTGATGGTTAGATTCTCTCTTGTTGGAGATGGTCATTGCCTGGCACTTGTGTGGCGCCAATGTTACTTGCCACTTGTCAGCCCAGGCTTGGACATTGTTCCAGTCTTGCTGCATTTGGACATGAACTGCTTCAGTATCTGAGGAGTCGCAAATGGTGCAATCATCAGTGAACACCCCCACTTCTGACCTGATGATGGAAGGAAGGTCATTGACGAAGCAGCTGAATATGGTGCTCTGGGAAAGATGGGGACAAATATGAGAGGTGCAACATGTTCACAAGGACTTTGGAAAGAGAGGCTTGAGATGGGATGGTAGTTTGCAAGGACAGTTGGGGATGGGGGCTCAAGGGTTTTTTTGAGAGTGGTGATGGCGGCAGATTTGAACAACAGAGGGACAAAGCCTTAAGAGAAAGAAAATCACTAACGAGATGAGTGAACAAGGAGACCAGGAGGGGATGTTCTGTGCTCTGGGGTTTAATAGGAATAGGGTCGAGGGTGGAGGAGGTGGGTGTCCTGACAAGATAAGCTCAGGGAGGACGTAGGGAAGATGTCAGCTCTAACAGTGCAGCGGTTCCTCAATCTTGTACAGGGAGTGTTCTCCTGTCAGCCTGGATAATGTGCACAATTCCCTGAAATGTTGACTTGACAGCAGAAGTGCGACTCAATGAGTCACAGATGACAAAGCCATTTAAACAAAAGCCCCAGAGCTAAACGTCCGATGTGCATCACCTTTATTGAATATGTAGCTTTTGCCATTATACAATCATCATTCATAAGGTAAACTGTACCAAAATTCTACCCAATAATTTCCTGTACAGTGCTAAGTGTTCATGTGTGGTGTGCGAGAGATCTCGTGACCAAAGGCTATTAAATCTAAAAGAACCATTACACTTTTCATTCACAAGGCAAACCTTATGCAAAGTTTTTCCAACGATTCTGTAAACTGACCACTTTATGGAGTCATTTAGTCTCTGACTGACAGGTATTGGGCTTTGGAGCTCTCCTCCTCAAAAGACTGTGGAAGCAGAGCCTTTGAATATTTTTAAGGCAGAGGTGGATAGATTCCTGATTAACAAGGGGGTGAAAGGTTAGCGGGGGTAAGCGGGAATGTGGAGTTGAGGCAACAATCAGATCATCCATGATCTTATTGAATGGTTCTTTTTATACATTCATGGAATGCCCAATCCTGTTCCTAATTCATATGTATGTTCTTCTTGTAGATCATTAGTGAATTGGATGGGTTTTTACAATTGATCATAGTTTTTTGGTCATCATTACTGAGAATAGCTTTCAATTCCAGATTTATTAACTGAATACAAATTCCACCAGCTGCCAGGGTGGGATTTGAACCCATATCCCCAGAGCATTAACATGGGCTTCTGGATTACTATTGCAGTGACATTACCACTGTGCCACAGAGAAGGCAAGGGGGGAGAGGTGAGTGGGCAGGACAAAGAGAGCGACACAAAGGATGGTGAGGTGAAAATGGAGTAAAAAGGGGTAGAGGTAAAGAGAGGTAGGGAGCGAGAGAGGGAGAGATAGTGGATGAGAGAGGGAGGGGGAAAGAGAGTGGAGTGGGAGGGGGAAAGAGAGTGAAGTGGGAGGGGGAAAAAGAGTGGAGAGGGAGGGGCAAAGGAGGGAGTAAAGAGGGTAGGTGGGGTGTGATGGGGGGTCATGACGGTGGGGGTGGGTGGGGAACGTGACGGGGGGTGGTGGAGGGGGGTCATGACGGTGGGGGTGGGGGTGGGAGGGGTGGTGATGGTGGGGGTGGGGGGTGGTGTGACGACGGGGGTGGGGGGGGATGTGATGGGGGGTGGGTGGAGGGGGGTCATGACGGTGGGGGTGGGGGTGGGAGGGGTCATGATGGTGGGGGTGGGAGGGTCATGACAGTGGGGAGGTCGTGACGGGGGAGGGGGATTGATGGGGGCATAACTAGAGAGGGGGGACTTGTGGGGTGGGGGAGGGGGGAATAGTGGAGGGAGAGAGGGAGAATAGTGGGGGAAGGGAGGGAGAGGGGGAATAGTGTGGGGGTGGGAGGGATGAACAGTGCGGGGAGGGGTGGGTGGGGACATGAGGAGGAACAGTAGGGTAGAAGGGGGGCAGGAACCATGGAGGGGAGGGAGGAAGGGAGGGGGAAAGTGGAGAGGGAGTGGGGAGGGAGGGGGAAAAGTGGGGAGGGAGGGAGGGGGAAAAGTGGGGAGGGAGGGAGGGGGAAAAGTGGGGAGGGAGGGAGGGGAGGGGGAAAAGTGGGGAGGGAGGGTGGGGGAAAAGTGGGGAGGGAGGGGGAAAAGTGGGGAGGAGTGAGAGAAAGCAGAGGAATGGTGAAAGAGGTGGAGGGGCTGGATGTTCAGAGAAACTCTCAAACTGATCCTGCTCCCTGGCAATGGGAGATGTTTTGCTGCAAATCAGGAGGATGTGACACAACGAGTGCACAAGATATCATCACAGAAAAAAAGTCAGAGGAAGGTAGAAAAAAGAACCATGTGTCACAGGAAGTGAGTAATGTTGTGTGCAAGACTTTTAACATGTTCAGTTCCAGACTGACATAGAAAGATAGAGATAGAGAGATAAATACTAATTAAAAGATATATTAACAGATAGAAAGATAGAACTGGTGTCAATAGATAGCTAGATAGAGAGAGAGAGACAGATCGAAAAATAGATGCATAGAGAGATACGGATTAATCCCCAGATACATAGAGAGGTTGAGAGGCAGATTCAGATAAAAACAGTTAACTAAATAATTAATCAGATACAGTTTCTAGCCTGGGATGAATACAGACGATCAATATTGACACATAAATATATAAATAAGTATATAGATAAATACAGAGAGAGCGCGCGAGATACAGAGAAAGAGAGAACGCGAGACAGAGAGAGAGAGCATGAGACAGAGAGAGAGCGCAAGACACAGAGAGCGTGAGACAGAGAGAGAGAGAGAGAGAGAGAGAGGGAGCGAGACAAAGAAAGAGAAACAGAGAGCGAGACAAAGAAAGCGAAACAGAGAGCCAGACAAAGAAAGCAAAACAGAGAGCGAGACAAAGAAAGTGAAACAGAGAGCGAGCAAAACAAAGAAAGAGAAACAGAGAGAGAGTGAGACAAAGAAAGAGAGCGAGACAAAGAAAGAAAGAGAAACAGAGAGAGGGCGAGACAAAGAAAGAAAGAGAAACAGAGAGAGAGCGAGACAAAGAAAGAGAAAGAAAGAGGGCGAGACAAAGAAAGAAAGAGAAAGAGAGAGAGAGACAACGCCAAGAGAGACTTTTGAGTGTCCATTGCACCTCGGGAAGAGGAATCTGGTCACTGCATTCTGGTGACAGAAATGAACCAGCACTTTTCACTGGCAAAACACATTGCCACTGACAGTAATTGATCTGTACCTGACCTCAGGATATTTAGCATGCAGCTAAGGAGCGAAGGGGCTGGCCAGCTCCCGCCACAGTGAAACGGGGCTGACTTACACCTACGGCAGTGCTGCCCTTCATTCAGGTCTCGCTCCATCTGCCCTCCGACCCTTTCGAACCCCCTGGGCAGGAGGTCGAGACCCCACGGGTCACCGATGGCTCCCAGCGCTCAGAGTGCGCGATGGACATGGCTTTACCAGACGAGGGGGGCACGAAGCAAGGGTACAGCTTCTCAGAGCATTTACTGGGCACAGTGAAGATGTGTGACATGTCCTCGGCATCATAAAATGACAGGTACCCACGGTCCAAGTTCAGAAAGACACCGATGTACCGGGGCTTGCCCGGGGCCGGCAGTGTGTGCAGTGGGTAGAAGCACTCGTATTCCCCGTTGCGGAAGGTCAGCGGCCAGTTCCCGCTCTGCGGTGTCAGGGTGAGGTGGCCGTTGTGCAGCGCTGAGCGGCTGCTGACCCCCAGTGCCCAGCTCTCGCCCGACACCTCCACTTCCCAGTAATGGCAGCCGCTGGAGTAACCCTCGGAGGCCAAGACGCATGGCTCCAGGCTGATCTTGCTGCCCACGTTGTGGGCCAGCTCGGTGTTGGCCAGCCGCAGCGAGGTCCTGTCTGCCGAGACGACCAGGTTCGGGTGGGCGGTGTCCGGGTCCAAGGTCAGAGTGGCTGGCACTGCGGGAGAGATGGAAAGCTGGTTAGGATTGCTCCTTGAGCTGTTAATCTGCTCGATCCCTTCCTAATGCGGGGAGCCGGTCTGACAGCAGTGTAACTTTCATTTACATGGCGCCTGAAGTAGGGGTTTTAAAAAAAAAGCCCCATATTTTTCCCAGCAGCCTTATCAGATAAATCTTGGATGATGAGCCACAACTCTCTCTCTCTCTGCCACTTGCCTTTCCCTCTCAATGCTTGGTCACTCTCACAGACTGGGCACCAGGGAAGCTTCGTTAAAGGTGTAGGTTTTAAGCAGCTTTGCAAAAAGCTGGGACAATGAGGCAATTGCAATTAAAATTGGGGATGCGCAAGAGGTCGGAATTGGAGGAGCACAGACGTCTCAAAAGAAGTGTAATTCTGGAGGAGCTTGCAGAGGCAGGGAGGGTGTAGGGGCTGGAGGAGGTTACATAGATAGGGAGGGGTGTAGGGGCTGGAGGAGCTTGCAGAGGCAGGGAGGGTGTAGGGGCTGGAGGAGGATACAGAGATAGGGAGGGGTGTAGGGGCTGGAGGAGCTTGCAGAGGCAGGGAGGGGTGTAGGGGCTGGAGGAAGTTACAGATATAGGGAGGGGTGTAGGGGCTGGAGGAGGTTACAGAGACAGGGAGGGTGTAGGGGCTGGAGGAGGTTACAGAGGTAGGGAGGGGTGTGGGGGCTGGAGGAAGTTACAGATATAGGGAGGGGTGTAGGGGCTGGAGGAGGTTACAGACACAGGGAGGGGTGTAGGGGCTGGAGGAAGTTACAGATATAGGGAGGGGTGTAGGGGCTGGAGGAGGTTACAGAGACAGGGAGGGGTGTAGGGGCTGGAGGAGGTTACAGAGGTAGGGAGGGGTGTAGGGGCTGGAGGAGGTTACAGAGATAGGGAGGAGTGTAGGGACTGGAGGAGGTTACAGATATGGGAGGGGTGTAGGGGCTGGTGGAGGTTACAGATATAGGGAGGGGTGTAGGGGCTGGAGGAGGTTACAGAGACAGGGAGGGGTGTAGGGGTTGGAGCAGGATACAGATACAGGGAGGGGTGTAGGGGCTGGAGGAGGTTACAGATATAGGGAGGGTGTAGGGGCTAGAGGAGGATACAGACATAGGGAGGGTGTAGGGGCTAGAGGAGGATACAGAGACAGGGAGGGACTGGCAGCATGTCCCCCCATTCTCCTCACATTGTGTGACAGTGATGGCACCAACCCTCCACCCTCAGTCTGTCAGAGTGACTGCCCCACCCCCCTGCCAGTCTGTGAGAGTGACTACTCAGTCCTAGTCTGTGAGAGTGACCCCCACTCAATCTATTAGAGTGGCCACGCCAGACTGTCAGAGTAACCCCCCTCCCCCACCAAGTCTGTCAGAGAGACACTCCCCCTCCCCCCAAGTCTGTCAGGGTGACACCACCCCCCCCGAAGTCTGTCAGAGTGACACTCCCCCTCCCCCCCTCAGTCTGTCAGAGTGACACTCCCCCTCCCCCCCAAGTCTGTCAGAGTGACACTCCCACTCCTCCTCAGTCTGTCAGAGTGACACTACCCCTCCCCCACAAGTCTGTCTGAGTGACACTCCCCCTCCCCCCCCTCAGTCTGTCAGAGTGACCAATCCCAGTCTGAGAGAGTGACCAATCCCAGTCTGTCAGAGTGACCAATCCCAGTCTGTCAGAGTGACCAATCCCAGTCTGAGAGAGTGACCAATCCCAGTCTGAGAGAGTGACCAATCCCAGTCTGAGAGAGTGATCAATCCCAGTCTGAGAGAGTGACCAATCCCAGTCTGAGAGAGTGATCAATCCCAGTCTGAGAGAGTGATCAATCCCAGTCTGAGAGAGTGACCAATCCCAGTCTGAGAGAGTGACCAATCCCAGTCTGAGAGAGTGATCAATCCCAGTCTGAGAGAGTGATCAATCCCAGTCTGAGAGAGTGATCAATCCCAGTCTGAGAGAGTGATCAATCCCAGTCTGAGAGAGTGACCAATCCCAGTCTGAGAGAGTGACCAATCCCAGTCTGAGAGAGTGACCAATCCCAGTCTGAGAGAGTGACCAATCCCAGTCTGAGAGAGTGACCAATCCCAGTCTGAGAGAGTGACCAATCCCAGTCTGAGAGAGTGATCAATCCCAGTCTGAGAGAGTGACCAATCCCAGTCTGAGAGAGTGATCAATCCCAGTCTGAGAGAGTGACCAATCCCAGTCTGAGAGAGTGACCAATCCCAGTCTGAGAGAGTGACCAATCCCAGTCTGAGAGAGTGACCAATCCCAGTCTGTCATTGACCGCCTTCCCCTCCCCCCAACTGAGAGAGTGGAAGAGAATTGGAAATGTACTTTGAAAAGAAAAAAAACCTTTGAATTTGATCTGCCTTTCCTGTCTGCTGACAGTTGCCTTCACCCTGGGCAGATGGCTTATCAGCTGTGAGGGCATCACTGCCACACCTGACAGCCAAGATCCTGAATCTATAAACATGCACTTTCCAACAGGAGTCAAGCAATTGGAATGAAGGAAAGCTGTTATATAGCGACTTCCACATCCTGAGGCCGCCCCAATGCAGTATTATTCTTATGTTGTCACTGTTGTAATGTAGGAAATGCAGCGGCCAATTTTTGCAGAGCAAGCTTCCACAAACAGCAACTCGATAATGAGTAGATCATTGATTTTATTTTTAATCCTGTTGATTGAGAGATAAATATCAACCTGGACACCGGAGATAACACCCCTGCTCTTCTTCTGAAATAGTGCCACAGGTTCTTTTCTTTCCACCTGAGTGCAAAATGGTTTAACCTCTCCTCGGCAGGGCGGCACCTCCGGCAGTGCAGCACTCCCTCAGTACTGGCAGTGGGAGTGTCAGCCTAGCGGAGGTCACGTCTATGGAGTGAGTCTCGAATCCACAACCTTCTGACTCAGAGGCAAAAGTGTTCCCACGAAGGAAGTAACTGTGGCTGATAGTCCGCCTTGCAAGGGAATTTTGACTGGCATCAGATTAACTGAGCCCAGAACCTGGGACTTCCCTGACCGTTATGATTCATCACAACACCCGGCCTATCCAGTGAGGTACTGAGTGCAGCCATTTTGAATCAGGCTCCCATAGCCGTGCTCCTGGCCAATGTCAGAGCCCTGCGGCAATTTACCACTGTAATACACAACGGGATCTTTTATCCTGATCAATTCTGCCTTCTTTCAATAAAACAAACCTAACAGGCTGTGGAAACAAAGTCCTGGGTTTAACTGCCCAGGAGAGGTTGAACAGGCTGGGCCTGTATCCTCTGGAGTTTAGAAGATTGAGAGGCGACATTATTGAAGCAAAGAAGATCGTGAGGGGACTTGACAGGGTGGATGCTGAGAGGGTGTTTCCCCTCGTGGGAGAGATTAGAGCGAGGGGATACAGTTTAAAAATAAGGGGTCTCCCGTTTAAGATGGAGATGAGGAGAAATGTTTTCTCTCAGAGGGTTGCGAGTGTATGGAACTCTCTTCCCCAGAGGGCGGGAGAGGCTGGGTCAATGAACATTTTTAAGGCAGAGGTAGATAGATTCTTGACTAAAAAGGGAGTCAAGGGTTATCGGGGGGGTAGGTGGAAATTTGGAGTCGATGCCACAATCAGATCAGCCGTGGCCTTATTGACAGATGGAGCAGGCGCAAAGGGCCAAATGGCCTACTCCTGCTCCTAGTTTGTATGTTTGTAAACAAAATAGTCTTGCAGTCCGACTGACAATTGTCACCTTTCAAAAGGGAGTGGAATTGTGAGGTCTTTGCCAGCTCTCGTTCACGCATCACTTACCTGTGTCCAGGAGCTTCCTTAGCTTTTTCCACACCCTGTATTCCATGGGTCCTGAAAACTTCCCAAACGGCACTTTGTGCATTATCAGTACTGGGGTGGGTAGAGTGTGAGCCAGTCTGTAAGACAAACCAACAGTGGTTTAATTCTGGGAAGATGGGAAGCAAAGCAGGCTATTCAGCTCTGCGTGCCTGCTCCGTTGTTCAATAAGATCGCGGGTGGAGGCCATTCATCCCATCAAGTCCATGCTGTCTCTCTAGAGCAATCTAGTTAGTCCAGTGTCCCCCCCGCCGTGGCTCGCCCCCGACCTGCAGCCTCGGCCCCATTTATCCATGTTCCCTGGACGCCCTCACCTAACACAAGCCTGTCGATCTTCTGAATCTGTCGAGCGTCACGTTTTCGCTTCTGCTGCAGTCTGGTGAAACACACCCTGCCCCTGTAGCTCGTGAGACTGTTCTCATGCCTCTCCCACACTCTCGGATGCCGAGCAGCCCATCATCCGGCGGGCGAACCCTTAACCTCTCTCACCTCTGACCTGTCTCTCACCGCTTCTCTCCCCTCTATTTCAGCCCGACTCCTGCGGTGTGTCCTGTCCTCAGCAACTCGCTGAAACTTCTTGAACTGCACCTCTCCCACCCAGAAGGACAATGGTTGCAGGTCCATGGGGCAAAGGCCTTGCAGGCTTCCCAAAGCGGCCCTTAAAAGGGGCCTGGGGCGGAAGTGAGGAGACAAAAACGCCAGAACTGAGCGAGAGGCGCTATTGGCCCCAGGGAGAGGAGCAAAGTGAGGAGTGGGAGTTAGAGGGAGCGGAGGCTGAAGAGAGCTTGACTCCTCCCGTACTCATTCCAACCTTAGGTGGATGCTTGAACTGACCTCATTCTCTCCGCATCTGGGTTTCTCAGTGTGGTATTGGGAAGGATTCAGAGCCAGAACACAATCATCGAATGATACAGCACCTAAGGAGGCCACTCAGTCATCCTGTCTATGCTGGCTCTTTTCTTTGTTGGTGTCATCCAACTAGTCCCATTCTTTCACCATAGGAACAGAAGTAGGCCATTCAGCCCCTCGATCCTGCTCTGCCATTCAACTAGATCATGGCTCACTGTCTACCTCAACGCCATTGTCCTGCTCCCATATCCCTTGATATCGTTAGTATCTAGAAAGCTATCGATCTGTCTTGATCATGCTCAATGAATGAGCTTCCACATATCCCTGCTATTTTTTCCCCTTCAAGCATTCAGTCAATTCGCTTTTGAAAAAGCTACCGTTGAATCTGCTTCTAGCAGTCTTTTTGGCTGTGAATTCCAAGATTACAACTCACTGTGTAAAAGAGTGTTTGTTTCCTCATATTACCTCTGGTTCCATTGTCAATCACTTTAAATCTACCATCTGATTACTGTCGTATAGGGGTCTGGCACATGCAGGGTTAATGTGGGACTGAGACTAGTACCGCCCACACAATGATGTGAGAAGGCACATGACACAGACCCAGAGGTCAGTGTGGCATTGAGCAGAGACGTGTAAAGACCTAGACAGGGAGATAGCTCCTAGCCTGTACCCTTTAACTACAATAATTATTTACACATGTACAGTAATAAAGCCCTACAGTTAACCTACTGAAGAACTCAAAGTCTTCTTTAAGACATACTGTTCTGTAAACAACACCCTCCCAACAATTACCAGCTCTTCTGCCAGTGGAAACGGTTTTTCCTTATTCACTCATATGTATAGAAGCCTTCATGATATTGAACACCTCTATTAAATCTCCCCTTAACCGTCTTTGCTCTAAGGAGAACTACCTCAGTTTCTGCAGCCTCTCCATGTAAGTGAAGTCCCTCAACCCCTCGTTCCAAGTCCCTCAACCCCTTGTTCCAGTCCAATAAATCTGCTCTGCACAAGGCCTTGACATCCTTCCGAAAGTACGATGCCCAGAACTGGTCACAATGCTGCAGTTAAAGCCTAATCAGTTCTTTTTAAAAGCTTTTGCATAATCTCCTTGCAGCTTTTGTACTCTATTAATAAAGCCAAGGGATCCAGTATGCATATTTTAATGACCTTCTCAACTTGTCCTGTCACCTTCAAAGATTTGTGCATATATGTCCCCCAGGCTTCTCCATTCCTGCACCCCCTTTTTAAAAAATTCATTCATGGGATGTAGCATTGCTGGCTAGACCAGCACTAATTGCCCTTGTTCAGAGGGCATTTGAGAGTCAACCACATTGCTGTGGGTCTGGAGTCACGTGTAGCCCAGACCAAGGCAAGGAAGACAGATTTCCTTCCCTAAAGGACATTAGTGAACCAGATGGGTTTTTACAACAATTGGCAATGGTTCCATGGTCATCATTACACTTTAATTCCAGATTTTTATTGAAACAGCAGGATTCGAACCCAAGTCCCCAGAGCATTACCCTTGGTCTCTGGATTATTAGCCCAGCGACAGTACCACTGAATCATTGCCTCCTCGATACCATTTTGTTCACATTGCCTTTTCACATCCTTCCAACCAAAATGTATCACATCACATTTCTCTGCATTAAATTTAATCTGCCGTGGCGTACTTACCTTGCTTGTATGTCCTTTAGTCCCTGAAAAACAGAAGCAAGAGTCCTCAGTTAGTGCCTTGGAGGCCAGGATTTCTAAGCAAAAGAGCATTTTAGAAAGGGACAAGTTTTGAAGTTGTACAGGATTGATAATAATAATTTAAAAATTGACTTCCGTACAAAGCCAAAATACTGCAGATGTTGGAAATCTGAAATAAAAAGGAAAAAAGTGCTGTAAGTACTCAGCAGGTCAGGCCTCTGTGGAGAGAAACAGAGTTAACATGCATCAGAACTGAAAGGTCGCCTCAACCTGAAACTTTAACTCTGTTTCTCCCAACAGATGCTGCCTGAGCTACTGAGTATTTCCAGCACTTTTTGTCTTCATCGTGTTAATAACCGGGTGTTTTAAAGCATGCGTACAGTCATTGAAGTGTTTTTGAGAGTAGCCACAGTTGTGATGTAGGAAACACAGCAGCCAGTTGACATCCACAAACAGAAATGTGATTAATGACCAGATAATGTTTTTTTGTGATGTTGGTTGAGGAATGAATATTGGCCAGGACACCGGGTAGAACTCCCATGCCCTTCTTCGAACTAGCGCCTTGGAGTCTTTTACATCCACCTGAGTGGACGGACAGGGCCTCGGTTTAACCTTTCATTCAAACGGTGACAACTCTGATAGAATTGGAGTGTCAGCATGGATGTTTGTATTGTGCTTTAATTCAAGGGCTGGGACTTGAACTCCAAATACTTTGGGCAGAATTTTATGTCACCCGGCCGGCGGGTTTGTAAGCAGGGGATGACCGTCAGATTTTTCAGGTGGCCTACCCACCTCGCTGCAATTTTACGCTGGATCGGGCGAGTCCTAGGCCGGCCTTTGCCTCAATCGAGGACCCCAAGTGGCCAATTATTGACCACTTAAGGGCCATTGCCCGCCCAACCTCAATTTTCAGGCTGGTGGGGAGGAGTTCAGGGGCCCGAAAGTTAGCCCTGTTGAGGCCTCGGGGCAGGAAGTGGGGGTGGGGTGGCCTCCATCAGTAGCCTCCTTTTAACATGGGGCACATCCGCACCCCCCTCCCCCACCCTGTCCGTCCCCCCTCCCCCACCCTGCCCGCCCCCCCACCCCCCCACCGGGAAGGGAAACCCCGCCATCTGAAATATCCTGGCCTTTGACCCAGCGAGTGCTACCCACTGAGCCACAGGTGACACCTGGTCATAAAATAAAATTAAGGCATTGCGTACTTACTCATCAAGGGCAAATCCCCAATCCCACCCTCCAGGTTACAGGAGTTTTCCCACCTACCTTGTAATCTTCCAATCAAGGACTTGCTAAAATCTGGGTCGATTAAATTGCCTGCTTGACTAACTTGGTTTTGTGCCCAAAGCAAAGCTTGCCGATGCTTTCTAAACTGTTCCGTTTTTCATCCTGTCGGACTAGTCTCTCTTTCTCAAGATCTTTTCTAATATTTCATCCGCCCACTCCTGTCAGCCTCTCTGGTTTGCTGGGCCTTGTAAACTATTTCTACAATGTCAGCCATGGTTTAGTTGGTAGCTCTCTCTCGCCTCTAAGCCAGAAGGTTGTGGGTTCAAGGCCCACTCCAGAGACTTGAGCATAAAAGTCAAGGCTGATTCCACCCCCACCATACAGAACGGTATAGTACTGAGGGAGTGCTGCACTAATGGAAGTGCCATCTTTCAGATGAGATGTTAAACTGAAGCCCTGTCTTCCACATCCCATGACACTATTTCAAAAGAAGAGGAAGGGGAGTTAACCCTGATTTCCTGGCCAATATTCATCCCTCAATCAATTTCAGAAAAACAGATTAACCGCTCATACCTACAATGCTGTTTGTGGGAGCTTGCTGTGCACAAATGGGCTGCCGCGTTCCCTACATTAAAACAGTGACTACATTTCAAAAGTACTTCATTGGCTGTTAAGCGCTTTGGGAAATCATACGGTCATGAAAGGCACTATATAAATGCAAGTCTTTTTTTTCTCTCTCTTTTCCAGTATCTAATCCTGTGGTGCAACACCCCTATTTCACTTTCTCACATCCTTTAATGCTCCATTATGGTGCCTGACTAGCCATGTAACTTGCTCTGATCCAGTGCACCCCAGCCACCTATCAGTGCTTTGTGGGCCATTTCTATAAGGTAGAGTTTCCACTTCACAGTTATATTACTTTTCCAAAGCGAGTTTTCAGTTCAAGTTTCTGCTCAAACTTATTTGCATAAGCACAAATCAGGCATAATTTTAGAACACGATTGTTTATTTGTTTCCCTTTGCATTGATTAATGTTCCTCGGTGTATTTAAGAGCTGTAACTTGGCGTGATTTTAATAACAGAGTTGAAATTGGGTACAGCGCCAAAAAAAATAAGCATTTTAAATAAATATCGAGTCCGTCACGGCTTAGTAACTGATTTTAAAACAAATGAAAATATGTCGACAGAACAATTGCTAATTTCATTGGTGTACAATAGTCAGCTTCTGAGTAAACTAAATATTTCATTTGAAAACTCTTGGGAAGGTGCCTCTTGCCCTGGGAACATGGGTTCAAATCCCACCATGGCAGCTGGTGGAACTTAAATTCAGTTAATTTCAGAATTGAAATCATCAATTGCAAAAACCCATCTGGTTCACTAATATCCTTTAGGGAAGGAAATCTGCTGTCCTTACCAGGTCTGGCCTACATGTTGACTCCAGAACCACAGCAATGTGGTTGACACTGAAATGGCATACAAGCCACTCAGTTCAAGGGCAATTAGGGATGAGCAAAAAATGTTGGCCTTTCTAGCGATGCTGATGTCCCATAAAAGGATAATTAAAAACATTATTTAGGAGATATGGCACAGGAACAGGCCATTCAGCCCAACCAATCCATGCTAGCATGCTCCATCTAAACCTCTTCTGAGCTTTTCTCTACCATTGTAACCATCTATTCCCTTCTCCCTCATATGCTTGTCTAGTTTCCCCCTTAATGCGTTTGTACTACTCACTTCAACCCCTCCCACTCCCTGTGGCAGAGAGCCCTGCATTCTCACCACTCTTTGGGTTAAGCAGTTTCTTCTGAATTCCCAGTGCGATGTCTTTTAGATCAGCATTAAAGGAAACTGTACACAACTCGCACTTGCATTTCCTCAATCTTTCATGCTGTTTTGGCCGATTTTGAGTGATGGTACAATCTAACAGAATCTGATATCTTTCGTTCCTCTTAGGGCAAAAACGGTAAAATCTGGGAAATGAGGGTACTGGTCCGAACTGGTCCTGTATGCCTTAAAATGGAACGCCACTTCGGACCAGTACCCTTATTTCCCAGATTTTACTGTTTTCATTCCCTCATTTAACTCTGTACGGAGGAGGGAAATCCTCAGATTCACTTCCGAACGCTGGTGTAAGGAAGTTATTGAGGATATCTGCAATTCCTTGGCCATTTCTTGACACGTCTCTCTCCAGGTCCATCTGTTTCCTTTGCCATTCGGTGTATATATTTTGAGAAACCTTTCACCTTTTCCAAAATAAATATTTGTTCCGACCTGACATGTAGAATTTTAGGAGTGTGGGGGGAGGGGGAGGGGAATCTCCTGATTAAATGCCATAACTTTGGCAGAACTTACCGGTCCCTGCCCAAGACCACCACACCACCTCCCCCCCCTCACCATCCCCCCACTCCAAGCACCAGAGAAATGGCATACTGACCTCAATGGCCTGGTGCACACACATACAAAACTCCCCAAGAAGTGATGCTCGCGCATCCCCATATAAAACAACAACTTGCATTCATATAGCACCTTTAATGTAATGAAGCGTCCCAAGGCAATTCACAGGAAGGTTAACAAGCAAAAGCTGACACTGAGCCATGTAAGGAGGTATTAGGGCAGGTGACGGTCAAAGAGTTTTAAAGGAGGAAAGTGAATTAGAGAGGTGGAAAGGTGCAGGGAGGGAATTCCAGAGCTTAGCACCTAGGCTAGCTAAAGGCACGGCCACCAATGGTGGAGTAATTAAAGTTGGGAAGGCTCAGGAGGCTGGAATCGGAGGACAGCAGAGATCTCGGACGGCTGAGTCAATGGAGCAGATTACAGGAACGGGGAGAGGCAAGGCCAAGGAGGGAGTTGAAAACAAGGATGAGAATTTTAAAACCAAAGTGTTGCCAGATGGGAGTCAGTGTAGGTCGGTGCGCACAGGCAGGATGGGTGAACGGGACTAGGGCACGAGTTAAGATACAGGTGGGGGAGTTTTGATGAGCTGAAGGTTACTACTGGTGGAAAGCGAGTAGCTAGCCAGGGGTGTCGAAATAGTCAAATCGAGGGGTATCAAAGGCATGGATGAGGATTTCAGTAGTGAATGAGCTGAGGAAGGGCGTACAAGTGTGTGCAATTTGGAAGCTGAAGGGGTCTAGTCATTGCGGACTTCCCTTATTCACTCTGGACAGACCTCACCTTCAGATTGAGGACACCATCTTTCATCTGCATCTCGATCTCATGGATGTTATTCCTCAGGATTCGCAGCTCCTGGAACACCTCTTCGGTCATGTTCTGCAGCTTGCGGCTGGAGTCTCGCTCCTCCTGCCTTACCTGCTGTATCAGGTAGCTCTCTTCATCGTTCAGGTGGATATGGAGCTTACGGAACGAGTTCTTGATCTGGCACTCGGTCTGCCTTGCCCAGTCCTGCAGCAGAGTTGATACAAAGTGAGGCAGGAAGTTAATTTGTTTTTAATACAGTATCTGGACGGCCGTTTACACAAAAACTGCGTAAACCTCTCTCCACCATGTGTCCTATATTAATTAATTTCCAGACACCCTCAGATAACCCATGTTCCTCCTGGCAGCCCCTCATAGATACCGGGATAATTTTAAACTTTAGGTGATGTTGTGTACACTCTTGCCCCCAATTAGAATGAGCCCTTAGTGTTATTCTTCAACCCCTCATCGACTCACACCACCATCTTTGCCTTTATTTACCCCGTATTAACCCCCCAGCTCCACGTCTACCCTGTATTCATCCCCTCAGCTCCACGTCTACCCCCTACTAATCTCCCAGCTCCTCAACTACCCCGTATTAATCTCCCAACTCTTAGCGTACCCCGTATTAATCTCCATGCTCCACGTGTACCCCATATTAATCTCCCAGCTCCTCAACTACACTGCATTAATCTCCCAGCTCCATGTGTACCTCGTATTAATCTCTCAGCTCTATGTGTACCCTGTATTAATCTCCCAGCTCCATGTGTACCCTGTATTAATCTTTCAGCTCTATGTACCCCATATTAATCTCCCAGGTCCTCGTGTACCCCGTATTAATCTCCCAACTCCATGTGTACCTCGTATTAATCTCTCAGCTCTATGTACCCCGTACTAATCTCCCAGGTCCTCGTGTACCCCGTATTAATCTCCCAGCTCCATGTGTACCCCGCATTAATCTCCCAGGAGCTCGCCTACCCTGTATTAATCTCCACGTTCCACGTCTACCCCGAATTAATCTCCCTGCTCCTCATCTACCCAGTATTAATCTCCAAGCTCCTCGTGTACCAAGTATTAATCTCCCAGCTCCATGTTTACCCTGTATTAATTCCCCAACTCCTCGCATACCCTGTATTAATCTATCACCTCCTTGTGTACTCCGTCTTAATCTCCCAGCTCCGCAGCTACCCTGTATTAATCTCCTAGCTCCTCATGTGCCCTGTATTAATGTCCCAGCTCCTCATGTACCCCATATTAATCTCCCAGCTTCTTGTCTACCCTGTATTAATCTCCCAGCTCCTCATCTACCCTGTATTAATCTCCCAGCTCCAGGTGTACCCCACATTGATCTCCCAGCTCCTCATTTACCCATTATTTATCTACCAGCTCATTGTCCACCCCATATTTACTTCCCAGCTAGTTGTATACCCCATATTCATCCTAACTTGGAAACATATCACTGTTCCTTCACCGTCACTCAGTCTGACTCCTGGAACTCCCTCCCTAACAGCACTGTGGGTGGACTTGCACCATGTGGACTGCAGTGGTTCAAGAAGGCAGCTCACCATCACCTTCTCAAGGGCAGTTAGGGATGGGCAATAAATGTTGGCCTTGCCAGTGATGCTCACAACCCACAAATGATCAAAAGAAAACTCGTTCAGCTCCTCCTGCATCCCATATCATTCTCTCAGCTCCTCACGTACCCGACATTATCTCTCCCAGGTGATGTCCTTACACCCATGCACTTCCTGATATTCTCTCATGCCCTGATGTGTAATGTGTTATTCTCACTTTCTCTTGCCTCCTCATGTACCGAATGGTATTGTCTCACTCTATTCTCTCTTTCGATAAACCCAGTCTAATTCTCTCACCCTTGCGTATCCTGCAATATTCAACGTCTCTCATCTACTTGCCCCTCACATTGTATTGCCAGCTTTCTTCCAACTCCCCCACCCCCACTGGGCTTAGGAACCCCTCTTCCATCACCCTCAACCCCATGCCCACTGTTGCATTACTTGACCGGCTGACCAACTTTGTTGCAGCTGAACCAGGGGCTCATCTCGCTCAACACGGACAAGGCCAAGGATGCACTCTTCAGCTTCTTCTGCAAGTGGTGCATTGTGGTTCGTGTTTCCATCCCCCACCCACCCATATCTGGCTGCTACCTCTCATCAGTGCCCACCCACAGTCCCACAGTGCGCTGCTCAATCAATGTGGAGAGGAGAATCTAGCACTGGGGTCACTGTTTAAAAATAAGGGGTCGCCCATTTAGGACAGAGCGGAGGGGGAGTTTTTTTTTCTCTCAGATAGTTGAGAGTCTTTGGAGCTCTCTTTCTCAAAATGAAGTGAATATTTTTAAGGCAGAGGAAGACAGATTATTGATAAGCAAGGGGGTGAAAGGTTATGGGGGAGGGGGTAGGCGGGAATGTGGAGTTGAGGTTATGATCAGATCGGCCATGATTTTATTGAATGGCGGAGCAGGCTCGAGGGGCTGCTCCTAATGCGTATGAGCCCCCCTGCTGAGCCTCAAACTTATCCACACCCCTATCCTATCCCACATCCCTACCCTCTCCCACACCCCTACTCTCTCCCACATCCGTACCCTATCCCACACCCCTATCCTATCCCACACCCCTACCCTCTCCCACACCCCTACTCTCTCCCACACCCCTGCCCTATCCCACACCCCTACTCTCTCCCACACCCCTACCCTATCCCACATCCCTACCCTGTCCCACACCCCTACACTCTCCCACACCCCTACCCTCTCCCACACCCCTATCCTATCCCACACCCCTACCCTCTCCCACTACCCTATCCCACACCCCTACCCTATCCCACACCCCTACCCTATCCCACACCCCCATCCTATCCCACACTCCTACCCTCTCCCACACCCCTACCCTCTCCCACTACCCTATCCCACACCCCTACCCTATCCCACACCCCTATCCTCTCCCACACCCCTACCCTCTCCCACACCCCTACCCTCTCCCACACCCCTACCCTCTCCCACAACCCTACCCTATCCCACACCCCTATCCTATCCCACACCCCCACCCCTACCCTATCCCACACCCCCACCCCTACCCTATCCCACACCCCCACCCCTACCCTCTCCCACACCCCTACCCTCTCCCACACCCCTACCCTATCCCACACCCCTATCCTATCCCACACCCCTACCCTCTCCCACACCCCTATCCTATCCCACACCCCTATCCTATCCCACACCCCTATCCTATCCCACACCCCTACCCTTTCCCACACCCCTACCCTATCCCACACCCCTACCCTTTCCCACACCCCCACCCCTATCCTATCCCACACCCCTACCCTCTCCCACACTGCGTCCAGCTCACTTATCACCCCAGTCCTTGCTGATTTCCACTGGCTCCTTCTGACTTCAAAGTCCTTCATCCCTGTTTTCAAATCTCTGCCAAGTGGGTGAGCAAAGTCCCAGGTTCCATTCCCTCCTTGGATTCAGTTGGCTAATCTCAGCAGACAAGATAAAAGGAAGGATTTAAGATTTTATATAGTGCCTTTCACAGAGACCTCAAATCGTTTTACAGCCAATGAAAACGAAGTCATTGTTGTAATGTAGGAAATACATAGCCTAATTTGTGCACAAAAAGCAGTGTGATGATAACCAGATAACTTTTTTTTTTAAAGTGCTGTTGGTTGAGGGATAAATTTTGGCCAGGATACCAGGAGGATCTCCCCTTCTCTTCTTTGAAATAGTGCCAAGTTTACTTGCGAGGATAGACAGCACCTCAGACAGTGCTGCACTCCCTCAGTACTGACCCTCCAACAATGCAGCACTTCCTCAGTACTGTTCAACCGACAGAGAAGCACTCCCTCAGGACTGACCCTCCAAGAGTGTAGCACTCCCTCAGTACTGGCTCTCCAATACAACAGCACTCCCTTAGTACTGACCCTCCAACACTGCAGCACTCCCTCAGTTCTGACCCTCCAACAATGTAGCACTCCCTCAGTACTGTTCTGCCGACAGAGAAGCACTCCCTCAGTACTGACCCTCCAACACTGCAGCACTCCCTCAGTACTGGCTCTCCAACACGGCAGCACTCCCTCAGTACTGACCCTCCAACACTCCCTCAGTACTGACTCTCCAACACTGCAGCACTCCCTCAGTACTGACCCTCCAACACTGCAGCACTCCCTCAGTGATGTTCCTCCGACAGAGAAGCACTCCCTCAGTACTTCAATGGGAGCATCAGCATGGATTTTGTGCTCAAGTCTCTCAAGCTCTAGTGCCACAATTGGAATTGGCCTCAACTTCCCTCAGAAAGGTGTGAAATCAGAGTGTTCCTTTGATTGCTATCCAGTGACCTCTGGTGAAAAGTGAGATTGGGGACGGTTGTGAAGCCCCCCACAGCCAAATATCCTGCCAAGGCTCAAGAAAAGGGCCGGTTAGGTGAGATAGCAGAGAGTGAACAACATTTAGGGAACTGGGACCCAATGGAAGTCAGCACCTTTAGGGAAAAGAAGGAGCAAAGTGATGAGAGAACATAAATGGATTGTTAAAGCTGCTTATGTGCGATTACTGCAAGTATATGAAACAAGGGTTAGCTTTTAACAGCAGTCAGGAGAAATCTGTAAAGAAAAGTTTAAGTGAATATAAGGCATGCAATTAGCATTCTGCTCATTAAATTGTTGGATTAATTAACCTGCAATCGTGGTCTGCTGTGAACTTCAACAACTGCAGATTGCCCTGTGAAAGGGCTCCCTCTGCTGACCTCTCACAGCATCTCACATTTTGTTACCTGTAATCTTGACATGTACTTCTCCGATTTTGTTTTCAGTCCTTCGCACCTGGTTCTTCGGTCCTGAAGGGAGTTCAGCGCACTTTCAAATCCTTCCTAAAAAACAGAGGAAGAGCTTGTTTTATCTCCTGGTATCATTCCATGTGATGGCACCAAACAATTCAAAACAAGGATTTGGTCAGACATTGTCCTTTCCCCCCTCTGGCACTGGGTGGGACAGTGGGTCAGGCACTGTCCTTTCACCCTCTGGGACTGGGTGGGACAGTGGGTCAGACATTGTCCTTTCCCCCCTCTGGCACTGGGTGGGACAGTGGGTCAGGCACTGTCCTTTCACCCTCTGGGACTGGGTGGGACAGTGGGTCAGACACTGTCCTTTCCCCCCCCCACTCCGGGACTGGGTCAGACATTGTCCATTGCACCTGGAATGTGCTGCTACAACTGCCTGCAGGGGTCCTTGATTTGAGTTGGGAAAATAAAAGAATCATTCTGATTGCTCACTGATTACTCCTGGTCCAGTGACTCATAACAGAGGAACAGGACGAGACCATTCAGCCCCTTGAGCCTGTTCTGCCATTCAGTCAGATCCTGGTTGATAAGCATCCTAACTACATCTACCCATGTTGGTTCAAGAATCCTTAATATCCTCACCAAACAAAAATCTATCAGTGCCGGTTTTGATATTTTGAATTGATCCCCCCCCCATTCCCAACTGCTTCTTAGGGGGAGACAGAGTTCCAGGTTCCCTCTGGCCTGTGTGTGAAGTAGAGCTTCCTGGCATTACCCCTGAACAGAGAAGCTGCAATTTTAAAAATTAGTTCCACTTGTCCTGGAAATCCCTAACAGCAGCAAATAGCTAGATAGAGAGAAACTATCAAATTCTTTAATCATCTCAAACCCCTTGGTCCCCTACACTTGAGAGAATACAAGCCTAGTCTACACAACCTCTCCTCCTCATTTAATCTTTTCAGCCCTGGTTTCATTCTTACCCCTGCTCGAATATGCACAGCTTATATAGCTCAGCAAACTCACTCTTCCTATAACCGGTGCAAATATTTAGACAAGTACTAGAGGAATGGGATTGTATGGAAGTGTTAGCGTACTGGAGGGACCGGCTTCAAGGGGAAAGTTAACATGCCAGGAGGGCTGGGCCTTGACGGGAGAGTTAACCTTGTGTGTGGACAAGTGCGATACCTCCCACAGTGGAATGGTTTGCTAATCCTCACATCGAGCTCACGCAGAAAGAACGAGCACTTTGGTGGAGCTACTCTAGGGCGGCAGTTACCTGCCGAATGCGGCCCAGCTGGGCCCATCCAGGAGAGGAGATTTGACATGAAAAAACTGAGGGACATGGCTCACGCTGCTCTCTCAATATTCCGCATTACAATATCCTCCAGTAATTGTAAAATAAACTGAGGCGCATGGTGCAGGCTCACTGTCAGAGTCAGCCTTCTGTCAGTTCTGGAGCATTCACTCACCGGAGTCTTCCTTTCAGCAGCACCATACATTTGGCACGATGCTCTCTCACTCAACAAAACATCCTGAGGGGTTGTTGGAACATAGGAGCAGGCCATTCGGCCCGTCAAGGCTGCTCTGCCATTAGCATGAAGCTATTAATGTACATAAATATTATTGGAAAATATTTTTCTTTTAAAATAGAGGTTTAGTCTGTGGGTGTGTCTTAATTGGATTAAAGCCAGCTAGTCTGGGTGCTTTGATGTGTACTAGTTTTGAGATGTAAGAGAGGTAGATTGCATTTGCATTTTTTGAACAAAGCAATCAAGAAGTGGGGTGAAATCTGGCACCTAGCTAGCAGAGACCATGCAATATGTTTATATTACTAATAAAATTGGTACGATGAAAGGGAGGTTTTATTGTTAGAAGAGGCTGGTGATACAACGAGAAGTTACATTCAATGAGATATGCTAGGTAAATCAGAGGACAGTTTTCATGTGTGAAGAGCAGGGGCAATGTAAGATCAAAGTAGCTGTAAGCCTACAGCTGTCTCCACAGGAACCAAAGTGAAAGGAACCTCATTTAGAATTTGTAAGGTGAAAATGCTTTGCCTGGTGTCTGGTTAAGTCTATGAGTTGCTGTTACCTTAATGAAGATTAGTTTGGGAATTTGTTAAAAGTTATGATAGTAGTAATTTGTAGCCATATGTATATACTTAACTTGTGTAAATTAATAAAATGTTTCATTTAGTTTAATATTAAACCGCTCAAGAACTGGTGGTCTGATTCCTGAATTTAGAGCTGCATCTCAAACATACTCCTTAAAAATATAGGTTATGACAGTTGTTTAAGTTTCACTGCTTTACCAAAAGGCTGTCTCATAACAATTGGGGGCTCTTGCTGGGATGAAAATATTTCTAATTCCTTGATTGGTTTGGAATTGGTGAATTTGAAGGTTACGAGTATGAGAAGCACTTTGAAACCAGGAGTTGGTGAGGTATTTTAGAAGTGGTGAGACTGCAAGATGGTTTTGGCAATTGCTAAGACTTGTCTGGGAGTAGCAGAGATAACTCTGGGTTGAAAAAAATAACCAAAAGTAAGTTAACAGAGTTGGCAGATAAGTTCAAATTGGGGTTACCTGCAGGGTGCTAGGAAATCAGATATACTTACAAGTAGAGCACAGCATCTACATTTGGAAGTGAAACTTGACACTAGTGAGTCACAGCTGGAGGTAGTAAGACTTCAGTTATAAATGAAAAAGCTTGAATTAGAAGCAAAGGACAGAGCAATTACTTTTGAAAGGGAATTAGAAATTGTGAAGATAGAGAAGGAAGAAAGAGAAAAAGAGAGAGAGAATTCCAATTGAAAATGTTGGCAGTTAAAAAACAGATGCCAGTAGGAAAGGAAGGATTTATTTTGACAATAGAACCCAGTGGGGAGATGTTTAAATTTGTACAAGCTCTTCCAAAGTTTGAGGAAAAAGATATTGAAGCATTCTTTATTTCATTTGAGAAGCTAGCTAAACAGATGAAATGGCCACAGGAAAACTGGATGTTATTATTACAGTCTAAGTTGTTCGGTACGGGCTTGAGCTATATGCTTCGCTATCAGAAGAAATGTCAGTGAATTATGATGTGGTGATAAAGGCTATTTTGAGTGCATAGGAGTTGGTTCCTGAAGCATACAGACAGAAATTTAGGAATATGAGAAAACAGCTTGGACAAACTTAAATTTAGTTTGAAAGAGTAAAACAAAGTAATTTTGAATGGTGGATACAGGCGTTAAAAATAGAGACAGCCTATGCAGCTCTCAGGGAAATAATTATTTTGGAACAATTTAAAGATTCAATTCCTTTGGTAATGAGAACTCATGTGGAGGAACAGAGGGTTGATTCTGTAAGGCAAGCAGCAGAGATAGCTGATGATATGAGCTAGTTCATAGAGCTAAACCTTTTTTTTTGTCACCCTTTCAAATTGGAAAAAGATAAAAAGTGGGAAGGTGAAAGGAAGGTAGGTAGTCAGGGAAGAGAAGGAGTAGCTGGAAGTTCCCAGGAAATTTTTTCTCAGAACAAAAAGGAAGGTGCTGAAGGTAGAAGTGACATTCGAAAATTGAGGTGTTACCTTGTATTAAAGTGGGGCATACGAGGTCAGTATGTTGGAGATTGCAGGAAAAATCTGTTGGAAATTTTAGGGTACAGAAAAGCTCTGGAGTGCTGTGGGTTCTGAGGTTTGGGAACAGGAGAAACTAGTGGTTTGTGTACAGTGAAACAGGGAAAATCAGCGAAAGGTGAAGTGGGAATGTGTTCACAGTTTACTCAAAATAATTCTGAGGAGCAGGTTGCAGAAATGTTTAAAGATTTTGTATGTGAAGGGAAAGTCTTTCCATGTGTACAGGGTGGGGCAGGTAAAGATGTTAAAATTTTAAGAGACACGGGGGCTAGTCAATCCTTAATGTTGTGGGATGGTGATATTTGTTGTTCAAAGGGAGTATTGCAGAAGGTGGTAATAATAAGCTGGGTTCATGGAGGTGCTAAATCCATTCCATTGTAGAAGGTAAATTTAAAGAGCAAATGGAAGACAGGGGAAGTTATAGTTGGTGTGGTGGAAAAATTGCCCATTGCAGGGGTTCAATTTGCTGGATTGCAGATGTGGGTGATGCCTATGGTAGTTGAGCAGCCTGTAGAAGTGTTTTCAACAGAGGTGTTACACAAGGAACATGCTGGATTGTTTCCTGATTGTGTTGTGATGAGATCAAAGGGTCAGTGGGAAGGGCAAGAAAAATGAGAAAGGCAGGCAGTTCAAAGGCAAGAAGAAGGTGTCGAAATCCAATTAGCTGGCACTGTGTTTGATAACATTGTTCAGGAGGAAGGAATGCAGAACAGTTCAGCTGAAGTGTTTAACTCAAAGAGGTTAGTGGAGTTACAGAAAATCGATTTGTAATTAAAACAGTCATATCAGAAAGCTTATTCAGAAACAGAAGCAAAATGTATTCCAGTATGTTATTATCTTCAGGAAGTTATTTTGATGAGAAAGTGGCAGTCAGATCATGTCTCAGCAAATGAAAGCTGGAGGCAGGTTCATCAGATTGTTATCCCATTAGGGTATAGAAATGAGATTCTGAGGATTGCTCATAAAATTCCAATGGGGAGGGGGGGACATTTAGGAATTAGGAAAACACAGGAAAGGATGCAGGGGGATTTTTTTTGGCCAGGATTGCGTAGGGATGTAGTCAACTTCTGTACAACCTGTTATACATGTCAAATAACAGGAAAGCCACAAGCAGTGATTAAGCCTTTAATCCCAAAACCATCATTTGAAGAACCTTTTATCAGGGTCATGATTAATTGTGTAGGACCCCTCCCTAAGACTAAAAGTGGAAATCAGTATTTATCGACAATAATGAATGTGTCTACCAAGTTTTCTGAAGCGATACCTTTAAGAAATATTACAACTAAGAAGATTGTGGAGGAGTTAAAATTTTGACAAAATATGCTTTACCTAAGGAAATACAATCAGATCAGGGGTCAAATTTCATGTCACAGCTATTTAAGGAAGGAATGAACAGTTTGGGGATGAAACAGTTTAAGTCAACAGCTTATCATCTGGAGTCACAAGGGGCTTTGGAAAGATGGCATAAAACTTTAAAAACTATGATAAGAGCATACTGTCAGGATTATGCACAGGATTGGGATACAGTAATTCCATTTTAGTTATTTGTTATTAGAGATCTCCTAATGCATCGACTGGTTTTAGTCCTTTTAAACTAGTTTATGATCATGAGCTAAGGGGACAACTGAAATTGATTCATGAGAAATTGGTGGGTCAAAATTAAGAAACCATTGTCCTGGGTTACATATCAAATTTCAGGGAAAGACTGAACAAAGCTTGTGAGTTGGCTAAGGAACATTTAAAGATATCACAGCAAGTGATGAAAGTGAAAGCTGATAAGAAGGCTAAAATTCACAGTTTTATTTCTGGAGAGGAAGTACTAGTTTTGATACCAGTACCATGTGATTCACTGAATGCAAGATTTAGTGGGCCTTACAGGGTTAAAAAAAAATTGAGTGAAGTAAATTATTTAATAAGTACTCCAGATAGAAGAAAGAAGCAGAGGGTGTGTCATGTAAATATGCTTTGACAGGGAAGAGAAACAAAAAGAGGTATTAGTGATGGCCGATGATGTGAAACAGGTAGAAGTGCAGGACATTAATTGATTTTCCTCGAATCAAATTAGATAATGAGGGGGTGCTTGAAAATTTAAATGAAATATTGAGTTACCTTCCAAGCAAGTGTCAAAGTGACTTGGAAAAGCTATTGCAGTCACACAAACCTATTTGTGGAAATAAGTTGGGAAAGACGCATTTAGCTTTACATGATGTATATACAGAAATGTCATTTTCAATCAGGCAACAACCTTATAGATTAAATCTGGCAAACCTCTCGAGAACTGGTGGTCTGATTCCTGAATTTAGAGCTGCATCTCAAACATACCACTTAAAAATATAGGTGATGACAGTTGTTTAATGTTTCCCTCTGGATTTTTAAAGAATCAGCTTTGCCAAAAGGCTGTCCCATAACAGCCATTCAAACAGGGCATGGCTGAGCGTCTACCTCTATGCCATTTTTACCCACTGTCCCCACATCCCTTGACGTCAATTTTAACAAGGATAGTAGTGAGCGGTGGGCAGGTAGTGGGAGGTGACTGAGTGCACAAGAAATGTCCCCAGCCTGAGGGTGTCCCAGAGCGCTTTACAGGCAATTCAATATTTTGGAAGTGTAGTTACTGTGGTGGGAAAGCACAGCCTAGTTGCACACAGCAGCGAACTCCCACAAAGAGCAGTCTGATAATGGCTAGATATAATCTGCTGATGTTGGTTACGGGATTTCTGTGCTGGCCAGGACACCAGGGAGAACTGGTTCATAAAAGACACCATGCCCTCAGTACTACACTGGAATGTCCGCTTCAATTTTGTATTCGAGTGGGACTTAACCCATAGCCTTCTGACCACAGAGGCCAGAGCTTTTATTTTAAAAAAATGTCATTGTGTTTATTCAACATTGAACAACGTTGTGATCATTCCCACACTAGGTTGAAGCGACATAAATTAGAATAAAGATATTAAAATTCCATTTATCGTGCAGTCTTTGCTTTAGCATCTGTTGGGTTCAGAAATTAAATCCCAGTTTGTCACCCATGTCATATAATCTATAAAACTTGTGGCATTCTTAATTTCTTTTCCGAATAATAAATCCGCAAAGCTTTACAATCTTCTTCTTGTTTAGATATGAAATACTCTTTTCAGTTTTATTCTCCTAAAGCAACAACAGCTTGTATTTACCTGGCACCTTTAACATAATAAAACATCCTGAGGCACTTTACAGGAACAATTTGGCACAAAATTTGACATCAAGCCACGTAAGGAGACATTGCCACAGCTTGGTCAAAGAGACGGGTTTTAGGGAGCATCTTAAAGGAAAATAAAGAGAGCTTGAGAGGTTTAGGAGGGAATTCCAGAGCTTCGGGCCTGAGGGGGTGGGGGGGAGCAGACCAATCCTTGGTTTAACAATCACAAATCTGGCCATACGAGAGGGAAGAGATCGGTAGACTGACAACAGTCAGAGGAGTTGCAGGGAGAGATGTGAACAGCAGGTGGATTTAAAGAAAGCTGTATAAAGAATTGGGAGGGCGGGGAGGAGGCGTTGAATGAATGTTCTGCCACGAATGATAGAGTGGAGGAATAGAGAGAAAGAGAGAGAGAGAGAGGGGCGGAAAACATGCAGGAGAGACACAGAGTGAGAGAGATACCACACACACACCACACACACACACACAGGCAATGAGAGAGACAGAGAGAGAGAGGCGCACAGAGAGATGGAGCGAGACATGCACAGAAAGAGATGCACAGAGAGAGACGCACAGAGAGAGGAGACGCAAAGAGAGAGAGAGAGTCATGCACAGAGAGAGAGACACGCACAGAGAGAGAGACGCAAAGAGAGAGAGACACGCACAGAGAGAGAGAGATGCACAGAGAGAGAGAGACGCAAAGAGAGACACGCACAGAGAAAGACATGCACAGAGAGAGAGAGAGGCACAGAGAGAGAGACGCACAGAGAGAGGGAGATAAAGAAGAGGACATGCACAGAGAGGGAGAGAGAGAAAGAGAGACACGCACAGAGAGAGATATAAAGAGAGACATGAACAGAGAGGGAGAGAGAGAAAGAGAGACACGCACAGAGAGAGAAAGAGAGAAAGAGAGACACGCACAGGGAGAGAAAGACATGCACAGAGAGAGACACGCACAGAGGGAGAGAGACGCACAGAGAGAGAGAGAGAGATGCACAGAGAGAGACGCATAGAGAGAGAGAGAGATGCACAGAGAGAGACGCACAGAGAGAGATGCACAGAGAGAGACGCACAGAGAGAGAGATGCACAGAGAGAGGACGCACAGAGAGAGAGAGATGCACAGAGAGAGACGCACAGAGAGAGAGATGCACAGAGGGAGAGAGACGCACAGAGAGAGAGAGATGCACAGAGAGACGCACAGAGAGAGAGATGCACAGAGAGAGACGCACAGAGAGAGATGCACAGAGAGAGACGCACAGAGAGAGAGAGATGCACAGAGAGACGCACAGAGAGAGATGCACAGAGAGAGACGCACAGAGAGAGAGAGATGCACAGAGAGAGACGCACAGAGAGAGACGCACAGAGAGAGATGCACAGAGAGAGACGCACAGAGAGAGAGAGATGCACAGAGAGAGACGCACAGAGAGAGAGATGCACAGAGGGAGAAAGACGCACAGAGAGAGAGATGCACAGAGAGAGAGACGCACAGAGAGACGCACAGAGAGAGAGAGAGACGCACAGAGAGACACACAGAGGGAGAAAGACGCACAGAGAGAGAGAGACGCACAGAGAGAGAGACGCACAGAGAGACACGCACAGAGAGAGAGAGACGCACAGAGAGAGAGACACACAGAGGGAGAAAGACGCACAGAGAGAGAGACACGCGGCAGAGAGAGAGACAGAGACGCACAGAGAGAGGACACGCACAGAGAGAGAAGCACAGAGAGAGAGACACACAGAGGGAGAAAGACGCACAGAGAGAGAGACACACAGAGGGAGAAAGACGCACAGAGAGAGAGACACGCACAGAGAGACAGAGACGCACAGAGAGAGAGAGAGACGCACAGCGAGAGAGGGAGAGAGAGAGACAGAGACGCACAGAGAGAGAAAAGAGACATGCACGGAGAGAGAGAGACGCACAGAGAGGGAGACGTACAGAGAAAGACACGCACAGAGAAAGAGACATGCACAGAGAGAGACGCACAGAGAGAGAGAGAGAGACACGCACAGAGAGAGAGACGCACAGAGAGAGAGAGAGAGACGCACAGAGAGGGAGAGAGAGAAAGAGAGATATGCACAGAGAAAGAGACATGCACAGAGGGAGAGAGAGAGACAGAGACGCGCAGAGAGAGAGAGAGAGACGCACAGAGAGGGAGAGAGAGAAAGAGAGATATGCACAGAGAAAGAGACATGCACGGAGAGAGAGAGACAGAGACGCGCAGAGAGAGAGAGAGAGAGACGCACAGAGGGAGAGAGAGGTAGAGACGCACAGAGAGAGAGAGAGAGACACACACAGAGAGAGAAAGAGACGCGCACAGAGAAAGAGACATGCACAGAGGGAGAGAGAGAGACAGAGACGCACAAAGAGAGAGAGAGAGACGCGCACAGAGAGAGAGACGCACAGAGAGAAAGACAAAGACATGCACAGAGAGACGAACATAGAGAGAGAGAGACGCACAGAGAGGGAGAGACATGCACAGAGAGGGAGAGAGGGAAAGAGAGACATGCACAGTGAGGGAGAGAGCGAGAAAGAGAGACATGCACAGAGAGGGAGAGAGAGAGACATGCACAGAGAGGGAGAGAGGGAAAGAGAGACATGCACAGTGAGGGAGAGAGCGAGAAAGAGAGACATGCACAGAGAGGGAGAGAGGGAAAGAGAGACATGCACAGTGAGGGAGAGAGCGAGAAAGAGAGACATGCACAGAGAGGGAGAGAGAGAGACATGCACAGAGAGGGAGGGAAAGAGAGACATGCACAGAGAGGGAGAGAGCGAGAAAGAGAGACATGCACAGAGAGGGAGAGAGAGAGACAGACATGCAGAGAGGGAGAGAGACATGCACACAGAGAGACGCAGAGAGAGAGAGACATGCATAGAGAGATAGAGACACATGCCAAGAGAGAGAGAGACATGCGCAGAGAGAGAAAGAGAGGCATGCACAGAGAGGGTGAGAGAGAGAGACATACAGAGGGAGAGAAAGAGAGACATGCACACAGAGAGAGAAAGAGAGACATGCACAGAGAGCGAGAGAGACGCACAGAGAGAGAAACATGCACAGAGAGAGAGAGAGAGAGAGACGGACAGAGAGAGACGCACAGAGAGAGAGAGAGAGACGCACAGAGAGAGAGAGACATGCACAGAGAGGGAGAGAGAGAGACAGACATGCACACCGAGAGAGAGACATGCACACAGAAAGACGCACAGAGAGAGAGACACACATGCCAAGAGAGAAAGAGAGACATGCAGAGAGAGAGAGAAAGAGAGGCATGTACAGAGAGGGTGAGAGAGAAAGAGAGACATGCACAGAGAGGAGAGAGAGAAAGAGAGACATGCACAGAGAGGGAGAGGGAGA
Source organism: Cetorhinus maximus (assembly GCF_964194155.1). Classification (NCBI taxonomy): domain Eukaryota; kingdom Metazoa; phylum Chordata; class Chondrichthyes; order Lamniformes; family Cetorhinidae; genus Cetorhinus; species Cetorhinus maximus. Next base: position 23,471,832 of record NC_135899.1, on the reverse strand, counting down.
GAGAGAGACATGCACAGAGAGGGAGAGAGAGAAAGAGAGACATGCAGAGAGAAAGAGAGGCATGTACAGAGAGGGTGAGAGAGAAAGAGAGACAAGCACAGAGAGGAGAAAGAGAAAGAAAGACATGCACAGAGAGGAGAGAGAGAAAGAGAGACATGCACAGAGAGGAGAGAAAGAGAGACATGCACAGAGAGGAGAGAGAGAAAGAGAGACATGCACAGAGAGGAGAGAGAGAAAGAGAGACATGCACAGAGAGGGAGAGAGAGAAAGAGAGACATGCACAGAGAGGGAGAGAGAGAAAGAGAGACATGCACAGAGAGGGAGAGAGGGAAAGAGAGACATGCACAGAGAGGGAGAGAGGGAAAGAGAGACATGCACAGAGAGGAGAGAGAGAAAGAGAGACATGCACAGAGATGGAGAGGGAGAGAGAGAGAGACATGCACAGAGAGGGAGAGAGAGAAAGAGAGACATGCACAGAGAGGGAGAGAAAGAGACATGCACAGAGAGAGAGACGCACAGAGAGAGAGAGACGCACAGAGAGAGGGAGACATGCACAGAGAAAGAGAGATGCACAGAGAGAGAGAGATGCACAGAGAGAGAGAGAGATGCACAGCGAGAGAGATGCACACAGAGAGAGAGAGATGCACAGCGAGAGAGATGCACAGAGAGAGAGGTGCACAGAGAGAGAGAGCTGCTGTGAGCAACACACACACAGCAAGATTTACACAAAAGGTGGGAGTGTTGTGTACAAACCCCACCCTAATGGCTCTGTACAGTATAAATATCAAACACTGAGCTCTTTGTCTGACCCACACTCTCTATTAACTTTATTTCTGTATGGTCTTATGTTACAACACTGACTACACATCTGAAAAAGTACTTCACTGGCTGTAAAGCACTTTAGGACATCCTGAGTTGACGCTATGAATGCAAATCTTTCTTGGCGAAGAATTCTTGAGACACCAATTCCGAAAACTGAAAAGTCAGTACGAGAGACTGAAAGACAGGGAGACACAGGGATGGAAGCAGAGATAAAGATACAAACACACAACCACGAAGACAAACTGAATCACAGTTAGACAGAAAGACAGGGTTGGGGGAGGGGGAAAATGGTACACCACTGAACAAATTGTTTAATTTAACGTGTGCTTCCATTTGAAGCTGAGATCGGATGAACAGTGGGTTTGAAGGAACAGACCAGGTTAAACCTAACCTAATGGTGAAATAGCACAACCACACAGATCCCAGACCAGCCCTGAGCAATCCAGCATCTCCATAGAGGTGGGATCAGGCCTATTCAGCCCTTCGAACATGTCCCACCATTTAATTAGATCATGGTTAACCTGTGTCTCAAACTCATTGACACCCCTTTAATCCCCATCTCTTGATGCCTTTAGCTAACAAAAATCTATTAACCTCCATTTTGAACATTTCAGTTAGCTTCCTCCAACAGCCCCCTCCCCCGAAATGTCCAGAGCCTGAGTTCCTGATTTCCAGTCACCATTTTGTGAACAGAGCACTTTCCTGTTTTTATACCTTTGAATGTCCTGAAGTCCAAAATAGAAGTTAAATTAATTTAGATTAAATTGAACTATATACAATTTACAGCACTGACACAGGCCATTTGTCCTGATGAGTCTATACCAGCAGTTCTACTCGCAATGATCTCCTCCTCCCACCCCATCTGCGAACATTTCAGTTCCTTCTTCCCTTGCATAGCTCAATCCACTGGAATGATACCCAGGTTAAAAGGGTTAACTTCAAATACAAGGATCCGGTTGCTTAGATCAGATTCCCTCAAATCTGGAAGAAAATTTAGGCATGATCTAACTGAGGTGTTAAGGAACTGATTAGGGTTGATAAAGTGAAACTGTTTCCCCTGACAGGAGTCCAGAACAAAAAGAGGCAAAGCCTTAAAATGACAGCCTTGGCCATTCAGATGTGAGATTTCTTCACCCAATGGGGGCTGTGGAAATCTGGAACTCTCTCTCCCCCACAAAAAAATCTCTGTCGAGGCTGGGAGCCAATTGCAAGTGTCAAAACTGAGGCAGATAAAGGATTTTGGTTAGGCAAGGGGTACAGAACCAAGGCAGGTAGATGGAATTAAGGTAGTTAAGGGGGCTGAATGGCCCATTCCTGTTCTGAAATTCCTCCCTTACATCTTGGCTTTTCCCTGAGATGCATCAAGGCTGGGCTGCTCCATATGGTCCAGTCAGGTCCACATTCTCTTCACTCTCTGGGTAAAGAAAGTTTCTCCTGAATTCCTCATGGGTGACTGTCCCAATAAGGCCTGATTTCTGGAAATGGACTTTCCCTCTCACCTTGTAACGGGCCATGGCCTCTTCGATGCCGATCACCTGGTGGGTCCGATGCCGAGCCGAGTCCCGGCACTGGCAGCAGATGAGCTCCTGGTCATCGTGGCAGAAGAGGCTCCTCTCCTGCTGGTGCTGGCCGCAGAGCTGCGCGTCCTCCTGCCTCCGGAGCGAGTCGATGACCCCGGCCAGGGCCCGGTTCCTCAGCAGGTTGTCGGAGGGGCAGATCTTGCGGCAGATGGGACAGATGTTGCGCCGCTGCTGGCTCCAGAACTCCTGGACGCAGCGGCGGCAGAAGGTGTGCTCACAGCGGGTCAGCACCGGGTCCTGGAAATAGTCCAGGCACACCGAGCAGGTCAGGTCCGGCTTCAGGCCGGAGCAGGAGGAGGAGGATGTTGCCATTGCTGCTGTTCAAGGGGACAGTGGGCAAGCTCCCTGGTTGCCTGAGCTGGTGCTGAGTGAATCAGTGAGTGAGTGGCGAACGCCCTGGCAAATCCCAGCTCAGGCTGTGTGCAGTGGGGAGGGGAAGATGTTGAGTTTCAGTTTCACTTTCTATTCCTTTGCTGATGACCGACGCTTGAAGTTTAAGGGAAAGTCAAAACTGAAACTTGGCACCTTCATATCAGGGCCACCCGAGGCGACTTTAAAAGGGGTGGGGGGGTAAATACCCCACCTCCCCCGCCAAAGGGTCGAGGTTAGGGCTGCAAAATGATTTCCCGGGGTCATGGCAGCGTTTGCAGTTCTCCAGGCTGCAGGCTCGGTGAAGAGCAGAGATCAAGCGACAAACACACACACACGATCGTGGGGACAAACTGAACCGCGCTTAGACAGGATTGGGGGTGGTGGGGAGGGGGTGAGGGGCTGAACTGTACGCTGCTGAACGATTTGGTTAATTTTAACGTGTGCTTCCAGTTGAAGCTGAGACCACATGAGCATGAATAGCGGAGCCGAATCAGGCCATTCGGCCGGTCCAGTCTGCCCCCCCCCCCCCCCCATTCAAGAAGATCATGGCTGCTCTGATAATCCTCAACTCCACTTTCCTGCCTTCTCCCCACAACCCTTCATTCCCTTACTGATTATAAATGTATCTATCTCAGCCTTGAATATACTTGACGGCCCAGCCTCTGTGGTAAGTGTACATTGCACACGTGAACTGACTGCTCTGGTGCCTCAAGCCCGCAATGATTTGGAAAGGAAAGATTTGCGTTTGTATGGCGCCTTTCCTGACCCCAAGCGCTTTGGTGAAATACTTTTGAAGTGTCCTCGATGTCTTGTTGTAGGGTAGGCGGCAACCAGTTTGGGCACAACAAGCTGAAACAAACAGCAATGCAACAACAGCCCAACAATCCTGATTTAGCGATGTTGGGTGAGGGATAAATATTGACCAGGTCTTCAGGGAGGTCTTTGCTGGCTCTTCGAATTGAAATGATACCAGCTGCCTTTCATATACGTCTCTGTTTGAACGTCTATAGGAGCAGGAGTTGGCCATACAGCCCCTTGAGCCTGCTCTGTCATTCAATGAGATCATGGCTGATCTGACTGTGGCCTTAGCTTCACTGTCCTTCGTGCCCCCGCCCCATCACCTCTGACTCTCCTGTGAATCTAAAATCTGCCCAACTCAGCCCTCAACACGTTCAATGACCCAGCAGCCTCAACTGGCCTCTGGGGAAGAGAATTCCAAACACTACTGACCCTCCGAGAGAAGAAATCCTCCTCATCTCTGTCTTAAATGGGGGGGCCCTTATTATGAAACTGTGCCCCCTAGTTCTAGGCAGAACAGAATGGCAGAATATTATTTAAAAGGCGATAGATTGGGAAATGTTGATGTACAAAGGGACCCGAGTGCCCTTGTAAACCAATCACTGAAAGTGAGCATGAAGGTGCAGCAAGCAGTTAAGATGGTAAATGGTATGTTGGCCTTCATTGTGAGAGGACTTGAGTACAGAAGCAAGGATGTCTTACTGCAGCTATATAGGGGCTTAGTGAGACCACACTTGCAGTATTGTGTGCAGTGTTGGTCTCCATACCTAAGAAAGGGTATACTTGCCATAGAGGGAGCACAGCAGAGGTTCACCAGACTGATTTCTGGGATGGCAGGATTGTTGTATGAGGAGAGATTGGGCCGACTAGGTCTGTATTCAGTGGAGTTTAGAAGAATGAGAGGGGATCTCATTGAAACGTATAAAGTTCTGACAGGGCTGGACAGACTGGATGCAGGGATGATGCTTCCTCTGACTGGGGGGGGGTCTAGAACAAAGGTCTCAGGATACGGGGTCGGCCATTTAGGACTGAGATGAGGAGAAACTTTTTCACTCAGAGGGTGGTGAACCTGTGGAATTCTCCACCACAGAAGGCTGTGGAGGCCAAGTCACTGAATATATTTAAGAAGGAAATAGATAGATTTCTAGATTCTAAGGGCATCAAGGAGTATGGGGAGAGAGCGGGAGTGTGGCGTTGAGATAGAGGATTAGCCATGATCATATTGAATGGCGGAGCAGGCTTGAAGGGCCGAATGACCCACTCCTGCTTCTATGTTTCTACTCCCTCAAGTGGGGAAAGATCCTCTCTGCATTGACCCTGCCAAGTTCCCCCATAATCTTATATTTCAATAAAATAATCTCTCATTCTTCTGAACTCCAATGAGTATCGGCCCAACCTGCTTAACATTTCCCATAAGACAACCCCTTCGTTCCAGGAATCAATCTAATGAACATTCTCTGAACTGCCTCCAATGCAATTATATCCTTCCTCAAATAAGGAGACCAAAACTGTACACATTACTCCAGGTGTAGTCTCACCAATGTCCTGTATGGTTGTGACAATACTTCCCTACTTTTATATTCCATTCCCCCTCACAATAAATGGCAACATTCCATTTGCCTTCCAGAATCACAGAATCACAGAATTGTTATGGTGCAGAAGGAGGCCATTTGGCCCATCGTGTCTGCACCGGCTCTCTGAGCATTGTAACTTGGTGCCACTCTCCTGCCTTTTCCCCGTAACCCTGCACATTGTTTCTATATAAATAATCATCTATTGCCCTCTTGAATGCCTCAGTTGAACCTGCCTCCACCACACTTCCAGGTAGTGTATTCCCGACTCGAACCAGTCGCTGTGTGGAAAAGTTTTTTCTCACATCACATTTACTTCTTTTGCAAATCACTTTAAATCTGCACCCTCTCGTTCCCTCGATGAGTTTCTCTCTATTTACTCTATCGAGCCCCCTCATGATTTTGAAAACCTCAATCAAATCTCCTCTTCACCTTCTCCTCTCCAGAAGAACAGTCCCAACCTATCCAAACTATCTTCATAACTCAAGTGTCTCATCCCTGGAACCATTCTTGTAAACCTCCTCTGCGCTTTCTCAAATGCGATCACATCCTTCCTATAATGTGGCGCCCAGACTGTACACAATATTCCAGCTGAGGCTGAACGAGTGTCTTATATTGAGGGAACAGCGCCACTAATTGGAGAATGCCCAAATTGCAGCCAGCCTTCTAGGAAGGTGGTTTCTTTCCTTTTAAGGCAATATGCAAATATTAACATAGGGCACTGTATCAACTACCTTTTCTCCATTTAGAGGGATAGTTAAGCATGTTCTACAATACATGAGAAAAACTGAGCTGTCTTATGGAAAAATATGAACAAGATAACGTTATGATTTTTAAAAATTAGTGCATGTGACTATAAAGGGTAGTGCTTGATGTCGGCTGGCAGCGTGTGAGAATTTTCAGGCATACTTACCTGGCAGGGGAGAAACCTTGATCATGAAGGAGGTTCTCCCAGGACGAGGCTAACCCATTGCACTTCGGGTGTGCTGACGCCTGCGATGTCCCCAAATGCGGGATACTCGACTGCAAAATTTGTGGTAGTGGGGGACTGCGTTCGCGCTCTCCCCTGATTTACAGTTCAAAAAATAGACTTCAATTTATTTTTTCATCAAGGCTCTTTATTATACGTTATGCAATATAGGCCGCAAAATATTCTTTCCAAATCTAGACTCTTTTGTTTTCCCTCCCACAACTATCCAGCCCCCATTCTTTTCCTCCCTGCGATTATCAACAGGATATTATCAACAGGCGATTATTCCATCTCCGCATCATTTTACCGCTGCCATTTGTTTTGTGGCCGCCAAATTCCACGCGCCATCTTTAACCCCGCATTTGCCCACTCCAATATTCTCTCTCAAAATCCCATATAATACCCAACCCACCATCAAAACAGTCCCTGCACTCCTTCCAGCACCACCTTCCACCTCCCAACCCACCCCGTATCTCTCTGGACTTCTGTATAATATCATCAGTCAGCTATTCATTCATTTACATTCAGCATTTAAAACATGCAGCTGCCTCTTGGCTAAGATCAAGTGTAGTGTTGCAGGGGCGACACCATGGTCCTGCCATGGCAAGGTCGGGATGGAAGGGCGAAAACCAATCGCAATCTGAATTCATACCGTGGGTTACCTATCACCGTCCGAGTCACGGTGAACCACAGCGACGAAGGAGGATCACCTATGGATCGGGGCTTCTTCACCAGGAGGATCCTGTTGAAGGCGTGCGGCTTCCAAGCTACGGAGATCTTCACCCTGCACGACTCCCGCAAAGGTGGTTATTTCGACGTCACGTTCAAGCAAGTGGCAGACTGCGTCCGGCTCCTGAGGGTGTTCGAGGAGAAGAGAGACCTGCCGGAGATGAAGATCCTGACGGCGGAGCCGCACTTTTCTCTGCCATTGCAACGGGAACGTGAGGTGATGGTGCATGTGTACAACCCCTTCGTCCCTGTCGCCGACGTGGTCACCTTCCTCACCAGGTACTTCGATAAGGTGGGGAGCGGCACTGAGATTCGAGACGACTTGGGGATCTGGACAGGCAAACGCCTGTTTAAGGTCACGCTAAAGACCGATGGTAAGGGAGCTATTTTCCACCCTCCTTCCAGTTTCGCTATCGGGGGAAACCGTGGCTACCTGGTCTACGCTGGGCAACCCAAGCATTGCCGCTCATGCGGCAAGGCTGGTCATGTGGCGGCCAACTGCAGCGCCTCCCTCTGCAAGATCTGCAAACAGGAAGGGCACCAGACAAAAGACTGCAAACAGGCCAAGTGCTGCAACCTGTGTGGCGAGGCAAGTCACCTCTACAGGACCTGCCCCAAACGCTGCCGTACTTACGCACAGGCAGCCAAAGCCGACCACGGGGAAGCAGAAGAAATGTTCCGTGTCACTCCAACCACCAAGGCCCCCAGGGAGCTCAACGGGACAAAGGAGGACACAGAGAGAGACAAGGTGGAGAAAGAGATTGAGGCAACAGAGAGCCAATCAACAGCACCACCCCCTGAACCTTCCAGTCCTCAGGACAGCGAATCAATGGAGGAGGAGGCAGCAGTGGAAAAGCAGCAGGGGGAGTGGCGGACGGTGAAGAACAAGAAAAGTAAGAGGGAGCGAAGAAGAAGCAAAGGCGTTTCCCAGAGAAGCGGCAAGAGGCGTCTCCCATCCGACACGGATGACAAGGGCAGCAGCTCTTCGGATGAGGAAGTGCCAGAGCGGCACCGACAGAAGAGGCGGCAAAGCTCCAGGGCGTTGGAGGACGAGACACCCGAGCTCCAGAAAATTGGAGACAACAAGGAGACCAACGCACCCCAACTTTGCCTGCAACCTGAGGAGGCCAGTGCACCACAGCCCCTGGAATCTGGGAGCAGTGAGGCAACCATCGCACCCCAGCTCCAGGAAGCCGGGAACAGCAACCCCCCAGAGGGGGTGAGTTTTGGAGAAGCTTCTCCAGCAAAGGTCATCTCAAAATCCGCTCACTACGTGAACCTCCAGATGCCACTGGAGCAGAACACGGCCAAGGAGATCTACCTCAGCCCATCCAAAGTGAAGGAATTTGAGCTCACTACGGGTATGAAGGAGCAGACTAAAGGTCTGGGACTCTCAGAGACAGTGGGTTTGGTAGGAGAATAAATGCTTTAATATGGGTTTAAAGATTGTATCCATAAATGTGCGTAGCATTAAATCTACTACGCGATGTGTTGCGACCTTGGACTACCTAGCCAAGGTCAAAGCTGACCTGTTGTTTCTGCAGGAGTGTGCGATACCGCACCTCAGCTCCTACAGGCAATGGTCACGATGGTGGTCCCACGGGCCATCGATCTGGTCGGGCGGAAACGACTCTCGTTCCTCCGGCCTGGGTATTCTGCTGCGGGGAGGCAACTTCACCGTCTCCGAGGTCAAGGAGGTGGTGGGCGGGCGACTCCTGGTAGCAGACGTAATGTACAAGAACGCTCCACTCCGGTTAATTAACGTGTACGGCCCGGCACAAAGGGCTGAGCGGCTGGAGGTTTTTCAGCAGCTCCCACTGCTGCTGGCGACCTCCAGGCCGGTCATTCTGGGCGGGGACTTCAACTGCATCATCGATGCGGCTGGACGATCCGGCAGGGCCGGAAGCAGATTGGACGCTACGTCCAGATCCCTGATGGAAACAGTTAAGGATGCCAAGCTGCACGACGTCTTCAGCAACCCTGCAGACGGAGCGCAGCGTAGATACACCTGGTCGCGGCCAGACGGGTCCATTCGTTCCAGGATAGACTTCCTGTTTGTGTCCCGTGCATTCACAGTCAGATCCACCGAGGTCAAGCCGGTGTTCTTCTCTGACCACTGCCTCCTACTGGCGGACTGCCACTTGGAGAAGGACCTGAGGGTGGGCAGGGGGGCATGGAAGCTAAATGTGCAACTGCTGACCCCAGAGAACATTGAGGAGCTCAAGAGGGATTACAAAGGTTGGAGAACCGTGAAACCCCTCTTTGAGTCCCTGACACACTGGTGGGAAGTGATCAAGGGAAGCATCAAGAGGTTTTTCATCCTCAAAGGCACCCAGAAAGCTAGAAAGGAACAGAGGGAAATGTCCCGACTCCAGGAAAAGATGCAGAATCTGCTCCGGCTGCAGTCGATGGGGGTCGATGTCAAGGAGGAGCTCCAAGAGGTGAAGGGCCAGCAAGCCTCGCACTTTGCCTCGGAGGCCTCCAAGATCATCTTCCGTTCCAGAGTCCGCTCCGTGGAGCAGGATGAGACGTGCTCACGTTTCTTCTTCCAAAAGGTACACAGAGAGCGCTCTGTGATCAGCAGCCTGAAGGAAGAAGACGGCTCAGTAAAGTCATCACGGTCCGACATTCTGAGGATCAGCAAATCCTTTTATGCCGGACTGTATGACGTGAAGCCCACGGACAGCACGGCCTCCCAGTCCTTCCTGTCCTCTATCACGGAGGTCCTAGACCACAGTACGCGGGAGAGCCTAGACAAACCGCTAACTCCTGACGAACTGACTAAGGCCCTCGAGTCCTTCGAGAAGAGTAAAACCCCCGGAAGCGACGGCCTGCCGGCGGAGTTGTATTCGGCTCTGTGGGACTTGATCGGCCCAGACCTGCTAGAAGTGTACGAGAGTATGCTCCTGGCCGGCAGCATGTCAGAATCCATGAGGAAAGGCATCATCACCCTCATCTACAAGCACAAGGGGGAAAGGGAGGAAATTAGAAATTGGCGACCCATTTCACTGTTGAATGTGGACTATAAGATTCTGTCCAAGGTCATCGCCAACCGGGTCAAATCCGCTCTGGAATTGGTGATTCACCCTGACCAGACCTGCTCTGTGCCAGGCAGGAAGATCTCTGACAGCCTGGCGCTGCTCAGGGATACGATTGCCTATGTACAGGACAGGGGTGTGGATACCTGCCTCATCAGCTTGGATCAGGAGAAGGCCTTTGACAGAATATCGCACACCTACATGGGGGATGTGCTCTCCAAAATGGGGTTTGGGGAGGGAATTCGAAATTGGATCCAACTGCTCTACACTAACATCAGTAGCGCAGTCTCAATCAATGGGTGGGAAACAGATAGCTTTCCGATTAAATCTGGAGTCAGGCAGGGCTGCCCTCTCTCGCCTGTCCTTTTTGTGTGCTGCATAGAACCCTTTGCCGAGTCCATCAGGAAGGATCCGGGCATAAGAGGAGTGACGATCCCAGGCAGTGGAGGCACTCAGGTAAAAGCCTCCCTGTACATGGACGACGTCGCCGTCTTCTGCTCGGATCCGCTGTCGGTGCGCAGACTGATGCACGTCTGCGACCAGTTCGAACTGGCCTCGGGAGCCAAGGTAAATCGTGGGAAGAGCGAGGCCATGTTCTTTGGGAAGTGGGCTGACCGATCCTTTGTCCCCTTCACTGTCAGGGCTGACGGCCTGAAGGTGCTGGGGATATGGTTCGGAGGGACCGGGGCATGCGTTAGAAACTGGAAGGAGCGAGTGGCTATGGTGAAAAGGAAACTGGGCATGTGGGAGCGACGCTCCCTCTCCATTGCGGGTAAGAACCTGGTCATCAGGTGTGAGGTACTCTCGCTGTTGCTGTACGTGGCGCAGGTCTGGCCCATTCCACACTCCTGCGCGATGGCGATCACTCGAGCCATCTTCCGCTTTATCTGGAGGTCGAAAATGGATCGTGTCTGCAGGGACGCGATGTACAAGCCTCTAGATAAAGGGGGAAAAAACGTGCCCAACATCGCCCTCATACTGATGGCCACCTTTGTGTGCGGCTGCATCAAGCGGTGCGTAGACCCTCAGTACGCAAACACCAAGTGTCACTACGTGCTGAGGTTCTACCTGTCCCCGGTGTTGCGAAGGATGGGTCTGGCCACGCTGCCGCGGAACGCTCCAAGTAGTTGGACCGTGCCGTACCACCTGTCCCTGGTGGAAAAATTTATGCAGAAAAACACCTTTGACCACAAGTCCATCAGGCAGTGGTCAGCACGTAACGTCCTAGAGGCCCTGAGGGATAAGGAGAGGGTGGACCCTGTGGGATGGTTCCCCGAGCAGACTGTCAAAGTCATTTGGCAGAATGCCTCATCGCCAGAACTTTCCAACAAGCACCAAGACGTAGCTTGGCTGGTGGTGAGAAAGGCCCTCCCCGTCAGATCCTTCCTACACGCCAGGAGTCTCACCCCCTCTGCACGATGCCCTCGTGGTGGCTGTGGTGGGGAAGAGACCGTTGTTCACCTCCTTGTGGATTGTGCCTTTGCAAAGAAAGTCTGGAGAGAGATGCAGTGGCTGCTGTCGAGGTTCATCCCGAGCAGTTCTGTGACACAGGACTCTGTGCTCTACGGGCTGTTCCCAGGGACACACACCGAGACAAACATCAACTGCAGCTGGAGGATCATCAACTCGGTGAAAGACGCGCTTTGGTCTGCCCGAAACTTGTTGGTCTTCCAGCACAAAGATTTGTCCCCGACCGATTGTTGCGGACTGGCACAATCCAAAGTCCAGGACTACGTGCTGAGGGACGCACTAAAGCTTGGGGCAGCTGCCGCAAAGGCGCAATGGGGAAGGGTCGCTGTCTAAGACCTTTCTACCACAGCGCACCGAGAGACTGGGAACTGTTTAGAGCCCCTCGGGCTGTACAGATCAAAATGAAAGGCTGTAAATGACTGTAATATTGTTTGTACTGATGCACCTGGTGATACATTTTGTAAAAGTTTAACCTGGATTGTACCCTTGTAATGTTGTTTTTGAAATGGTTTTGAATGTGATTGAAGATTTTTATGAATAAAGTATATTTTTACAATAAAAAAAAAAAAAAAAATGAAGGAGGTTCTCCCAGGACGAGGCTAACCCATTGCACTTCGGGTGTGCTGACGCCTGCGATGTCCCCAAATGCGGGATACTCGACTGCAAAATTTGTGGTAGTGGGGGACTGCGTTCGCGCTCTCCCCTGATTTACAGTTCAAAAAATAGACTTCAATTTATTTTTTCATCAAGGCTCTTTATTATACGTTATGCAATATAGGCCGCAAAATATTCTTTCCAAATCTAGACTCTTTTGTTTTCCCTCCCACAACTATCCAGCCCCCATTCTTTTCCTCCCTGCGATTATCAACAGGATATTATCAACAGGCGATTATTCCATCTCCGCATCATTTTACCGCTGCCATTTGTTTTGTGGCCGCCAAATTCCACGCGCCATCTTTAACCCCGCATTTGCCCACTCCAATATTCTCTCTCAAAATCCCATATAATACCCAACCCACCATCAAAACAGTCCCTGCACTCCTTCCAGCACCACCTTCCACCTCCCAACCCACCCCGTATCTCTCTGGACTTCTGTATAATATCATCAGTCAGCTATTCATTCATTTACATTCAGCATTTAAAACATGCAGCTGCGAACCCTCACTATTTCAAACATGTACAAGCACCCTGTCCCCATGTTCATTCTAATTACCCCACTCTGAAATCAACAGCAGCCCTCTGTATCTCCCCCTTCAACAGCCCCCTCTGTGATTCCTACCTTCTCAAACTCCTGCCCCCCTCTCCCCATGTGTAAAGTCTTTCCCTGCCCCTTCTGCAGCTCACTTCCCCTTCTGTGGGTTTATCTCATAAACAGGCTTTCCATTCCGTTCTGTTGAAAGGTCATGTGGACTCGAAACGTCAACTCTTTTCTTCTCCACCGATGCTGCCAGACCTGCTGAGTTTTTCCAGGTAATTCTGTTTTTGTTTTCCATTCACTTGCCATTATTTCTTCAAGACTTCAATAGCACAAAGTGAAGAAATAAACAGAGAAAGAAAGCTAGAGAAAGACAGAAAGAAATCTAAACCCAGAACCTCCGTAAAATGAATAGAAAATGACCAACGGGAATCCCGTTTCACGGTCAGGATGATCGCACAGCCTAAAACACACGCATTATCCCTGAATTATAACAAGACTTTAGACAGCTTCACATTAGGACTTTTCACTTTCTCTTGTGGGGCTCCCGTTCCTCACCACCGGAGGCTAACATGTATGTTTTAGATTGCAAGGCCGGGCTACTTTAACCCCAGGATTATCTTTTTGAAACTCCAGGACCGCAGCCCAACAGGAACTGGTTAACCGGAACCACCGAAAACCAGGGTCCCGGACAGGCAATTAAATCTCGGGGTAAGAAACAGACACAAACTCACGTGGGCACATGGGGCGCGGCCTTGGAGAAGGTCTCAGTCCGTCCCCTCTGGAGGAAATTCCTGAAGAGGAAGAGTCCTTGTCCCAGTCTGGATCTTCACATTGCAGGTTTCAAAATAAAAATTCCTTGAGGGGTGGGGGAAAAAATTAATTGCATTAAAACAGAAAGCAAAAACATTTTCAAACAAAATAGCACAAGAGCCAATGATTCACTCTCAGTTACAGCTCAGCAACATCCAAATACAAACAAATCAGAGTCATAAAGCAGATTGAGACAGAGGGAACACACACACATTGGGAGTCATACGGAATCGAAACGTCAACTGTGTCCCTCTCCGCAGATGCTGTCAGACCTGCTGAGTTTTTCAGCTGTTTTTGTTTTTGTTACACACACACACTGAACCCGAGTGGGGACTAGCCCCACTCTCTGGGGGCTGTTTTATCCTAACTACTTGATGTATCTGCATTTAGTGATTTGTGTCCCAGGACACCCAGACCCCTCTGTACTGAACATTCTACAGTCTCTCTCCATTTAAATAATATTCTGCTTTCATTTTCTTCCCAGCAAAGTGGACAACCTCATATTTTCCCACATTATATTCCATTTGCCAAATTTTTTCCCATTCACTTAACCTATTTATATCTCTTTGCAGACTCTGTATCCTCCTCACAACTTGTTTTACTACCTATCTGTCTACCATCAGCAACTTTAGCTACAAAATGCTTGGTTCCTTCATCGAAGTAATAAATAGTCGAGGGCCCAGCACTGATCCCTGTGGCATCACACTAATGACGGTTTGCCAGCTTGAAAATGACCTATTTGATGACCTAAATGACTCTTTATTTCCTGTTGTTTATCTATGTTGCTATATTGCCCCCAATACTATCTAGCTCTTATCTTGTGTAGTAAGCTTTTATGTGTCATCTTATTGAATGCCTTTTGGAAATCCAAATACACTACATCTACTGGTTCTCCTTTATCCTCAGGAACTCAAAATATGTAAAACATAAATTCTTTCATAAAACCATATTACCTCCGCTTGATTGTATTATGATTTTCCAAATTTTCCTTATAAATGGATTCCTGTAGTTTCCCTGTGACCGATGTTAGTTTAACTAGCCTATAGTTTCCTGCTTCCTGTCTCCCTAATTTCTTGAATGACTTCTGTTTACATTTGCAGTTTTCCAATCTGCCGGAACTTTCCAGAATTTTGGAAGATCATAACCAATGCATCAGCTATCTCTGAAGCTAGTCCCTTTAAGACGCAAGCCGTCAGGACCAAGAGACTCCTTAGCCTTTAGTCCCATTAGTTAACCAGTATTTTTTCTCTTGTGGTAGTGATTGTTTTAAGGTTCTCCCTTCCTTTATGCCTCGTGATTTTCTATTATTCTTGGGATTCTTTCTGATCCTTCAACTGTGAAGACAGATACAAAACACCTGTTCAAGGTCTCTGCCATTTCCTTGTTTTTCATTATTAATTCCCTGGTCTCATCCTCTAAGGGATCAACATTTACTTGTAGAAGCTCTTACTGTCTCTTTTATATTTCTTGCTAGTTTACTCTCATGTTCTAATTTTTTCCTCTTTATTAGTTTTTAGTCATCCTTTGCTGGTTTCTAAAGATCTCCCAATCTTCTGGGCTACCATTAATCTTTGAGCACTGTATACCTTTTAATTCAATTTGATACCATTCTTAACATCTTAGTTGGCCACAGATGGTGCACCTTTTTCATGGAGTTCTTCTTTCTCAATGGAACATATCTTTGTTGAGAATTATGAAATACCTCCTTAAATGTCTGCCATTTCTTATCCACTGTCTTACCTTTTAACTATTTTCCCAGTCCACTGTAGCCAACTCTGCCTTTACACCTTTGTAATTGCCTTTATTTATATTTAAAACATGAGTTTCAGACCCACGTTTTTCACCCTCAACCTGAATGTGAAATTCCATCATGTTATGATTACTCTTGCCTAGAGGATCCTTTACTATGAGATTATTAATTAATCCTATCTGATTACACATTACCAGGTCTAAAATAGTCTGTTCCCTGGTTGGTTCTAGAATGTACTGTTCTAAGAAAGTGTACTGAGTAAACTCTATGAATTTATCCTGAAGGCTAACTTTGCCAACTTGATTTGTCTAATCTGTATGAAGATTGAAATCATCCATGCTTGCAGTTCCTTTCTTACAAGTGCCCATTATTTCTTGATGTATACTCTGTCCTACAGTGTAGCGACTGTTAGGGGACCTATAAACTACTCTCATCAGTGAATTTTTTACCCTTGCTATTTCTTATCTCCACCCAAACTGATTTCACATCATGATCTTCCAGGCTGAGATCATTTCTACTACTACCGTACTGATATTTTCCTTTATGAACAGAGCTACCCCACCACCTTTCCTTCCTATCTTTCTGAAATGCCAAATGCCCTTGAAAATTCTGTTTCCAGCCTTAGTCACTTTGCAACACATCTGCAATGACTGTCATATCTTACCCATTTATTTCTATTTGTGCCACAGATTCATCTATTTTATTATGAATGCTGCATGCATTCAGATAAAGAGCCTTTAATTCTAGCTTTTTACCATTTTTCCCTACTCTGACCCTATTTGCTGATGCACAGTTATGTTTGTAAGCTCTGTCCCTTCCTGTCACACTCTGGTTATCATGACCTGTATCACTACCCTGCAATATTACCTTGTCCATTCTCATTAACACTCTAAGTCTCCCCTCACATGAACCCTCCCCCCACCACCCACCCGCTATTTAATTTAAAGCCCTCTCTAAAGTCCTCATTATACAATTCACCAGGATACTGGTCCCAGCATGGTTCAAGTGAAGCTGTCCCCATGGTACAGCTTCCTCTTTCCCCAGTACTGGTGCCAGTGCCCCATGAATCAAAACCCACTTCTCCCAAAACAAATTTTTGATCTGCACATTGAACTCTCTGATCTTATTTAACCGATGCCAATTTGCTCATGGTTCAGGTCGTAATGTATATATAGTTAGAGCCTAGTCAGGGTACTGTGTTAATGATGGACTCCACACTATAGGGAGGATTATAAAAAAATACAGAAGCTATCAATTAAATCGCTATGCTGCCTTTCATAAGGGATGAAGAGACACTGGACCTTGGTTCACTAGAACAGAGGATGCAAGGAGGAAATCTGATAGAGCTGTTTAAAATTTATGGCGTGACAGAAGCAGCCTGTTTTCAGTTGTTAAAGGATTTCAAACAAAGGGATTTGCAAAATTAAGCACAAGAGATTTAGGACATTTGGAACCAGAGAGCTGAATCTGGCAGGACATCAAGGGATTGGAAACAACACTGTGCCTGGGCCACATTCTTACCACTCTCCTGATTTAAAAAAAATTCTCCTTAATTGGATTTTACTAATAACTCATGTTTGCGATCCCTACAATAGTTCTAGTCTCTCTCTAGTTAACTAGTACCTCTCTCAGGTACCAGCCCCCTCACCTGGTCACCCAACTCCTCTCCTGCTTACACAGCCTCTCCCCTAGATACCCCCACCTCCCGCTAGACACCCAGCTCCTCACCTGGCCATAACTCCCATGGTTGAGAAGGCCATTCCCTGGTTACCCAGATTCTCCATGAAATACCATGCCCTCGCCTGTTTTCCCAGCTCCTTCCCTAGATGGTGCCACTTCCTGATTACCTAGCTCCTCTCCTAGATACCACACCCTTCTCTAGACACCCAGCTCCTCTCCTGGTCACAGTGATATTCCCACGGTCAACCCGCCCATCTCCTGGTTACCATTGCTCCTCCCTGGTTTCCCAGCCACTCCACTAGTTAACCACTCCCCTAGTTACTGCTGCTCCCTGGTTACCCAGCCCTTTCCTAGTTACATAGCTCCTGCCCTTGTTACCACACTGCTTCCCTCATTACCCAGTCCTGGTTACCTACCTACTGTGTTGGTTATTCAACCCCTCCCCTGGTTACCAATCTCCTCCCCTGGTTACCTACCTCCTCTTCTGGTTACCAAGCCCCTCCCTTGGTTACCCAGCCTTCCCACCACACCCCCACCCATAGATACCGCACTCCTTCGTTACCCAGTCCCTCTCCCCATTATCGGAGACCTCCCCTGGTTACCAAGTTCCCCAAAACCACCCCCACCCCAGAGACCGCCACTCCCTAGTTATCCAGCTCCTTCCCATTTGCCTACCCCTCCCCTCTGACCAGACACCCCTTTTTCTATTCCAGTATTGTTGATCAATAAGTACCCATAGAAACAAGCTACCTCAGAAAAGCACCCCCCCTCCCCCTCCCCCTTTCTCCCCCCACCTTGCATTTATTGTGATGCAGGTCAATTCCGGGACCATTCACAACAGCAATTCTTTTGGGACAGTGACTCTTGATGTTTGAAGTCAGATATACACCAGGACTGGTGTAGGGGCAGGGAGAGTGCCAGGAGGAGAGTGAGTACCAGGAGCTGAGGGAGATTACCCAAAGCTGGAAGCTGTGTGGGGGCAGGGGGACACTACCAGGAGCTTTTTGGGGTCAAGAGGAGGAGGGGTGAGGGGGGGGGGGTTGGTCTGTGCAGAGAGTATCTTCAGGCAGGGGAGAGAGTACTGGGAGCCGGAAGAGAGTGTACCAGCAGGTGGCGGAGAGAATTTCGGGAGCTGGGTGTTCAGTGCCAGGGTCTGTACTGGGAGCTAGGGATAGGGGAGATTACTGGAAACTGAAGCAGAGGGTACAGGGAGCTGACAGGAGTGAATACTGGGAACTGGGTGAGTGAGTACCGGGTGCTGGGGGGTGCAATGGGAGGTGAATACTGGGAGCTGGGGGGTTGTGTGAGTACTGGGAGCTGGGGGTGGTGAGAAGTCATAGAATCACAGAGGTCTGCAGCACAGAAAAGGGCCCTTTGGCCCATCAAGTCTGGGTGAGTGAGTACTGGGAGCTGAGGGGATAGTGAGCACTGATTGCTGGGAGCGTGAATACTCGGAGCTGGGGGGATGAGTACGGGGAGCTGGGAGGGGTGAGTACTGGGAGTTGGGGGGGGTGGTGAGTACTGGTGGTGGTGGAGGGGGGTGATTACTGGTAGCTGAGGGGGGGTGAGTACTGGGAGCAGGTTCGTGGGTGAGCATTGGTCGCTGGGGGTGGGTGAATATGGGGAGTTGGGGGGGGGTGTGTGAGTACTGGGAGCTGGGGTGGGGTGAGTACCGGGAGCTGGAGAATAGAGTACCAGGAGACAGTATTGGCAGATGGGGAGTTGTGCTTTTTGTGGGGGGAGGGGGGGGGGTCAGGGAGGGGGGGTAGGGTGGTGGGGGGGGTTGGTTGAGGGGGTAGTTGGGGGGGGTTGGTTGAGGGGGTGGTTGGGGGGGTTTGGTGGGGTGAGGGGGTTGGGGAGGGGGTGGTTGGGGAGGGGGTGGTTGGGGAGGGGGTGGTTGAGGGGGTGGTTGGGGGGGGGTTGGCGGGGTGGGGTGGTTGGGGAGGGGGTGGTGGGGTTGGAGAGCAAAACAATGCTGGAATGTGGGGATGAGTGGAGGGAGTAGGTTTGGGGGACCAATCTGGATTCTGGGCGGGTGCTGGTGGGGTATTCGGGTGAGCAGCAAGGTGGGGAAAGGGTCTCTGAGTTACCAGACACTGTGGAGGAACTGTAGCTTGTGTGTTGTTCCTCCCCCTCCCCCTCTATCCCACACCCCTTCTCCCTGACTGTGCTGGGGCTGAAAACCTTCCCCTTTCTCCCTCCCCTCCGCAGGCCAGACAGGACCGGAACCATGGAGTGGAAAAGTGTGAAGGTGCCGCCGGCTTCCATCGGACCCAAAGCCTGGCGGGACAGGGCCATCAAGGCGGTGGGGTTGGCCGAGGCGGCCATCGAAATCACAGCCCACCGTTACCACGACACCCCCTTCCGCTCGGCCACGCTGTACGAGAACCAGGCTCGCCGCCTGGCCCGGAGGAAAGGCTGCAAGTACCTCCCGGGGGACCTGTCGGAGAACCCGGAGCCACTAGGCAAGTTCAAGGCCCGGCAGGAGAGGATCCAGCAGGGGAGGATCGCCCTGGAGGAGGCCAAGAGGAACGTGTGCACCGTGTCATCCGAGGAGGACCTGAGCCGCGACATCCTCTATAAAGTGCCGGAGGGCCAGGACTCCGGCTGGGGCTTCAGGGTGGAGATGGAGCTGCTGCCATTCCTGCGCGACCTGTGCGCCATGCAGAGCAACGAGCAGATCGGCAGCTACACCCTGCAGACCCGCTCGGTCATCGGCCACCTCTGCGACCAGATCAACCGGGTGAACGGCGAGATCTTCCGGCTCAAGGAGACCCGGGACAAGCTGCGGCTGGCCCTGGACGATGTCCGCAAGGGGTTGGTCCTGAACCGCATGACCGGCGAGATGCGGAGGATGAGGCCTGCCTTGGAACAGGTTAGTGAGGGGCCTGCGGATTGTTACCCTTTAAGAATCATGGAACCGTTGCATAGAAACATAGAAACTAGGTGCAGGAGTAGGCCATTTGGCCCTTCGAGCCTGCTCCACCATTCATTATGATCAAGGCTGATCATCCAACTCAATAGCCTGCTCCCGCTTTCTCCCCATACCCTTTGATCCCTTTCGCTCCAAGAGCTATATCTAACTCCTTCTTGAAAACATACAATGTTCTGGTCTCAACTACTTTCTGTGGTAACGAATTCCACAGGCTCACCACTCTCTGGTTGAAGAAATTTCTCCTCACCTCAGTCCTAAATGGTCTACCCCGTATCCTCAGACTGTAACCCCTGGTTCTGGACTCCCCTACCATTAGGAACATCCTTCCTGAATCTACCCTGTCTAGTCCTGTTAGAATTTTATAGGTTTCTATGAGATCCCCCCCTTCATTCTTCTGAACTCCAGCGAACATAATCCTAATCGACTCAATCTCTCCTCAGATGTCAATCCCGCCATCCCAGGAATCAGTCGGGTAAACCTTCGCTGCACTCCCTCTATAGTAAGAACATCCTTCCTCAGATAAGGAGACCAAAACTCCACACAATAGTCTAGGTGTGGTCTCACCAAAGCCCTGTACAATTGCAGCAAGGCATCCCTGTTCCTGTACTCAAACAGCAGAGAAGGAGGCCGTTCGGTTGGTTTTAAAGCAATTATACTAGAAGAGGCAAAAGTGACATGAGGAGAAACATTTTCACACGGCGAGTGGTTAGGGTTTGGAGGGCACTGCCTGAGAGTGTGGTGGAGGCAGATTCGATGGGAGTGTTGAAAATGGAATTAGACTGTGGTCTGAAAAGGAAGAATGTGCAGGGTTACAGGGAGAAGGCAGCTAGTGGTATGGCACTGGCTGAGTTGCTCATTTGGAGAGCTGGCGGCAGACACGATGGGCCAAATGGCCTCCTCCTGTGCCATAACAGCACTGTGGTTCTGGAAGCTAGCACAGGCTCTTTGCAAGAGCAACTCAGCTCGTCCAAATTGCCCAGTCAACCTTCTCCTCTCCAAGGAGCACAGCTTTAGCGTCTCCCATCTCTCTTATTATTCGTTCATGGAATGTGGACATCGCTGTCTAGGGCCAGCATTTATTACCCATCCCTAATTGCCCTTGTTCAGAGGGCATTTAGGAGTCAACCACATTGCTGTGGGTCTGGAGTCACATATTAGCCAGGCCAGGAAAGGAGGGCATTAGTGAACCAGAAGGGTTTTTAGAACAATCGGCAATTGTTTTTTGGTCATCAGCAGACTTTTAATTCCGGATTTTTATTGAATTCAAATTCGCTCTCTGCCCGGAGCATTACCCTGGGTCTCTGGAATACTAGTCCGGTGTCAATACTACTATGCCACCACCTCCAATCTATCTTCATAACTGAAGTCCCGCAGCCCTGGAATCATCCCCGTGATGTTTTTTCCCTCGCCCTCACTAAAGCCTTTCCTAAAGTGCGGTGCCCAGAATTGCGGACACAATATCGAGTTGAGGCCGAACCAGTGTTTCATAAAGGTTTGCTATAACTCCCTCTATGCCTCTTATGTTAAAGCTCAGGATCCCGTATGCTTTATTAACCCCTCCCTCAACCCGTCTCTGTGATTTGTGCGCGTATACCCTCGGTGGGGGGGGTCTCACCCTCTATCTGTGCCTTCAGCTCCTTCCAGTGGAAGGGCAGTGTTTTACGGATCACGACACCCAAATACCGGAGAGGGAAGAGAGAGAGAAGGAATCTTGCAGTTTTTCCTGTTCCTTTCATGGCTTTAGAATGTCCAAAGATCCTCGCAGCCAATGAAGAAGCTTGAATATGACACCGGTACAATCAGTTTAACTCCTGTCCACGTATCGTCTCAAAAGATAAAGCAGCCAGTAAACACCAGTCACTTCCATAGGTCCTTTATTCAGCATCAGAATATGCCCAAAGTAAAGCTCCTTCTCCTGCACATTGCAGCTTCCTGTCTGACTTTGTGATCTCGGTTCTGATTCTGCTTTCTTGAAAATTCTTTCCCTTGAGCCAAGGGTTCGGTCAGACCCGGGTTCCTCCATTGCTCTCTGAAGGACAAGTGGAACTACTTGTCGTTCACCCACCTCAGGACATCCCAGAGCGTTTTTGCAGCTCGTGAGGTACTATTTTTTCCAGAAGGGCGGTTACCGGGCGGAAGTGCGGCAGCCAACTTGTGCACATTGAGATCCCACAAGCAGCGCCGACCAGGTATTCCATTTCTAAGTGACGCTGGTTGAGGGGTAAATATCGGCTCTGGACACTGGGGCCAACCAGCCTCTCCTGCCGGGAACTGTGATGGAATTGGCCGTTAATTGGCATCTGGGGTGGGGGTGGGGAAAATTATTGCTCATCCTCTTTTAAATCGCCCCTTGTCTGCTTACGGATGGCCAACCCTGCGTGGGGAATCCTGGGTAGATGTCTCCTGATGAGACATGGGTGTCAAAATCCCTGGTGACCATATCCTCCCTTGTTGGGGGCAAAAGTTTACTGTGTTTAACTGTTGGAGTGGTTGAGGCAAATAACATAGATGTGTTTAAGGGGAAGCTAGATGAGGGAGAAGGGAATCGAAGGATATGCTGATAGGGTGGGAAGAGGTTTGTACGCAGCATAAGGTCATAAGAATGGACCAGTTGGGCCAAATGAGCTGTTTCTGCCCCGCAAGTTCGGTACAACCTGTACCCATGTTCCGTGTATCCTATCAAATCCTTTAATCACCTTCAAAGCATCAATTAGATAATTAGTAGCTCCGCCTATTATTGTGGGGTTGAGAGAGAGAGGAAGAGAGAAACAGGAGCTGATTCCTTTAACATGGGGGTAGAGAGGAGCTGATTCCTTTAACATGGGGGAGTGTGGCAGGAGCTGATGCACTTTTGGGGGAGAGAGGGAGGAGCTGATCTCTTTGACATGTGGGGAGTGTGGCAGGAGCTGATGCCTTGATGAAGGAGGGAGGTAGGGTGTGAGGAGATTCTTCCATTTTGCCCCCAAGATGCTGGCAATTTTTCGTCCACTATCAGTCATGTGTAGCTTTTGATTGTTGCATTTACCTGGCCGTGTGCTGGTTTCTATAGGAACCTGATGGGGCAGATTTGCTGATCGGCCTGGAGAAGAAGAATCTACAGGATATCAAACCGACTCTGGAAGTGCCGCTGCACACGATAAAAGACATACTTCAGGTTAGCTAGTGAAGGGATGGGGATGGGAGGAGCTGCCGGAGCTCTTAATTTTAGTTTCCCAGTCCTGGTTTTATTCACACAACATGGCTTTCACTTTCAGATGCTCTCCTCATTTTGATTTACCATCCAAGCTTTCAAGGGGACAATGTCCTTCAGTGAAGGAAATCTGCTGTCCTTACCCGGTCCGGCACTACCAATGACCTTCGGCATCAAACCAATTTGATTGTTTCTGAGTTGCTGGGCCCACTATGTCCCAGACTCTCATGTCGCATACAACTGTCAGCCAAGAAGCAGGCCCATTACCACTACCCTAGGGCAACAAAGGGGAGGGCAATAAACACCAGCCACATCAGTGATGTCCACATCCCAAGAATGACTCTTTTAGAAAAAACATCAGCTATAGCATAGATTAGATGCAGAGTAAAGCTCCCTCTACACTGTCCCATCAAACATTCCCAGGGCAGGTACAGCACGGGGTTAGATACAGAGTAAAGCTCCCTCTACACTGTCCCCATCAAACACTCCCAGGGCAGGTACAGCACGGGGTTAGATACAGAGTAAAGCTCCCTCTACACTGTCCCATCAAACACTCCCAGGATAGGTACAGCACGGGGTTAGATACAGAGTAAAGCTCCCTCTACAATGTCCCATCAAACACTCCCAGGGCAGGTACAGCACAGGGTTAGATACATATTAAGGTTTGCTGTTCCATCGTGCAGTTGAGTGAGCCTTCACATTGTCACAAATAGCCTACTACCTGATCACATGTAGGGTAATAATAGCCCTTGTGAATGGTTTGGGAAGGATCTCAGTCTTCACTGACACTGTTCCTTGAACCTTTACCTTGGAACGTCCAGATTTTTATCTGCTGAGCTGTGAACCTGTATCTCTGAATAAGATGAGCCTTGGAGCCTTGTTAACGGCTAAATAAAACCAAAATGAGATGATGGTAACTCTGTGCCACATTATAAAGCAAATAAGATGTACAATCTGCCCAATCACACTCTTCTTCCATTATATTGTCTACCTGTGTTCCTCTTCCAGAAAATGGATGCTGCTCGGAAGGAATTGCAGGAATGCTACAGAGAGCGAATGCTAGTTCTTGACCTGGTCCCTCAGTTAATGAGCCAGACCACCAAGGAAGCTAGAACTGATTGTCTGACCCCGAGAATAACCAAAGCTTTATCAGAAGTCAGGGATGTGAACGTGATGCCCTCACCAACACCAGTCGGCCCATACACTTATGGTAAGGCACAATGTTGTCATGGATTATGGACAGTCCCATGTGGGGTCAGAGACACCAGCCCATGGAGAGGCCTGTGTCACAGTGTCAGGGACACCAGTGAAGAGCCTGTGTCACTGTCAGGGACACCAGTGGAGAGGTCTGTATCACACTGTCAGGGACACCAGTGCAGAGGCCGCTATCATAGTGTCAGGGACACCAGTGGAGAGGTCTGTATCACACTGTCAGGGACACCAGTGCAGAGGCCGCTATCATAGTGTCAGGGACACCAGTGGAGAGGCCTGTATCACACTGTCAGGGACACCAGTGCAGAGGCTGCTATCATAGTGTCAGGGACACCAGTAGAGAGGCCTGTATCACAGTGTTGTCGGGGACACCAGCCCATGGAGAGGCCTATATTACAGTGTCAGAAACACGAGTGGAGAGGCCTGTAGCTCAGTGTCAGGGACACCAGTCCATTGAGAGGCCTGTAACACAGTGTCAGGGACACCAGTCCATGGAGAGGCCTGTATCACAGTGTCTGGGACACCAGGCCATGGAGAGGCCTGTATCACAGTGTCTGGGACACCAGTCCATGGGGAGGCCTGTATCACAGTGTCTGGGACACCAGTCCATTGAGAGGCCTGTAACACAGTGTCAGGGACACCAGTGCAGAGGCCTCTATCATAGTGTCAGGGACAGTACACAGAGAGGCTTGTATCACAGTGTCTGGGACACCAGTCCATGGAGAGGCCTCTATCATAGTGTCAGGGACAGTACACAGAGAGGCCTGTATCACAGTGTCTGGGACACCAGTCAATGGGGAGGCCTGTAACACAGTGTCAGGGACACCAGTCCATGGAGAGGCCTGTATCACAGTGTCTGGGACACCAGTCCATGGGGAGGCCTGTATCACAGTGTCTGGGACACCAGGCCATGGAAAGGCCTGTATCATAGTGTCTGGGACACCAGGCCATGGAAAGGCCTGTATCATAGTGTCTGGGACACCAGGCCATGGAGAGGCCTGTATCATAGTGTCTGGGACACCAGTCCATGGAGAGGCCTGTATCATAGTGTCTGGGACACCAGGCCATGGAAAGGCCTGGGAGCTGGGTTAATGGTGACCAATGACCATTGTGACATGTTGTGGTGTGTTACACTAAAACTCTCGGAAATTGAGTCTATGTAGTGGTAATACATTAAGCCCCTGTTTATTACTTGAAATATAAACACAGATGCTGCCTGCATTTCCAGCCTTTTTTAGAGAGAAGCAGCGTTGATGTTTCAGCTCGAGATGACCTTTCATCAGAACATTCTTGGGTGTTCAGTTCCTTCAGATGCTGCGTAGATCAGTGACTTGCAGAGCCATTGGCAAAAAAAGGGAAGAAAGACTTGCCTTTATACCACTCCTATCATGATCTCAGGATGTCTCATTGCACTTGACAGTCAAACCTTTGAAGTGCAGTCACTGTTGATATACGACACAGGGCAGCCAACTTATGCCAGCTCCCACAAGCCAGCGACATGACGATGATCGGATAACCTGCTTTTTCTGTTATGTTGATGGAAGGATAAAGATTGGCCAGGATACCGGGCAGAACTCCCCTGCTTTTCTTCAAAATACTGCACTGCCACGGGATCTTTCAAGTCCACTTCAGGTTCCGTCAGTGCAGCACTCTCTCAGAGCAGCAGTGGGAGTGTCAGCCTAGACTTTTGCACTCGAGTCTCTGGAGTGGCACTTGAATCCACAACCTTCTGCCTCGCCAGAGTGCTACGAACTGAACTAAGGCTGACACGGACAAAATGGGACTTTTGGGGTACAGGATAGGGCACGGGTGAACTAGGGAGACCCTGGGGACTGGCACATTTTTTGGCCCAGCCCATTGTTTAGTGTCCAGGCTGTGTGTAGGGAACTTTTTAAAAAGACAGTTGAGTGTGGGCTGAAAATGAGCTGCATCATAGCATTTTACACGTAGCTACAGCTTTTGTTTAAAAGAATGAGCTGGAGAACAAAACTTCCCCTGTTTAGTTTAACTCTTCAAAATTGCCGGGCACTCACTACCCCCGTCCTACTGAATCCGGGTGTGACGTGTAAGGATGGGCATGTACAGATTTGTAAGCATCAGGGGATCAGAATGGTTACAGCACAGAAGGAAGCCATTCAGGCCATCATGTCCTTGCTGGCCCTCTGAAGGGTCAATTCACCTAGTGCCGCTCATGTGCCTTTTACCCATATCTCTGCACATTCATTCTTTTCAGCTAATAATCCAATTCCCTTTTGGATGCCCCCACCACAATCTCAGGCAGCGCATTCCAGATCCTAACCTAACCACTTGCTGTGTGAAAAAGCTTTTCCTCGTGCCGCCATTGTTTCTTTTGCCAATTACTTTAAATCTGCGCATTTTGGTTCTCAATCCTTCCCCCAATGGGAACAGTTTCTCCCCATCTTCTCTGTTTGGATGCCTCATGATTTTGAACACCTCTATCAAAACTCCTTCCAACCTTCTCTTCTCCAAGGAGAACTGCTCCTGCTTCTCCAATCTATCTACATAACTGAAGTTCCTCATCCCTGGGACCAATCTCGTGAATATTTTCTGTGCGCCCTCGAATGCCTTCACGTCCTCCCTAAAATGTGCTCAGAAAAGGACGCAATACTCCAGTTGAGGCCGAACTAGTGTTTTGTACCATAACTTCTTTAATGAGAATAAACTAGTTGGCATTATGTAGGATAATAGACTAGTTCAGCTCGAGTATGGCAGGGTCAAACACACAGATGCACATATACGTGAAAAGGCAGGGAAGTGGAGTTGAGGATTATCAGATCAGCCATGATCCCATTGAATGCAAAGCAGACTCGATGGGCCAAATGGCCTACTTCTGCTCCTACGTCTTATAAGTATGTTCAAGGCTGAGATAGACAGATTTTTTTTTTAATGGTCTTATGGTCTACCGAGGGTGGCTGGAGATGAAATCACTTTTATGATTAGAAGTGAAACAATACAGCAGTGTGCCTGTGCTAGCTCTTTGCTGCTAGAACTTTCCAATTAGTCCCACTGCTCTGCTCTCTCCCCATAGCCCTGCAATTTGTTTTCTCCTTCCAAGTATTTGTCCAATTCCCTTTGGAGAGTTACTGTTAAATCTACTTTCGCTTTCCTTTCAGGCAGTACAATCCAGATCATAACTAATCATTCCATAAACGAAACTTCTCCTTATCTCTCCCACTCTGGTTCTTTTGCCAATTATCTTAAATCCACATCAAACCCCTGTTTATCGGCCCTCCAGCCGCAGGAAACAGTTTCTCCCGATTTACCTTCTCAAAACTTGCCATAATTAGGAAAGTAACGAGATAAAGGATACTTGGGCCCGGGGAGCATCCAGGGTACTAGAAACTCAACTGATGTGGCGATTGAATGACAGCAGCTGACTTGAAAAAGGAAGGTAGCTTTCGCAACCTCCCCCACCCAAAACGCTTAACAGCTAATTAAGTGCTCACTTTAAAATCTTGGCAGCCAATTTACACACAGCAAGCTCCCACAATATGATGTTGATCAGGGCATCTGTGTTTGCGATGTTGGTTGAGGGATAAATATTGGCCGGGACACCAGGGTGCCCTTCTTCGAAATAGTGCCATGTGATCTCTTAGCATACCCCTGAGGGGGCAGATAGGTTTGACCTTTCATCCAAATGACTGTATAGGAACATAGGAGCACGAGTAGGCCATTCGGCCCCGCGAGCCTGCTCAGCCATTTAACTAGATCATGACTGATCTCCTACCTCAATGCCATCTTCCCCCACTATCCCTGTATCCCTTAATGTCATTGGTATCTAGAAATCTATCGACCTCTACCATGAACACACTCAATGACAGAGCTTCCAGAGGCGTCTGGGGTAGAGAATTCCAAAGATTCACTACCTTCTGACTGAAGAAATTCCTCATCTCAGTCCTAAATGGCCTACCTCCTATTCTGAGACTGTGTCCCCTGCTTCTAGATGTCCCCCCCAACCAGGGGAAACATCCTTTCTGCATCTAACTTGTTGAGCTCGGGTACTTTGTAATTACACGGTAAAGTGCTGGGTCCAATAACTCAAAACCTTCTGCCTACCCGCGGTCGAGACATCAGCTTATTTATTGAGGTCAGCTGCAGGTTCAAACCTCACTCCAGAAACCCCAGAACAAAGTCTAGGCTGACACTGCAATGAGGCACCGAGGGAGTGCTGCACTGTCCAGAGCAGTGGGGAGAAGCCAGCTCACCTGGCCTGCTGGGTTCTTTGTTTGTGAGCAGGTAAATGTTATTCCCCTGGGCGCTGCATCGTGGCGCTTCATAATTAACGATTAAGCGGGCATTGTTGTAAATCCTGGTCCTCGAACCTGCATTGAGGGTGAAGGAGAGTGAGGAGCCTGAGAAGGCCTAACTCTGCTTGCCCGCAGATCTGGACTCTGTATCGCGTTACCCATGGTGCAGGAGTAATGATTAAATCTCATCTTGTCACCAGCCTGCGATAGAGCGATGAATAATGCAAAAGATGTCATTGTTGAGTCCAGGGTCCTGCGGGTGAAGATCGACAAGTTAATAGAAGACTCGATTGCCATCATAAAAGGTGCTCAGAAATCAGTAAACGACGGGCTCACTCAGAAAATGGCGGAGAGCGTGGCCATGACGGTATGAACTAATCTGCTAGAGAAGACCTAGTTTTTTTTGTAACTTGTGTGCTTGTTTTCCTCTCTCCCCGTATTTTTTTAACCCCCCCGTCAGCCTTTCCCCCTCTCTGGAAAGTGATGGCTCTCTTTCGGGTACCAACCCACTTCCCAGTAGTTGCGATAACACAATTTCTTTGGTGCCCACGGACATGGCACTCTCTGCCGCGATGACCAGGAAGAAGGAGCTTGCATTTATATAGCGCCTGTCACGACCTCAGGATGTCCCATATGTACCAGGGAAGTACTTTTTGATGGGTAGAATCACTGCCCTCATCAATGTTCTCCATAAGCCATGCGGCAAGGGCAACCAACCCTGGTGAAGTAAAATAAGGGCCACTTTGACATTGGGGTTGGTGGTGAAGAGGGCGTATGTTGCTTGTGACCATAAGACTAGGGGGTGGGGTGGTGCTGGTAGGGCAGGGACGGATGCTCACAGAAGAAAACAGAGGCAAAGGTAAGAGGAGACTCCCAGGCTCAATCTCCTACAGCCTATCCTGGGAATAAAAGACAAAAGGCGTCCCTTAAGGACAAACTGTCAAACTAAGGGACTGTCCCTTAAAATAATGGACAAGTCAGTCCCTTTAAATTATTGCATATTCGTGGCCATAGAAAAAGTTTAAAGGGGCTGCACACTTAAATAAATCAGCTGTGTGCTGCGAAACAGACGTTGGCGGGGATGTTGGTCATTATAGGGTTGCCAATATTTATGACCATGAAACCATTGCCGATTGTCGGAAAAAACCCATCTGGTTCACTAATGTCCTTTAGGAAATGAAATCTGTTGCCCTTACCTGGTCTGGCCTACATGTGACTCCAGACCCACAGCAATGTGGTTGACTCTTAAAAGCCCTCTGAACATGGCCAATTAGGAATAGGTAATAAATGCTGGCCTAGCCAGCGACGGCCACATCCCATGAACGAATTAAATAAAAATATACACAACAAGCTCCCATAAACAGCAATGAAGTAATGACCAGTACTGAACTTTGGCAAATAGAAACTGAGTACACAGAGAGAGCTGGTACGAATTTGTGAATGGGAAATCATGTCATGTTCAATGAACCAAATTGAAGGCATTCATTAAGGTTTCACATAAGCAATGAGAATACTGGTTTTGTGATGATTGAGGGATAAATATTGGCCAGGAGGCTGGGGAGACCTTCCCTGTTCCTCATCGAAATAGTGCCATGGGATCATTTAGGTTCACCTGAGAGGGCAGACGGGACTGAAGTTTAATATTCCACCCGAAGGAGGGCACCTCCAACATTGTAGCACTCCTTCAGTGCAGCTCTGGCAGCATCAGACCCCTATTGTGTACTCAAATGTAACAGGATTGGGGACTTGTATCCATAACCTTCTGACTCGGAGGTGAGAGAGAGGAACATCAATTGGTGTCTGACTGTGGGTAGGGAAGTTGACACCCTAATATGTATTCTGTACATCATAACGCGGCTAACAGTCTAAAGCAGCGTATCCTTAACCTATCATGATCAGTGCCACAGGGGACTCTGCTGGTAAACATGAACAAAAACATGAGGTCCAGAGCTGCGAGTGAAACCTGGATTACAATAATTTCTCGGATGGGACCACACTGGCTAACTCTTGTTCGTTTGTGTCATTCTCTCTTTCAGCAACACATGGAGGTCAGTGCCGGGGAGACCAGAGCCGCCTTTAATCGAACGCAGCGCTGGTATGATGAGATGGAATTAGCAAGTAACATAATTCTGGTACGTAGGAAGATGTCCCATCCATGGGGAATTCTGCAGAGGCTGGTGAAATCTGACCTAGGAAAGACACCGTGTCCAGGAGGTCCACAGAGGGCACACTGAGCCTGGGCATCACTGCTCAGTGACACCCTCCCCCCACTCCACCTTCTACAGATGACCTATGACTGCTGATCAAATTGCCACCCTCTTAATACAGAGACCTATTTTTCAATGGAAATTCCTCCCCACACCCTCGCCACTCCCCCACCCAGGTTTTGTGACACAACTTAATCGGAGACGTCAGCTATTGACCCAGACTGAACAACTGGAATTCCACTCATTCGTACCGTCTCGTGAGTGTTAGTGGCTTAATTTCATCTTGTCCCTGCCCTGTGTCTGATGCCCACAGGCCAAATGCTTTGCAGTAGGTGGTGCTGAATTTTGATCTTCTTTTTAAATGTATTCCTGGGGTATGAGCATCGCTGGCAAAGCTAGCATTTATTGCCCATCCCTCATTGCCCATGAGATGATGGTGGTGAGCTGCCATATTGAACCGCTGCAATCCATGTGGTGCAGGTACACCCACAGTGCTGTTAGTAAGGGAGTTCCAGGGTTTTGATCCTGAAACAAGGAACAGCGATATGGTTCCAAGTCAGGATGGTGTGTGACTTTGGAGGTGGTGCTGTTCCCTTAAACCTGCCGCGTCCCTTCTCCTTCCAATTGGGGTTAGGGACAAAGATCAGCAACAGGAACCAGGGCTGACTTCACTTCTCTATTCTTACTGATGGCTTGAAATTAATGCTGCTTTCCTTTTCCCCTGTCCATCAGGGCCCAGAGACCAGTAAACACCTAACGACACGTGAACGCCTCGACAGACCACTGGTGAAGGTTTACCAGCGTCACCCAGCTACTCAACTTCCTGAGGCAGCAACTATTGTCAAGGTTGGTATGCAGTGCGGTGAAAATCTGGAACTCTCTTCCCTGCCCCGAAAAGTCCGTCGAGGCCAGTGAGGGTCAACGGAGAACTTCCAAATGCTGAGGTTGTTACATTTTTGTTAGGCACAGCTATTAAGGGAACTAAGGCAGGAAGATGGAGTGAAGATACAGATCTACCGTGATCTAGTTTAATGGCGGGCCAGTCCCAAAGAGCTGAGTGGCATGCTCCTGTTTGTATTCTTGGGCAGTAAAGACAAAAACCCAGCACAGAATGTTCCAGAAACAGCGGCAGAAGCAGAATCCTTAATAGCTTTTAAAAGAGTACAGAAGAAATTGAGCAAATGTAAAACAGAGAAATGGCGAGGCGGAAAGGCAAGGAGTGAGACTGAAGTCTTTTGGAAAGCCTGCCTAAGTACAAAGGGAGAACTAGTTTCAGTGTGTGCCTTACAGCTCTTTGAGTCTGTGTTTTATTTGTGGCAGGACCCTTTGGCTCGTCTCTGAGGTTCTGGACTCTCAGGATGGTGGTGCATGTTGTCAATTCTGGAGGCGTGGTGGGCATTTTCACCCAGTTTCAGTGGCGGGTTTGGTGAGAGGCGGTTTGCTTGTGGCGCTACCAATCAGCTGTGTTGCTCAGCGCAAGGTGAGGAGGATGGGCTTGCCAATGGGTGTGCCGTGGGCACAGTGGCTAGTTTGAGTTTAAAAATGTGTCTTGGCTTCAAAAAAAATAATAGGCGAGCACCCTGATGTTTCAGTAACTGATCCAAACAGAACAGTACGCTTTGATGGGATGAATAGGGAGGCCATGCAATGCATAGATGTTAACAATTTCAAATGGAATAGGCAGGCAAAGGGATCTAATCATACACTTAACATAAATCACTCAAAGCAGTGAAGCTGGTTAATAATTTCATTCAGAAAAGCATTGGGGTTCATTCCTGAAGGTGCAGAATTGAAGAGCATGGATTCCGTGTTAAACTTTCATGGAACCTTGGTGAGAGTGCAAGTCAGAAAGCGGAATACTGAAGAAGCGGGAAATTCTGGAATTAAAAACAGCAATGGCTGGGAGTACTGAGCAGGGTACAGCAGCATCTGTGGAGAGAGAAACAGAGTTAACGTTTCAGGTCTGTGACTGTTGATCAGAACTGGGGAAAGTCAGAAATGTGATGGGTTTTGAGCAAGGATTGTTGAGGGGAGGTGGGATAGGTATAAAAGGAAGGTCTGTGATGGGGCGAAAGACAGGAGAGATTGAATGGCAAGAAGGGTTAGTCTTCCGGGGCCAAAGGGAATGGAGATGGAGCAAGAAAATAAACAAAAGATGTGCCGAGAGCAAGTGTGTTGCTGACTTAAAGAAAAAGAATGGAACAGGCCTAGACCAAATTTAAGAGCTGTTCTGCTTTCCATATTATATCAAGCCCATCCTTCTCGTCCTTGCGCTGAGCTACACAACTGATTGGTAGTGCCACAAGCTCTGAGGAAGAGTCATTCTGGACTCGAAACGTTAACTCTGTTTCTCTCTCCACAGATGCTGTCAGACCTGCTGAGTTTTTCCAGCATTTTCTGTTCTTATTATTTTTTTTATTCGTTCGTGGGATGTGGGCATCGCTGGCTAGGCCAGCATTTATTGTCCATCCCTAGTTGCCCTCGAGAAAGTGGCGGTGAGCTGCCTTGAACCATGTGGTTATAGGTACTGTTAGGGAGGGAGATAACAATGATCTAGAGGCACTAGAGAAGACGCAAAACAGATTCACAAGGGTGATACCAGAGCTGAGAGAACATACTCGTCAGGTAAGTTTGAAGAGGCTGGGGTTCTTTTCTCCAGAAGAGACGGATAAGGAATGATCTCATAGAGCTCTTTAGGATGGTGAAGGGATAGAGTGGGTGGGGTAGATGGAGAGAAAATGTTCCCACCTGTGAAGGAACGTGTTTGAAAAGCATACTTGAGATGTCGAGTAAGAGTAGCTTTCTGTTTAACCCAATTTCTTCTGCTTTATCTCGCTGCCCTCCCACCACCCGCCCCCCCCCCCCACCCCCCCACAACCCCATTGCCCTCAAATAGGGTATCGGAGTACTAAATGACGCAATGGCGGAAACCAGTCGCAACATTGAAATGCTGCAGGTAGCAAGAAAGCGACTGAATGAGAACATTCATGACAAAAAAGCGGGGTACCGCGTGGATGCGGGGATAGTTCGATTTCGCAAACTGAAAGCGCCGGCTAGGATACTCATTGACGAGTCAAAGCCACTGAGTGGCAACTAAACGGAGGACTTGGGGTATATTGACGTCCTTTTTTAAAGTGTTTGGTGTCCCTTTTTATGAGCAATAATTAAAACATTTTAATCATTCGTTCTACTGATTCTTTGCACCAAATTTCACTTCTTTTCTGTTGACAAGGAGGATTCTCCAAACAAATAACCTTCCAGAGCTACAAACGATGGTAGTCAGGCCTGCATTCAGTTCAGTCAAAAGCCAAATGGAGTACAGGTCTGTCCCTCAGGCGAGGGACAGTTGTTGACAGGCTGACCTTTATTCTCCTGTGTTTGTATCCTGGCTAATTGCCCTGTTGCCATTCCATATTATCCCTGTGACGTCAAAACACTTTAGACGCTGTAGACTGGTCCAATTTTCCTTGCAATTAATTAACTGCCTCCTGGATTCAACCCTCCATGAACCTGAGGTCATCCAAAGCTCTGCTGCCCATCTCCTTCCTTGCACCAAGTGCCGTTTGCCCATCATTCCTGTGTTCGTTGACCCAAGCTGGCTCCTGGTCGAGCAACACTTGGATTTTGGAATCCGCATCTCTGTAATCTCCCACAGCAGCTCCCCCGTCAGCCAATCCTCTGAGATGTCTGCACGTGCTAATTCTGGCCTCTTGAGCATCCCTGATTATAAATACAAGACCGAATCTAACCATCACCCCCATGACATTTAATGGCATTACCATTGCTGAATCCCCCACTATCAACGTTGTGGGGCTTATCATTGACCATAAACTGAACTGGACTAGCCATACAAATACTGTGGCTCCAAGAGCAGGTCAGAGGCTAGGAATCCTGGGACCATTAACTCACCTCCTGACTTCCCAAAGCCCCTGAGGTGAGTAACTCACTTCCTGGCTCCCCTCCGAGCCACTCACCATCCTGACTTGGAAATATATCACTGTTCCTTCAATGTCGCTGGGTCAAAATCCTGGTACTTCCTCCCTAACAGCACTGTGGGTGTACCTACACCACATGGACTGCAGCGGTTCAAGAAGGCAGCTCACCACCACCATCTCAAGGGCAATTAGGAATGGGCAATAAATGCTGGCCCAGCCAGCGAAGCCTACATCCCGAACGAATAAAAAGAAAGTTGCTGTACTATTGGAAGTTGTGCTTTCAGCTGCCTAGGCTCTTAGCTATGGAATTCCCTTCCTAAACTTTTCCAGCTCTCTAACTCCTGTTCTCCCTCAACATTCCTTAAACTCTGACCAACTTTTGACTATTTGCCTTTCCATCTCTTTATGTTGCTCAGTGTCAGATTTTGCTTCATAATGCGCACTTGTGAAGTGCCTTGGGGCATTTTATTATGTTAAAGGTGTTGTGTAACAAGTTGTTATTGTTAAACTCAGCTGGCCTGCCCTCTCAGGGCGCTGTGAAAGATCCCTCGGCACTTATTTTGAAAAAGACCCGCAGAGTTCTCCCTCGTGTAGTTTCCAATACTTATCCCTCATCACTAAAAACAGATGATCTGGTCAGTTATCACATTGATGTTTCTGGGATCTTCTTGCTACGTTTCAAACGTCACAACAATACACAAGCAAAATACTGCGGATGCTGGAAATCTGAGATGCCATCGCTGGAAACACTCAGCGCATCTGATGCGGTCTGGCCGCATCTGTGGGGACAGAAACAGAGTTCACGTTTCAGGACTGAGGAAAGGTCATCCAACTGAAACACTGAGCAGGATTTTCCCTGTGAGCGATTCCATTAGGCTCAAATGGGGTCTGAATCCCCCACTGTGTGGAGGACGGGCACTCCCTGCGATTTTCTCCAGAATGACAATTAATGGTCAAAGGGCGTGCTTGCTGTCTGATTAACAATGGTGGGCAGGCTCTCAAAGCTGAGCCTTCCGGCTTGAAAGCAGCGGCAGGTTGCAATGGGAGGTAAGTGAGGCAGGAGGCCCTTCAAAATGGAGATGCCATCTCTCTTAACCTGTCAAACTTGAAATTAAAAATGCCCTTTGCACTAAGCCGGGCCATGACTGTGGGTAAGGGGAGTGGGAAATCCTCACTATTGGGTGGCTCAGGGTGACTAACCCTTATGGGATAATGCAGATAAAAGACATTTTGATGAAAGATCGTCTTGCACTCATTACTATTTGCATGTACTGGAAGCTACATATATTAATATACAGGGCTCTGTTCTTTGCAGACAGAAAGGACATGTACACACATTGCACCTGTTTCAGCTAAACAAGTGATAGCCATTTGCTGATCCATTTCTCAGGGCAATGCCTTGACCAATCAGAGCCAAGCAGCCTGGTTTAAATTTCAAACAATGCTTGGCAGTTAACTGTCAGTCACCATTAACTGGAGGAATACCTCCACGAATCAGAGTCCACTTGCCAACCAATCAGCACTCTGTGCTCATAGTGTGTTGTTGCTTCCCCTGACATTGGTATTCTTGTGCTTGTCCTGATGAGTGCAAGATGAAAAGCTTCAACAAAATGTCTTTTCTCAGCAATACTCAAGTTCTGTACCACCAAACGACTATCTTATGAGATAAACTAAGGGACTCTTTGACCCTGGGACCGGTGGGTGGTTCTGGAGGCCATACCAGCATAGAGAGAGGGGTTTAAAATCTACTAAAACTTACAACTCTTGTTGAGTCACAACATTGAGCTTGCCGACTCACTCACTTGCGGTCCCACTCAGATATCACTCAAATCAACTTGGAGACTCCCAGGATCAACCTTCCACAGAAAGATGGGAGAAAAGACCTCCTTTAAGGCCAGGACACTGTCAAAATAAGGGATAATCCCTCGAAACACGGGACAGTTGGTCACCCTGCGATGGCCCATGTGGCTGCAACTGCTGTCAGGCAGGCAGAGAAAGGCCATTGCTGCCGGGAGACCGCCCATAGGCAGCTAAACTGTCCCCCGTTGCCTCTGGGAACCTGTGGGCCCATTGAGAGATCCCACGTTAACAGGCCTTTCAAGTGGTGGCGGATAGGCGAGCAGGGTAGCCCTCCTTGCCTTTTTTTTTTGCAAAAATATACTTTATTCATAAAATATCTTCAATCACATTCCAAACCATTTCAAAAACACCATTACAAGGGTACAACCCAGGTTAAACTTTTACAAAATGTATCACCAGGTGCATCAGTACAAACAATATTACAATCATTTACAGCCTTTCATTTTGAGCTGTACAGCCCGAGGGGCTCTAAACAGTTCCCAGTCTCTCGGTGCGCTGTGGCAGAAAGGTCTTAGACAGCGACCCTTCCCCATTGCGCCTTTGCGGCAGCTGCCCCAAGCTTTAGTGCGTCCCTCAGCACGTAGTCCTGGACTTTGGATTGTGCCAGTCCGCAACAATCGGTCGGGGACAACTCTTTGTGCTGGAAGACCAACAAGTTTCGGGCAGACCAAAGCGCGTCTTTCACCGAGTTGATGATCCTCCAGCTGCAGTTGATGTTTGTCTCGGTGTGTGTCCCTGGGAACAGCCCGTAGAGCACAGAGTCCTGTGTCACAGAACTGCTCGGGATGAACCTCGACAGCAACCACTGCATCTCTCTCCAGACTTTCTTTGCAAAGGCACAATCCACAAGGAGGTGAACAACGGTCTCTTCCCCACCACAGCCACCTCGAGGGCAACGTGCAGAGGGGGTGAGCCTCCTGGCGTGTAGGAAGGATCTGACGGGGAGGGCCTTTCTCACCACCAGCCAAGCTACGTCTTGGTGCTTGTTGGAAAGTTCTGGCGATGAGGCATTCTGCCAAATGACTTTGACAGTCTGCTCGGGGAACCATCCCACAGGGTCCACCCTCTCCTTTTCCCTCAGGGCCTCTAGGACGTTACGTGCTGACCACTGCCTGATGGACTTGTGGTCAAAGGTGTTTTTCTGCATAAATTTTTCCACCAGGGACAGGTGGTACGGCACGGTCCAACTACTTGGAGCGTTCCACGGCAGCGTGGACAGACCCATCCTTCGCAACACCGGGGACAGGTAGAACCTCAGCACGTAGTGACACTTGGTGTTTGCGTACTGAGGGTCTACGCACCGCTTGATGCAGCCACACACAAAGGTGGCCATCAGTATGAGGGCGATGTTGGGCACGTTTTTTCCCCCTTTATCTAGAGGCTTGTACATCGCGTCCCTGCGGACACGATCCATTTTCGACCTCCAGATAAAGCGGAAGATGGCTCGAGTGATCGCCATCGCGCAGGAGTCTGGAATGGGCCAGACCTGCGCCACGTACAGCAACAGCGAGAGTACCTCACACCTGATGACCAGGTTCTTACCCGCAATGGAGAGGGAGCGTCGCTCCCACATGCCCTGTTTCCTTTTCACCATAGCCACTCGCTCCTTCCAGTTTCTAACGCATGCCCCGGTCCCTCCGAACCATATCCCCAGCACCTTCAGGCCGTCAGCCCTGACAGTGAAGGGGACAAAGGATCGGTCAGCCCAGTTCCCAAAGAACATGGCCTCGCTCTTCCCACGATTTACCTTGGCTCCCGAGGCCAGTTCGAACTGGTCGCAGACGTGCATCAGTCTGCGCACCGACAGCGGATCCGAGCAGAAGACGGCGACGTCGTCCATGTACAGGGAGGCTTTTACCTGAGTGCCTCCACTGCCTGGGATCGTCACTCCTCTTATGCCCGGATCCTTCCTGATGGACTCGGCAAAGGGTTCTATGCAACACATGAAAAGGACAGGCGAGAGAGGACAGCCCTGCCTGACTCCAGATTTAATCGGAAAGCTATCTGTTTCCCACCCATTGATTGAGACTGCGCTACTGATGTTAGTGTAGAGCAGTTGGATCCAATTTCGAATTCCCTCCCCAAACCCCATTTTGGAGAGCACATCCCCATGTAGGTGTGCGATATTCTGTCAAAGGCCTTCTCCTGATCCAAGCTGATGAGGCAGGTATCCACACCCCTGTCCTGTACATAGGCAATCGTATCCCTGAGCAGCGCCAGGCTGTCAGAGATCTTCCTGCCTGGCACAGAGCAGGTCTGGTCAGGGTGAATCACCAATTCCAGAGCGGATTTGACCCGATTGGCGATGACCTTGGACAGAATCTTATAGTCCACATTCAACAGTGAAATGGGTCGCCAATTTCTAATTTCCTCCCTTTCCCCCTTGTGCTTGTAGATGAGGGTGATGATGCCTTTCCTCATGGATTCTGACATACTACCGGCCAGGAGCAGACTCTCGTACACTTCTAGCAGGTCTGGGCCGATCAAGTCCCACAGAGCCGAATACAACTCCGCCGGCAAGCCGTCGCTTCCGGGAGTTTTACTCTTCTCGAAGGACTCAAGGGCCTTAGTCAGTTCATCAGGAGTTAGCGGTTTGTCCAGGCTCTCCCGCGTACTGTCGTCTAAGACCTCCGTGATAGAGGACAGGAAGGACTGGGAGGCCGTGCTGTCCGTGGGCTTCACGTCATACAATCCGGCATAAAAGGATTTGCTGATCCTCAGAATGTCGGACCGTGATGACTTTACTGAGCCGTCTTCTTCCTTCAGGCTGCTGATCACAGAGCGCTCTCTGTGTACCTTTTGGAAGAAGAAACGTGAGCACGTCTCATCCTGCTCCACGGAGCGGACTGGAACGGAAGATGATCTTGGAGGCCTCCGAGGCAAAGTGCGAGGCTTGCTGGCCCTTCACTTCTTGGAGCTCCTCCTTGACATCGACCCCCATCGACTGCAGCCGGAGCAGATTCTGCATCTTTTTCTGGAGTCGGGACATTTCCCTCTGTTCCTTTCTAGCTTTCTGGGTGCCTTTGAGGATGAAAAACTTCTTGATGCTTCCCTTGATCGCTTCCCACCAGTGTGTCAGGGACTCAAAGAGGGGTTTCACGGTTCTCCAACCTTTGTAATCCCTCTTGAGCTCCTCAATGTTCTCTGGGGTCAGCAGTTGCACATTTAGCTTCCATGCCCCCCTGCCCACCCTCAGGTCCTTCTCCAAGTGGCAGTCCGCCAGTAGGAGGCAGTGGTCAGAGAAGAACACCGGCTTGACGTCGGTGGATCTGACTGTGAATGCACGGGACACAAACAGGAAGTCTATCCTGGAACGAATGGACCCGTCTGGCCGCGACCAGGTGTATCTATGCTGCGCTCCGTCTGCAGGGTTGCTGAAGACGTCGTGCAGCTTGGCATCCTTAACTGTTTCCATC
This sequence comes from Cetorhinus maximus, assembly GCF_964194155.1. Classification (NCBI taxonomy): domain Eukaryota; kingdom Metazoa; phylum Chordata; class Chondrichthyes; order Lamniformes; family Cetorhinidae; genus Cetorhinus; species Cetorhinus maximus. The sequence continues at coordinate 23,432,021 of NC_135899.1, read as the reverse complement.
AGGGATCTGGACGTAGCGTCCAATCTGCTGCCGGCCCTGCCAGATCGTCCAGCCGCATCGATGATGCAGTTGAAGTCACCGCCCAGAATGACCGGCCTGGAGGTCGCCAGCAGCAGTGGGAGCTGCTGAAAAACCTCCAGCCGCTCAGCCCCTTGTGCCGGGCCATACACGTTAATTAACCGGAGTGGAGCGTTCTTGTACATTACGTCTGCTACGAGGAGTCGCCCGCCCACCACCTCCTTAACCTCGGAGACGGTGAAGTTGCCTCCCCGCAGCAGAATACCCAGGCCGGAGGAACGAGAGTCGTTTCCGCCCGACCAGATCGATGGCCCATGGGACCACCATCGTGACCATTGCCTGTAGGAGCTGAGGTGTGGTATCGCACACTCCTGCAGAAACAACAGGTCAGCTTTGACCTTGGCTAGGTAGTCCAAGGTCGCAACACATCGCGTAGTAGATTCCTTGCCGTCCCATGCCACCTCTGAGAAAAGGGCCCGGCGTGGGCTGCAGCACACAGGCCAGCTACAAAATTCTGCCCCTGCCAGCCTCTCTTCCTGATCTCACTTGGAGCTAAAAATCAAGCCCACATGTGCCTCTCTCCACAGATGGTGCAAGACCTGCTGAGCATTTCCAGCATTTTCTACTTTTATCCTATCTTACAAGACTGTAGCTATGCTTCAAAAGTACTTTTATAGTTGTAAAGCGCTTTGGGATGTCCTTAAGTGGTGAGTGGCGCCAATAGAAATCAATGCTTTGGAGAGGGGAGGTGGCCCTTTCTGAAGCTGCCCAGACTAAAAATGGCGCCGCGCCGTTTCTTTCAAAGCGCGTGCGCCGTTTCCCACTCGCCTTGACTAAAGATGGAAGCAGGTGGCACCCTAGGTGCATGCCCCAATCCGGCAGCGCTTGCCCCGCCCCCTTCACGTGGCCGGGGTCGTTGTTGGGGGGGGGGGGGGTGCCTGCATGAAAGATGGCGGAGGTGCCTGCATGAAAGATGGCGGAGGTGAAGCCGTTTACAAGATAGCGCATGCCCAGTTCCCCGGCGTCGCGCGTGCTCCGCGGAGAGGGCCCCTGCTTTATGATCGCGGTGCAACCCGTGGGCTGGTCTTTTCGGCGGCGGATCCTGAGTGTGGCAGGTGAGGGAGGCCAGCGGGCGGCTTCTTCAATAGGGAAGGGACGGACATCCCGGCTCCGGGGAGCGGAATAACCCGGGAGAGGAGGATGGGTGTGAGAGAGAGAGAGAGGCACCTGGGGAGGGAGGGAGATTTTGGAGCGAGGTGGGAGTGGAAAGTGTGCCCGAAGCCTCTGAGCTAGGCCGCGGCCTCGGTGCCTGGTGAGGGCCGAGGCCGGGGAACGTGGAGTGGGTGGGTGGCTGGGGGAGAGGTGTGAGGGTCCCGAGTGGTCCCGGGGTTGGGGAGAGACTGGACCAAAAGCAGGAGACAGTTTAAATGGAGAGAGATTGGGGAGCTCGGTGGGTAGCGGGGTCTGGATGTCCGGGTACATGAAGCTGGTCTGCAGGCGCAGCGAGTGATGGGGAAGGTTAGTGAAATGTCCCCTTTTATTGCCATATAAACAAAGGGCAGTTTTAATGTAGCTGCACAGGGCCTTGGTACGAGCACTTTTGGAGGACTGTTTGGTCTCTACTTAAAAAAATGGGGACATGATCGCCTTAGAAGCAGCTCAGAGAAGGTTCACTCACCTCATTCCTGTGATGAAGGGCTTCTCTTATTAAGAAAGGTTGGCCTATCTCCGTTGGAGTTTGAAGAATGAGAGGTGATCTTATTGAAACATGCAAGATCCTGAGGGGATTTTATAAATTTGGGAACAGGAGGATGGTTCCACTTGTGGAAGAGCCTGGAACCAGGGGGTACAGTTTTGAGAAGGAGGCTCTCTTTCTCCCCCACCCCCACCCCCACTTTGAGACACAGATGAATTTTTTTTTTTCTGAGGGTCATTAGTATGTGGAATTCTCTTCCCCAGAGGAGTGGAGGATGGATCATTGAATTTATTCAAGGCAGAGTTAGACAAGACAGCTTTTTAATTGACAAGGGAATCCAGGGATAACGGGGGCAGATGGCAAAGTGGAGTTGAGACCACAGCCAGATCAGTCTTGATCTTATTGAATGGCGGAGCAGGCTTCAAGGGCCAAATGGTCTACTTGTACTCCTAAGTCTTATCTTCCGACATAAATGACCATCGGGTCCTGCTTTCCTCTGCTTATAAACTGCTCCCTCGCTATTCCAGGATCATCCTGCGATGCAAAGATAATCCCCCCACCGAAGCTTCTTAAGCCCTTGCAGTGTCCCTGCTATCTTCCACCTCTAACAAGTGCCAGGAGCTCAGGGACTCCTTTCTCACTTGAGATTGAGACTGTCTGATTGGCTGTGTTGCTCACATCAGCTCGGCTATTGGACTCTGCCCTGCCCAGGTCCTGAACCTACATTTTTCTCTCCTCTCGTGCCCTCACTGTGTTCGTCTTGCCCGTGAAACCCACCTCGACCCTATTTCCACTAAAAGTGCTCTGATCACCCAACTTGCCCTCCTGACCCCCCCCCCCCCCCCACACCCAGTGTTAGCCAGTATTGTAAACAATTTAATTCCATTTTCTCTTTATTGTCCATGCAGAAATTCATTTTGGGTACATTGCTTATTCATTAAAAAAAAGTCTGCATTGTTGTGTGATTGCTCGAGTATAAATGAATGATAACAGTAAAAGAAAGTAAATTGCCTGATAACAGAGATCTAAACTTAATTAAAATGTGTTTAAAAACTATTCCAATGCATTAAAATAAATCAGTCAATGAGTCTCAACCTGAGTGCATATCCATTCCTCAAACTCCTGTTAAAGATTCTTGTAGAGAAGGGCATGAGCGAGTTCAGGAACCAGTTTGTTCTGCATCAGAGAGGTTGTAGCGCTTTCCCTGAATGCACCGTGTAGTAATACTCAAACAAGGGGTTGATTCTCATTGTTCATGACATTCAATGGTTCCCGCTCTTTTCAGGCGTTAGGCGTTGTCCTCTCTCCTTTAAATCTGCCATCACACCTCACCAAAAGCCAATCCTGGGCTCCACCCTCGGTGCAAACTATAATCCCATCTCCAACTTCCGTTTCCTCTTTAAGGTCCTTAAATGTGTTGTCCCTCGCAAATCCGTTCCCAGAACTCCATGTTTGAATCCCTGTAATCAAAAGTCCGCCCCTGTCACAGTACCAACATGGCTCCTAGCAAAGTCACACATGACCTCCTATGTGACTGTGACAAAGGTAAACTCTTGCCCCTCGCCCTTCTCAACTTTCCTGCAGGCTTTGAGGCTTGGTTGACCACACCACCCTCCTTCAGTGCCCCTCCACTGTTGTCCAGCTGGGTGGGATTGCTCTCATTTGGTTCCACTCTCATCTATCTAATCGTAGTCAGAAAGTCACTTGCATTGGCTTCTCTTCCCACTTCTACACTGTTACAGTGTTAGTTTTCACATATAGGACCATAGAACACTACAGCACAGAAAACAGGCCATTCTAGTCTGTGCCGAAATATTATTCCGCTAATCCCATTGACCTGCACCCAGTCCATTACCCTCCAGACCTCTCCCATCCATGTATCTATCCAATTTATTCTTAAAACATAAGAGTGAGCCCGCATTTACCACGTCAGATGGCAGCTCGTTCCACACTCTCACCACTGTCTGAGTGAAGAAGTTCCCCTTAATGTTCCCCCTAAACCTTTCCTCTTTCACCCTAAAGCCATGTCCTTTCGTGTTTATTTCTCCTAATCTAAGTGGAAAGAGCCTACTCGCATTTACTCTGTCTATACCCCTCATAATTTTGTAAACTTCTATCAAATCTCCTCTCATCCTTCTATGCTCCAAGGAATAAAGTCCTAACCTGTTTAATCTTTCCCTGTAACTCAACTCCTTAAGACCCGGCAACATCCTAGTAAATCTTCTCTGCACTCTTTCAATCTTACTGATATCCTTCCTGTAGTTAGGCGACCAGAACTGCACACAATACTCCAAAGTTGGCTTCACCAATGTCTTATACAACCCCACCATAACATCCCAACTCCTATACTCAATATACGCTGACAAGACCCAGTTCTTCCTCACCGCCACCTTCTTTGACTCCACTGTTGCTAAATTATCAGATTATTTGTCTTAACATCCTGTACTGGATGAACAGATATTTCCCTTTAATTAAATATCGAGACTGAAGCCATTGTTTTGGTCCCCGCTCCAAACTGTTCTCTGGTGCTGTCTGAGACTGAACCGGTCTGTTCACAGTCATGGTGTCATATTATGTTAATGGTGCAATATAGCTGCAAGTTGCTGTGGGGGCTGGGGAAGGGGGGTGGGTAATGTGTGGTCAGAACTCACTCCTGGGTAGAGAGGGAATCAAACCCACTCCTGGGCTGAGATAGGGTTGCACTATCTTAGCTGCAAGTCCTTTGGATGAAATGAATAGAAGCCTTTGTCTGTTTAGGTAGATGGGAACAAGCAGAGAGTATTGGGTGGCTGGAGGAGTTTGGACTCAGGAGTTCTCTCTGAACCTACTCTGCAAATTCACACAACTTTATGGAAATAAGATAACATTAATGCTGGGAGTGTGATTGTGCAGAGATATATTGCTATTATATAATTTAATCCTGGGAGTGTGGTTGTGCAGAGATATATCGCTATTATATAAACTAATCCTGGGGGCAACAGATATGAAAGGGGACAGACTACAACACAAGAAATAGGAGCAGGAGTAGATGATCTTGGGCTTCAACTCCATTTCTCCACCTGTTCCCCATATCCCTTGATTCTCTGAAATCGAAAATCTGTCTATCCCGCCAGCCTTAAATAAATTCAACAATGGAGCGTGCACAACCCCATGTGGCAGAGAATTCTGAAGATTCGCAACCCTTTGAGTGAAGTAATTTCTCCTCATCTCAGTCCTGAATGATCGGCCCCTTATTCTGAGACTGTGCCCGTGTTCTAGATTCCCTGACTAGTGAAAGCACTCTGCGTCCACCCTATGAAGCCCCTTCAGAGTTTTGTAGATTTCAAAGAGATCACCTCTAATCCTTCTGAACCCCAGAGAATATAAACCCAATTTATTCAGCCCCTCGTCATAGGACAACCGCCTCATCCCAGAGACCAATTGAATGAACCTTTGTTGTACCGCCTCCAATGCAAGTCTGTCCTTTCTTAAATGTGGAGACCAAAGCTGCACACAGTTTTGCAAACGCAGTGCACTGGAGGGTTTTCTGTGCCCGTGTTAGGGTTTGGAGTTTTTGGCGGCTCTTGGTTTTAAGTTGGAAGTAGGCTGATGTCTTTTCTCTCTCTCTCTTTTTGCAGAATGACTGAGTGGGAGGGTGTGCCCGCAGTTGCAGAGACCCCCGAGATCAAACTCTTTGGCAAATGGAGCACGGACGATGTTCAGATCAATGACATTTCGCTGCAGGTGCGTGAAGCTTTTCCTGTTCCCTTGTGTGATGATCGGGTTTACCCCCTGTGCAAGACGATGGGCCCAGTGCCTGGTGGAATTTAGGATGGGGCCTGTTTCTTCTGAGCCTCTACCTTTATTGTTCTTCCCCCCCACCTCCGGGGCAGAGCTTCCAATGGGGGTGGGTAGGTGCTCTGCCTTTGCCCGCTTCCCCCTTGGTCGAAGAAGTAGGATTGTGCAGAACGGCCATGATGAAGGTACAGGGAAGGAAGGGAGAGCCTGGGACTGGTTTCTTAACAACAAGAAGTGAGGGCACCGTTTTAGTTAAAATGGTTGGCCCAACCATTTCACTGCAGGATGTCCATGGCGCACTATAGATCAAACCTGGAAGGAAGACTTGTGCCTTGAATTGTTGTAATGTGGGAATCGTGGCAGGCAATTTGAGCAGAGCAAACTCCTGCCAGTGGCATTGTGACAATGATGTTAGTCGGGGAATAACTATTGGCTTGGGCGCTGCGGGTAACTCTCCTGCTCTTCCTCAAAACACTGCCATTGGACCCCTTACGTCACCCTGAGAGCGTGGATAGAGCCTCAGTTTAGTGTCACACCTGAAAGATGGCACCCCCTCGGCTCAGCACTGCGCTGACAGTGTCGGCTGCGATTGTTGTGCTGAAGGCTCTGCAGTGGGAATTGAACCTGCAACCTCCTGATTCAGAGGAGAGTGTGTTCCCGACTGAGCTGTGGCTGGACACTCCTGTTGTTTAAATGACCTTGTTCCTGGGGATTTGGGGCTGGGTTAATGTCGGGGAAGACTCGCATTTGGAGTTGCTGCCTCACCACACTAGCAGCAGCAGCAGAGTTGGGCTTCAGAAATATCTGAGCCACCGACTAGATACTACGGCTGCAGGTTCCACGTGTGCCAGCACCTCAGTCGAGTGATAATTTCTCGCTGCACTGAGTACTGCCAGGCATTAGTTGAAGGTGGGCAAGGGAGTTCTCCCAGTGTTGTGACCAAGAATACCCCCTCTCAACCAAAGTCACCAGCAATAGATTCACTGCTTTTTTGCTGCACGTGAGTCTTTGTTGTGTACAACATAAGGTGTTGTGTTTGCCTGTGTAATAACAGCCCTTTGAATGTTAGATTGTTTCATGTCTTGGTAACTGGCTGTATGTAAGGTGAGCGTGCCTGTTGCTCATTGAGATCCCAGGAATGGTGAATGCTGACCCCTAGTGGCTTTTCCTGGAATCCCAGTCATCAGGCCACTTGTTGGAAAATGCAAAATGCATCCCTTGAGGCACTGGAACTTCCAGCTCTGCCAGGTGACATGCGACAGAAGTCACTGGTTGACCGCATCAGATAATTAGTGAGCGAGCTGGGCTTTTGGAGTGATCTGCTTTTTAGTTTATCAGTGCTCACTTTCCTTTCCAAATGATAAGCACAGCAACTACAGGCCAGTCGGTTTAACTTTGGTAGTGAGAAAGCTTCTAGAAACAATAATTCGGGACAAAATTGATAGTTACTTGGACAGCCTGGGCTCACCATTGACCAGAAAATGACTGGATCGGCCATTTCAATACTGTGGCGACAAGAGCAGGTCAGAGGCTGGGAATTCTGTGGAGAGTAACTCGCCTCCTGATTCCCCAAAGCTTGTCCACCATCTACAGGACACAAGTCGGGATTATGATGGAATACTCTCTACTTGCCTGGATGAGTGCAGCTCGAACAGCACTCAAAGCGTGACACCATCTAGGACAAAGCAGCCCACTTGATTGGCACCTCATCCCACCACCTTAAACTTTCACTCACTCAGTGGCAGCAGTTTGTACCATCTACAAAATGCAGTGCTGCAACTCACCAAGGCTCCTTTGACAGCATCTTCCAAACCCATGACCCCTACCAACAACAAGTGCAGAAAATGCATGGGAACACCACCATTTGCAAGTTTCCCATCAAGCCACACACCATCCTGACTTGGAATTATATCACCGTTCCTTCACTATCGCTGGGTCAAAGTCCCTCCCTAACAGTACTCTGGGTGCACCTATACCACATGGACTGCAGCGGTTGAAGGGGGCTTACTACCATGTTCTCAAGGGCAATTAGGGATGGGCAATAAATGCTGGCCTAGCCAAAGATACCCAGATCCCATGAAGGAATAAATAATTTTAAAAATGTGGGTTAATTAACTAGGGCCTTTTTGTTAAGGGAAAATCGTGTTTAACTAATTTGCCGGAGTTTTTTGATGAACTAACAGCGAGGGTTGTTGATAGCAGTGCTGTTGATGTGGTGTATGGATGTCCAAAAGGTGTTTGATACAGTGCCACACAACAGACTTGTGAGCAAAGTTATAGCTCTTGAAATAAAAGGGACAGTAGCAACGAGGATACAAAATTAGCTGAGTGACAGGGAACAGGGTAGTGGTTAATGAATATTTTTTGGATTGGAGGAAGGTTTGTAGTGAAGTTCCCCAGGGGTCAGTGCTGGGGAGCCTTGCTCTTCCTGATATATATTAATGGCCTTGACCTTGGTGTATGGGGCACAATTTCAAAGTTTGCATGATGGTACGAAACTTGGGAGCATTGTGAACTGTGAGGAGGATGGTATAGCACTTTAAAAAGACATAGACAGGATGGGCAAGTGGTAATGCAGAGAAATGTGAAGTGATTGATTTTGGTTGGAAGAACAGGGAGAGGCAGTAAAAGGTACAATTCTAAAGTGGGTATAGGAGCAGAGGGACTTGGATGTGCATGTGCACAAGTCATTGAAGTTGGGTGGAGAGAGTGGTTAATGGAGCATATGTTAACCTGGGGGCTTGGAGTACAGAAGCAAAGATGTTATGTTAAACTGTATAAAACACTAGTTTGGCTTTAACTGGAGTACTGCATCCAGTTCTGGCCACCGCACTTTAGGAAAGATGTGAGGGCACGAAAGCACCCAGGCTTTAAGAGAGGGTGCAGAAAATATTCATGAGAATGGTCCTAGGGATGAGGAACTTGAGTTACGCAGGTAGATTGAAAAAGTTGTAGCTGTTTCCCTTGGAGAAGCGAAGGCTGAGATTTGATCGAGGTATTCAAAACCATGAGGGATCTGGACAGAGTAGATAAGGAAAAACTATTCCCATTGGTGGAATGTGAGGGCACAGATTGAAGGTAATTCCTGTCGAATCTGCTTCCATCGCCTTATTGGGTGGTGCATTCCACATGATCAGAACTCGATGTGTAGTGTTTCTCCTCATCTCCCCTCCGACTAGTTTGTCAAGTTGCCTCCAGTTAAGTATGGTGCCTTGTTGAACTTCCTTTTTCTTTCCCCCACCCTCCAGGATTACATTGCTGTCAAGGAGAAATATGCCAAGTACCTCCCGCACAGCTCTGGGCGCTATGCTGCGAAACGTTTCCGTAAGGCCCAGTGTCCCATTGTGGAGCGTCTGACCAACTCCATGATGATGCACGGCCGGAACAATGGCAAGAAGCTGATGACCGTGCGGATTGTGAAGCACGCCTTCGAGATCATCCACCTACTGACTGGCGAGGTGAGCGGTGGAGGGGCTGGTAAGGAAAGGGGTTGGGTAGGACAGAATTCCACCCCCCTTGTCTTCCAAGAGAAAGATAAGGTGCAAAACCGACTTGATGTTTTTGGAGTTAGACCAGTGAGGTGGCTGATGTTTCCTTTATTCTCGAGCGCGCACGGGCATCATTTAAAATGCTGGTGAATTTTCTTATCCTGCTCGCAGTGAGCCAGGTATCTCGATATAGCCGACGGCTCAGCAAGTCAAACTGAGCCTTCACTGCCCCAGCTGTGGTAGTTGCCAGACAACTGGTCAGCACAAGTGTCTGCCACATTTCCTACATCTCTGCTTCCACCTCTTCCCATCCCTCCTAAAACAATGATAGATCCCCCTTGTTCTCACCTTCCACCCACCAGCCCCTGTGTTTGGCAGTCATTTTCCACCACCTCCAGCGTGATGCCACCACAAAACACATCTTCCCCCTCCCCTTTCAGCATTCCCTCTGTGATGCCTGGTCCACTGCCAGCACCCCGTCCCCTTCCCACAGCATCTTTCCATATAATTGCAGGAGGTGTAACACTTGCCCCTTTACCACCTCTCTCCTCACTGTCCAAGGCCGCAAACACTCCTCCTAGGTGAAGCAGCTATTCACTTTGTCTTCTTTCAGTCTGATTTATTGTATTTGCTGCCCCCAGTACATTGGTGAGACCAAATGTAGATAGGGTGACTGCTTTATGGAACACCCCTCTGTTCAGCCCACAAGCATGACCCTGAGCTCTCGGTCACCACCTGTCATTTCAATTCTCCACCTTGTTCTCACGCTGGCATCTCTGTCCTCAGTCTGCTGCACTGTTTCAGTGAAGCTCAACGTAACTCTGAGGAACAGCACCTCATCTTTCAGTTGGGAACTTTACAACCTCCAAGTCTTAGCACTGAGTTCCACAATTTCAGTCTGTAATCTCTGCCCCCATTTTGTTTCCTTCGTGTCTTTTGGTTTTTCTTTCATTCAGCAGCACACCTGCTTCAGGCATAACTTTTGTTTATTTTCTTGCCGCATCACCATTCTCTTTGGCCCTGGAAGACTAACTCTTCTGTCATTCAATTTCTCCTGACATTTATAATGTAAAGAAGGGCTCTGAAGAAGAGTCATACAGGCTCAGAACATTAACTTTGTTTCTCTCTCCATAGATGCTGCTGGACCTACTGAGGTTTTCCCAGCATTTTTTGTTTTTAATCTCCTGACTTTTACCCTATCTCAGGTCTACCTTTTACTCCTTGTCCTACCCAACCCTTGCTCAAACCCCTATTACAGCTCTAACTTTTCTCTGCTCTGAAGAAATGTTAACTCCGTTTCTCCATGGGCGCTGCCTGACCCACTGAGCATTTCCAGAATTTTCTGTTTTATTCCGCCTTAATCTTGCTGCTTTTTAGTTAGTCACAGCCATATGTTCTCTGCCTGCTTATACAGTATGGCCAGTAGATGGCCACCAACTTCACCTGTTAGATTTACAGAACAGAAAGAGACCATTTGGCTCAACAGGCTTGTGCCTGTTGGCAGCACTCTCCTCTGTGGTTGAGGCAGTTGTGGACTAGAGTTCCATTGAGCACAGTATCAAGGCTGATGCTTGGGTGCAGTACTTGAGGGAGTGCTGCACTGTCGGAGGTGCTGCCTTTCAGGTGAAATATTAGACTGAGGCCTTGTCTTTCCCCTTCAAGCTGATGTAAAAGATACCTTGGTATTATTTCGACGGAGCGCAAGGACGTTCTACTCTGTGTCCTGGGCAATATTACGCCCCCCCCCGCCCCCCGTGCAATCAACACTCAAATCATTTTCTGGTCCTTACCTCACTGCTGTTTGTGGGAGCTGGCTGTGCACAAATAGCCCCATCAGTGTAGTCTTCTATTCCTTTCTCCCTCATGTATTTATCCAGCTTCCCCTGAAATGTATCTGCTCTGTTCACCTCAACCGCTCTGGTAGCCAGTTCCACTCTCTGGGTAAAGCGGCTTCTCCTGAATTCCCAATTGGATTTATTGGTGACTAGTTTGTATTTATGGACACCAATTATGTACACCAGCCTTGCTCCCTGCCACTCAAAATGAGAAACATCTTTTCAATACCTACCCTGTTCAAGCCCTTGATAATGTTAAAGACCTCTTATTGTCAGCTCACCTCTCGGCCTTCTCTTTCTTCTCGAGACCAAAAGGCTGCAAGATTGGGCTTGGAGTTTGGGTAAATGAACAGAATGGGCCTGTTGTTCTTAGGCTGTGAGCAGCACTGAGAAGTTCACACCTGTTGCCTATTCCTAGGGATCCTGAGAAATGGATTGCTGCTTGCTGTGGTGGGGCTTGAATTCTGGGTCTCTTTTTTTAGCATCGTAACCACTAATCCAACTGGCTCTGTTGCCAAGGTGTGAGGAAGCGTGGCCAGTTCTGAACTACGATGAGTAGTTGGCTTACAGCTGGGGTGTTACTGTGATCTGTGATGAATGCTTTGAGCTCCGTGTGTTAACCGTGTCCTTGTGCTGTTCAGAACCCACTACAGGTACTGGTGAATGCCATCATCAACAGCGGCCCTCGTGAAGACTCCACCCGTATTGGCCGCGCTGGCACTGTCAGGAGGCAGGCTGTCGACGTGTCCCCGCTGCGGCGTGTTAACCAGGTATAGGGGGTGGGTGGGGGGCACTGGTTTTCATAAGGGAGATGCTTTGTCCGAGTAGTGCTTGGATTTTTGTGCGCAAATGAATTTGGGCCATGCAGTTGAGCAGGATTTCGCAGCTTTCTGCAGCGCATTCAGCTTGGTGCAGAGAAAATCACGTTGGAGTCAAATACTGGATGGCTTCCAGAACCATTGACAGATTGGGCCTTGAGAAATATGTTTGTTGTTCCCTCTGGCTGCTCTCCACACTACAACAGCTGCCAGGTTTGGGGAAGTGCTTTCACTGTCCATACAGGGAGCTCTTTTGTGTAAATTCAACCAATTAGCAAGACGTGTGCAGCGAACTAGATATTTAACATCTCTTGCTGTTAATCCCCAGGCCCACTCGCATTTTCCACACACAGCTGCTGCCTGCTGCAGAGCCATATGTGTCCATTAATCACTAGGCACCAAGTGATGAGGCCATTCAGCACTTTGAATCTATTCTAGCATTCAGTTAGATCATGGCTGATTTGGTATTTTAAACTGCATTTATCCACCTTGTTTCTGTAACCCTTAATACCCTTGGACATCAAATATTGGCCTGTCTCGTGTTTTGAAAGTTGCTTGGCGTAGGATTTGACCATGCAGTCCGCCGCTTCAGTATCGCACTGAGGGAGTGCTGCATTGTTAGAGGTGCCATCTTTTGGATTGGACCTGTTAGAAGCCTCCAGTTGCTTGTTTGAGTTGGAGATGAAAGATCACATGGCACTGTTGAAGGAACATCATGGCAGTTCTCTGTCTTGGCTGACCACCGAACCAACTGATTAACCAGTCATTGGGCTTGCTTTATGGGAGCTTGTGTGAAAATTGGGCACAAAGTGCTTTTGGGGCCGTCTGGAAGTTATGAAAGGGGCTATAACAAGTCATTCTCCTTTTCTGGGGCGTCCCGGGAATGCGAAAGATGTAACATAAATGCAAACCTCTCCATTTGTAACACAGCACTATAGATATTGGCTCCTGGATTGGAGTAGGAGCTAGTCGCTTGTGGGGGTTTGCACCCCTGAAATGGGTGGAGGTGCTCACAAGCGCTTTCTGTCGCATATTTGAAGTCTCTGATTTTTTTTTTTTCACAGGCTATCTGGTTGCTATGTACTGGGGCCAGGGAGGCTGCATTTAGGAATATTAAAACCATCGCAGAGTGTCTGGCTGATGAACTGATCAATGCTGCTAAGGTAAGCCGCTGTGGCAGAGAAGAACTGTGTTTTCTTTTTTAAAAAAACAGAAAATGTCCCTGTTAATGGCAGTGCTTGAGGCTCGGGCTGGGTCACCTTCTGCAGTGCAAGGGAGGGGAAAGAAAACTACTGTAAACAAGGGAGTGTCCCTGCCAGAATGAGGTGGTTTATTGGCCCTGTGAAGGGTCCTATCACTGACTTCTTTGCTGCCTCTCAAAGGACTTGCTGTGTCATTCTGAGTTTGTTCAAAACTTTCTTTTGTGTTTGCCGATTATGAAAATTGCAAATCACTGGACCACTCTGCACGTCACGTGGAAGGCCATTTTCCCCATAATTGGCAAAAAGACTAGAGAGGTGATGAGTGTTTTTTTAAACCAGGCAGTTTTGTGTCTGAAAGGGCAGTGGAAACAGATTAAATGCTAACTTTTAAAAGGGAACTGGACTTGGAAAAAGAATGATATTTCATGGTGAGAGAGTGGGGAGCGGCACGAATTGGGCTCGTTCTTTCCCAAGAACTGACATTGGCGCGATGGGTTGGACAGCCTTCTCTTTGTGTGCCTGTTGATTGAATTGCTGAGGTGGACTCTGCATTTTAGAATGCTTATCTCAGCGGGTAATAAACTCCCTTATGTCTGAACTTCCCCTGAGCCCTTCTGAAGGTTTTCTGGGATAAATAGGCTGAATTATTTTATTTTACAACATCCTCCTGCCTTGCCTTCGGTGGTATTCCTCCTCGCCTCAATCTGTGGGTCGGGCATTGATCTCAGTCTAGGCTGACTGTCACCCACCCACCCAGCCTACCTGCCCTGAACACTATTCGGGAGCGCTACTTACAGCAGGTGCCATTTAAGGAATGCCTGTGTAGATTGTGGTTAAAGATCCCATTTCTTGAAAGGCACATCGAGGTCTATCGAGTGTTCTGGCCAACATTCCTCCCTTGCCAAACACCATTTATTAAAAAAAATAGTGTGAATGCTTGCGTGTTTTGATACTTATCTGACTTGCCGTGCAATTACTAAGCTGCTTTCTCATGCTTGACTGCCCCTCCCGCTTGCATTCACACATGAGTTTCTGAACCAGTTGATTGTATAAATCAGAAGCAGTCCTGGTTCTCACTGGGTCACTCTGGATTTGCCTGTCCTGAAATTACTCCTACAATGAGTACTTCTCCCATTTGACCCTGAGCCTATTTCTTGCTGCTTGTGGCGAGCTTGCATAAGAGTTAAAAGCAGCAAATTGAAAGGCGCTTTCTCTTACAGTCAGGTACACAGCCTGAATTGTGAATCTGATTGTGTGTGACCCATGACAGCTGCCTTCATCTTTTCCTGAGAACTTGGCATCTGGACCTTGTCTTTATTCAGTCCTCCCTCCCTCTTTTTTTGTACATACAAGTTCTCTGAAAGTAGTCACTGTTAGCCTTTTCCTTGACAAGGTTGGGTGAATGGATGGGGTGGAATTTGTAACTGCAAAAAAAAAAAAATGGCTACAGCAGGTGTTCCCAAGCTGTCTAGGCAGTGCCCTGGTTATTAATGATTCACTCTTGTCATTCACAGGGTTCCTCCAACTCTTACGCCATCAAGAAGAAGGATGAGCTGGAGCGTGTGGCCAAGTCTAACCGTTAGTTTTGTAACGTCTGGGCATCTGAATTCTCTAATAAAAGTGTTGAAAAGATACCTTGTCTCTTACGCCCTTCATAAGATAACAGTTCAGAACAGTGCGGGGGATGGATGGTCTGTGCTTTGGCAGTGCACTGTTAACTAGATTGTGTCAGTTGTGGCTCAGTTGGTACTATTCTCACCTCCTGAGTTGCAAGGTTCCAAGTTCAAGTCCCACTCCAGGACTTGAGCTCAAAAATCTAGGCTTATATTCCACTGCAGTGCTGGGGGAGGGCAGCGTTATTAGAGGCCCCATGTTTTAAGATATTAAACAGAGACCTCGTCTGCCCCTCAGGTGAATGTGAGAGATCCCGTGGCAGTATATTTCAGAGAAGAGCAGGGGAGTTATCCCTGGTGTCCTAGCCAATATTTATCCTGCCAGTCACATCATTAAAAACACATTATCTGATCAGTATTGCTAATGTTGGGGAGTTATGGTGTACAAATTGGCTGCTGTGTTTTCTACAATGCATTGGCAAAAGAAACAATGGCAAAGTGAGGAAAAGCATTTTTATGCAGCGGGTGGTTAGGATCTTGGAGTGCACTGCCTGAGCATGTGGTGGAGGCAGATCAATCGAGGCTTTCGAAAGGGAATTGGATAGTTACCTGAAGAGAAAATTTGCAGAGCTACAGAGAAAGTGCCAGGGGAGTAGGATGAGATGAGTTGTTCTCACAGAGAACCAAGAAAGACACAAAAGATGTAGGAGCAGAAGTAGGCCATTCGGCTCATCGAGTCTGCTCCGCCACTCAACGAGATCATGGCTGATCTCGATAATCCTCATCTCCACTTTTCCCCCATAACCCTTGATTCCCTTACTGATTAAAAATCTGTCTATTTCCACCTTGAATATACTTTACGACCCAGCCTCTACAGCCCTCTGCGGTAAAGAATTCCACAGATTCACCACCCTCTGAGAAGAAATTCCTCCTCATCTCTGTTTTAAATAGGCAACCCCTTATTCTGAGATTATGCCCTCTCGTCCTAGACCCTCCCACACGGGGAAACAACCTCTCAATATCTACAGTGTCAAGCCCCCTAAGAATTTTCTATGTTTCAATAAGGTCGCCTCTCATTTTTCTAAACTCCAATGAGTCCAACCTACTCCACCCCCTCATAAAATCCCTGCATACCAAGGATCAACCCAGTGAACCTTCTCTGGACTGCCTCCAATGCCAGTTTATCTTTCCTTAGATAAGGGGACCAAAACTGTTCACAGTAATCTAGATGTGGTTTAACTAGTGTCTTGTATAGTTTCAGCAAGACTTCCCTGTTTTTATACTCCATTCCCTTTGAAATAAAGGCCAACATTCCATTTGCCTCTCCTATTACCTGCTGAACTTGTATGTTAGCTTTTTGTGATTCATGCATGACAACCCCCAAATCCCTCTGTGCTGCAGCTTTCTGCAGTCGTTCTCCATATTCAGCTCCTCCACTCTTTCTGCCAAAGTGCATAACCTCACATTTTTCCCACATCATATTCCATCTGCCAGGTTTTTGCCCACTCGCTTAACCTGTCTATATCCCTCTGTAGACGATGGGCAGAATGCTTGCCTCCTGTGTTGTAACAATTCAATGGCTCTTTAGGACACTTAGTACTTTTATTTATCTTTTGGTGGTTTAGTATGTGATCTCTGCAATCATAGAACCATAGAACACTACAGCACAGAAAACAGGCCATTCGGCCCTTCTAGTCTGTGCCGAAATATTATTCCGCTAGTCCCATTGACCTGCACCTAGTCCATAACCCTCCAGACCTCTCCCATCCATGTATCTATCTAATTTATTCTTAAAACTTAAGAGTGAGCTCACATTTACCACGTCAGATGGTAGCTCGTTCCACACTCTCACCACTCTGAGTGAAGAAGTTCCCCCTAAACCTTTCCCCTTTCACCCTAAAGCCATGTGCTCTCGTGTTTATTTCTCCTAATCTAAGTGGAAAGAACCTACTCGCATTTACTCTGTCTATACCCCTCACAATTTTGTAAACTTCTATCAAATCTCCCCTCATTCTTCTACGCTCCAAGGAATAAAGTCCTAACCTGTTTAATCTTTCCCTGTAACTCAACTCCTTAAGACCCGGCAACATCCTAGTAAATCTTCTCTGCACTCTCAATCTTACTGATATCCTTCCTGTAGTTAGGCGACCAGAACTGCACACAATACTCCAAAGTTGGCCTCACCAATGTCTTATACAACCTCACCATAACATCCCAACTCCTATACTCAATACTTTGTTTTATGAAGGCCAGTATGCCAAAAGCTTTCTTTACAACCTTGTCTACCTGTGACGCCACTTTCAGGGAATTATGTATCTGAACTCCCAGATCCCTTTGTTCCTCCGCACTCCTCAGTGCCCTACCATTTACTGTGTATGTCCTACCTTGGTTTGACCTTCCAAAATGTAACACCTCACACTTTTCCGCATTAAATTCCATCTGCCATTTTCTGGCCCATTTTTCCAGTTGGTCCAGATCTCTGCAAGCTTTGAAAGCCTTCCTCACTGTCCACAACGCCTCCAATCTTAGTGTCATCAGCAAACTTGCTGATCCAATTCACCACATTATCATCCAAATCATTGATATAGACAACAAACAACAATGGTCCCAGTACAGATCCCTGAGGCACATCACTAGTCACAGACCTCCAGTCTAGAAGCAATCATCCACTACCACTCTCTGTCTTCTCCCACACAGCCAATTTCGAATCCAGTTTACAACCTCTCCATGGATACCAAGTGTCTGAACCTTCTGAACTAACCTCCCATGTGGGACCTTGTCAAAGGCCTTACTAAAGTCCGTGTAGACAACATCCACAGCCTTTCCTTCATCTACTTTCTTGGTAACCTCCTCGAAAAACTCTACAAGGTTCGTTAAACACGACCTACCACGCACAAAGCCATGCTGACTATCCTTAATCAGCCCTTGGCTGTCCAAATAATTATATATCCGATCTCTCAGAACACCTTCCAATAATATACCTACTACTGACGTCAGGCTCACTGGCCTGTAATTACCTGGTTTACTTTTGGAGCCTTTTTTAAACAACGGAACAACATGAGCTACCCTCCAAACCTCCGGCACCTCACCCGTGGCTAAGGACATTTTAAATATTTCTGCCAGGGCCGCTGCAATTTCTACACTAGTCTCCCTCAAGGTCCGAGGGAATATCATGTCAGGCCCGGGGGATTTATCTACCTTTATTCGCTGTAAGGCAGCAAGCACCTCCTTTTAATCTCGAAATGTTCCATGAAACTACTGCTTGTTTCCCTTCCTTCCTTATACACTACGCCAGTTTCCTGAGTAAATACTGATGCAAAAAAACTGTTTAAGATCTCCCCCATCTCGTGAGGCTCCACACATAGACGACCACTCTGATCTTCAAGGGGACCAAATGTGTCCCTTACTATCCTTTTAGTCTTAATATACTTGTAGAAACCCTTCGGGTTTATCTTCACATTATCTGCCAAAGCAACCTCATGTCTTCTTTTTGCCTTCCTGATTTCCTTTTTTAGTATTTTCTTATATTTTCTATACAAGTACCTCATTTGCTTCTTGTTGCCTATACCTGCTATACACCTCTCTCTTAACCAGATTGCCAATATCCCTTGAAAACCAAGGTTCCCTATGCCTGTTAACTTTGCCTTTAATCCTGACAGGAACATGCAAACTCTGCACTCTCAAAATTTCGCCTTTGAATGCCTTCGACTTATTGAACACATCCTTGCCAGAAAACAACTTATCCCAATCCACTCTTCCTAGATCCTTTCTCATTTCCACAAAATTGGCCTTTCTCCAATTTAGAATCTCAACTCGAGGACCAGACCTATCCTTATCCATAATTAGCTTAAAACTAATGACATTGTGGTCACTGGACCCAAAATGTTCGCCTGCACATACTTCTGTCACCTGACCTGTCTGGTTCCCTAATCGGAGATCAAGTATTGCATCCTCTCTCGTTGGTACCTCTATATATTGATTTAGAAAACTTTTCTGAACACATTTGACAAACTCCAAGCCATCCAGCCCTTTTACAGTATGGGAGTCCCAGTCAATATGTGGAAAGTTAAAATCTCCTATCACAACCTTGTTTCTTACGTCGGTCTGCTATCTCTCTACAAATTTGCTCCTCCAATTCTCTCTGACTATTGGGCGGTCTATAATACAACCCTATTAGTGTGGTCACACCTTTCCCATTCCTCAGCTCCACCCATATGGCCTCTGTAGACGAGCCCTCCGGGCTGTCCTGCTTATGCACAGCTGTGATATTTTCCCTGACCAGTAATGCCACTCCTCCCCCTTTCATCCCTCCCCCTCTATCATGTCTGAAACAACAGAACCCAGGAACATTGAGCTGCCAGTCCTGCCCCACCTGCAACCAAGTCTCACTAATAGCAATAATGTCGTAATCCCACGTGCCAATCCACGCCCTAAACTCATCTGCCTTTCTGACAATACTCCTTGCATTGAAATAGATGCACCTGAGAACATTTCTGTCATGTACGGACCCTTGATTTCTGTCTATACATGCATTCCTCGCCTGACCTTTATCCTCCTCCACCTCACTATCTGCTCTAACACTCTGGTTCCCCTCCCCCTGCAAATCTAGTTTAAACCCCCTGGAGCAGCACTAGCAAACCTACCCGCAAGGATGTTAGTCCCCCTTCAGTTCAGGTGCAAACCGTCCTGTTGGAACAGGTCCCACCTTCCCTGGAACAGAGCCCAATTGTCAAGAGTCATGAAGCCCTCTCTCCTGCACCATCTCCTTAGCCACGTATTTAGCTGCATTATCCTCCTATTTCTAGCCTCACTAGCACATGGCACGGGTAGCACTCCTGAGATCGTAACCCTGGAGGTCCTGTCCTTCAAATTTGCACCTAACTCCCTAAACTCTCTTTGCAGGACCTCCTCCTCCTTCCTATCCACGTCATTGGTCCCTACATGGACCACGACATCTGGCTGCTCACCCTCCCTCCTGAGAATACTGAGAACTCGATCCGAGATATCGCGGACCCTGGCACCAGGGAGGCAACAGACCATCCGGGATTCTCGATCACTCTCACAGAACCTCCTATCTGTCCTCCTAACTATCGAATCCCCTATTACTACTGCTCTCCTCTTTTCCCTCCTTCCTTTCTGAGCTGAGGGTCCAGCCTCGGTGCCAGAGACGCGACCACTACAACTTGTCCCAGGTAGGTCGTCCCCACCAACAGTATCCAAAACGGTATACCTATTGTTGATGGGAACAGCCACAGGGGTGCTCTGCTCTTTCTGTCTATTCCCCTTCCCTCTCCTGACATTCACCCAGCTGCCTGCCTCCTGACTTTTAGGGGTGACTGTCTCCCTGAAACTCCTGTCTATTACTGCCTCTGCCTCCTGTATGATGTGAAGTTCATCCAGCTCCATCAGTGGGGAAGTGATTCATAAGAGGCTGCTGACTAATCTGATACCTTGCCTTTTAATTTAATTCTTTCATGGGATGCGGGTGTCCCTTGCAAGGCCAGCATTTTTTTTTTTTTTTTTGTAAAAATATACTTTATTCATAAAAAATCTTCAATCACATTCAAAACCATTTCAAAAACAACATTACAAGGGTACAATCCAGGTTAAACTTTTACAAAATGTATCACCAGGTGCATCAGTACAAACAATATTACAATCATTTACAGCCTTTCATTTTGATCTGTACAGCCCGAGGGGCTCTAAACAGTTCCCAGTCTCTCGGTGCGCTGTGGTAGAAAGGTCTTAGACAGCGACCCTTCCCCATTGCGCCTTTGCGGCAGCTGCCCCAAGCTTTAGTGCGTCCCTCAGCACGTAGTCCTGGACTTTGGATTGTGCCAGTCCGCAACAATCGGTCGGGGACAACTCTTTGTGCTGGAAGACCAACAAGTTTCGGGCAGACCAAAGCGCGTCTTTCACCGAGTTGATGATCCTCCAGCTGCAGTCGATGTTTGTCTCGGTGTGTGTCCCTGGGAACAGCCCGTAGAGCACAGAGTCCTGTGTCACAGAACTGCTCGGGATGAACCTCGACAGCAACCACTGCATCTCTCTCCAGACTTTCTTTGCAAAGGCACAATCCACAAGGAGGTGAACAACGGTCTCTTCCCCACCACAGCCACCTCGAGGGCAACGTGCAGAGGGGGTGAGACTCCTGGCGTGTAGGAAGGATCTGACGGGGAGGGCCTTTCTCACCACCAGCCAAGCTACGTCTTGGTGCTTGTTGGAAAGTTCTGGCGATGAGGCATTCTGCCAAATGACTTTGACAGTCTGCTCGGGGAACCATCCCACAGGGTCCACCCTCTCCTTTTCCCTCAGGGCCTCTAGGACGTTACGTGCTGACCACTGCCTGATGGACTTGTGGTCAAAGGTGTTTTTCTGCATAAATTTTTCCACCAGGGACAGGTGGTACGGCACGGTCCAACTACTTGGAGCGTTCCGCGGCAGCGTGGCCAGACCCATCCTTCGCAACACCGGGGACAGGTAGAACCTCAGCACGTAGTGACACTTGGTGTTTGCGTACTGAGGGTCTACGCACCGCTTGATGCAGCCACACACAAAGGTGGCCATCAGTATGAGGGCGATGTTGGGCACGTTTTTTCCCCCTTTATCTAGAGGCTTGTACATCGCGTCCCTGCAGACACGATCCATTTTCGACCTCCAGATAAAGCGGAAGATGGCTCGAGTGATCGCCATCGCGCAGGAGTGTGGAATGGGCCAGACCTGCGCCACGTACAGCAACAGCGAGAGTACCTCACACCTGATGACCAGGTTCTTACCCGCAATGGAGAGGGAGCGTCGCTCCCACATGCCCAGTTTCCTTTTCACCATAGCCACTCGCTCCTTCCAGTTTCTAACGCATGCCCCGGTCCCTCCGAACCATATCCCCAGCACCTTCAGGCCGTCAGCCCTGACAGTGAAGGGGACAAAGGATCGGTCAGCCCAGTTCCCAAAGAACATGGCCTCGCTCTTCCCACGATTTACCTTGGCTCCCGAGGCCAGTTCGAACTGGTCGCAGACGTGCATCAGTCTGCGCACCGACAGCGGATCCGAGCAGAAGACGGCGACGTCGTCCATGTACAGGGAGGCTTTTACCTGAGTGCCTCCACTGCCTGGGATCGTCACTCCTCTTATGCCCGGATCCTTCCTGATGGACTCGGCAAAGGGTTCTATGCAGCACACGAAAAGGACAGGCGAGAGAGGACAGCCCTGCCTGACTCCAGATTTGATCGGAAAGCTATCTGTTTCCCACCCATTGATTGAGACTGCGCTACTGATGTTAGTGTAGAGCAGTTGGATCCAATTTCGAATTCCCTCCCCAAACCCCATTTTGGAGAGCACATCCCCCATGTAGGTGTGCGATATTCTGTCAAAGGCCTTCTCCTGATCCAAGCTGATGAGGCAGGTATCCACACCCCTGTCCTGTACATAGGCAATCGTATCCCTGAGCAGCGCCAGGCTGTCAGAGATCTTCCTGCCTGGCACAGAGCAGGTCTGGTCAGGGTGAATCACCAATTCCAGAGCGGATTTGACCCGGTTGGCGATGACCTTGGACAGAATCTTATAGTCCACATTCAACAGTGAAATGGGTCGCCAATTTCTAATTTCCTCCCTTTCCCCCTTGTGCTTGTAGATGAGGGTGATGATGCCTTTCCTCATGGATTCTGACATGCTGC
The DNA here is from genome assembly GCF_964194155.1 of Cetorhinus maximus. Lineage (NCBI taxonomy): Eukaryota > Metazoa > Chordata > Chondrichthyes > Lamniformes > Cetorhinidae > Cetorhinus > Cetorhinus maximus. The sequence goes on along the minus strand of NC_135899.1, from coordinate 23,409,901 downwards.
CGGCCAGGAGCATACTCTCGTACACTTCTAGCAGGTCTGGGCCGATCAAGTCCCACAGAGCCGAATACAACTCCGCCGGCAGGCCGTCGCTTCCGGGGGTTTTACTCTTCTCGAAGGACTCGAGGGCCTTAGTCAGTTCGTCAGGAGTTAGCGGTTTGTCTAGGCTCTCCCGCGTACTGTGGTCTAAGACCTCCGTGATAGAGGACAGGAAGGACTGGGAGGCCGTGCTGTCCGTGGGCTTCACGTCATACAGACCGGCATAAAAGGATTTGCTGATCCTCAGAATGTCGGACCGTGATGACTTTACTGAGCCGTCTTCTTCCTTCAGGCTGCTGATCGCAGAGCGCTCTCTGTGTACCTTTTGGAAGAAGAAACGTGAGCACGTCTCATCCTGCTCCACGGAGCGGACTCTGGAACGGAAGATGATCTTGGAGGCCTCCGAGGCAAAGTGCGAGGCTTGCTGGCCCTTCACCTCTTGGAGCTCCTCCTTGACATCGACCCCCATCGACTGCAGCCGGAGCAGATTCTGCATCTTTTCCTGGAGTCGGGACATTTCCCTCTGTTCCTTTCTAGCTTTCTGGGTGCCTTTGCGGATGAAAAACCTCTTGATGCTTCCCTTGATCACTTCCCACCAGTGTGTCAGGGACTCAAAGAGGGGTTTCACGGTTCTCCAACCTTTGTAATCCCTCTTGAGCTCCTCAATGTTCTCTGGGGTCAGCAGTTGCACATTTAGCTTCCATGCCCCCCTGCCCACCCTCAGGTCTTCCTCCAAGTGGCAGTCCGCCAGTAGGAGGCAGTGGTCAGAGAAGAACACCGGCTTGACGTCGGTGGATCTGACTGTGAATGCACGGGACACAAACAGGAAGTCTATCCTGGAACGAATGGACCCGTCTGGCCGCGACCAGGTGTATCTACGCTGCGCTCCGTCTGCAGGGTTGCTGAAGACGTCGTGCAGCTTGGCATCCTTAACTGTTTCCATCAGGGATCTGGACGTAGCGTCCAATCTGCTTCCGGCCCTGCCGGATCGTCCAGCCGCATCGATGATGCAGTTGAAGTCCCCGCCCAGAATGACCGGCCTGGAGGTCGCCAGCAGCAGTGGGAGCTGCTGAAAAACCTCCAGCCGCTCAGCCCCTTGTGCCGGGCCGTACACGTTAATTAACCGGAGTGGAGCGTTCTTGTACATTACGTCTGCTACCAGGAGTCGCCCGCCCACCACCTCCTTGACCTCGGAGACGGTGAAGTTGCCTCCCCGCAGCAGAATACCCAGGCCGGAGGAACGAGAGTCGTTTCCGCCCGACCAGATCGATGGCCCGTGGGACCACCATCGTGACCATTGCCTGTAGGAGCTGAGGTGCGGTATCGCACACTCCTGCAGAAACAACAGGTCAGCTTTGACCTTGGCTAGGTAGTCCAAGGTCGCAACACATCGCGTAGTAGATTTAATGCTACGCACATTTATGGATACAATCTTTAAACCCATATTAAAGCATTTATTCTCCTACCAAACCCACTGTCTCTGAGAGTCCCAGACCTTTAGTCTGCTCCTTCATACCCGTAGTGAGCTCAAATTCCTTCACTTTGGATGGGCTGAGGTAGATCTCCTTGGCCGTGTTCTGCTCCAGTGGCATCTGGAGGTTCACGTAGTGAGCGGGTTTTGAGATGACCTTTGCTGGAGAAGCTTCTCCAAAACTCACCCCCTCTGGGGTGTTGCTGTTCCCGGCTTCCTGGAGCTGGGGTGCGATGATTGCCTCACTGCTCCCAGATTCCAGGGGCTGTGGTGCACTGGCCTCCTCAGGTTGCAGGCAAAGTTGGGGTGCGCTGGTCTCCTTGTTGTCTCCAATTTTCTGGAGCTCGGGTGTCTCGTCCTCCAACGCCCTGGAGCTTTGCCGCCTCTTCTGTCGGTGCCGCTCTGGCACTTCATCATCCGAAGAGCTGCTGCCCTTGTCATCCGTGTCGGATGGGAGACGCCTCTTGCCGCTTCTCTGGGAAACGCCTTTGCTTCTTCTTCGCTCCCTCTTACTTTTCTTGTTCTTCACCGTCCGCCACTCCCCCTGCTGCTTTTCCACTGCTGCCTCCTCCTCCATTGATTCGCTGTCCTGAGGACTGGAAGGTTCAGGGGGTAGTGCTGTTGATTGGCTCTCTGTTGCCTCAATCTCTTTCTCCACCTTGTCTCTCTCTGTGTCCTCCTTTGTCCCGTTGAGCTCCCTGGGGGCCTTGGTGGTTGGAGTGACACGGAACCTTTCTTCTGCTTCCCCCTGGTCGGCTTTGGCTGCCTGTGCGTAAGTACGGCAGCGTTTGGGGCAGGTCCTGTAGAGGTGACTTGCCTCGCCACACAGGTTGCAGCACTTGGCCTGTTTGCAGTCTTTTGTCTGGTGCCCTTCCTGTTTGCAGATCTTGCAGAGGGAGGCGCTGCAGTTGGCCGCCACATGACCAGCCTTGCCGCATGAGCGACAATGCTTGGGTTGCCCAGCGTAGACCAGGTAGCCACGGTTTCCCCCGATAGCGAAACTGGAAGGAGGGTGGAAAATGGCTCCCTTACCATCGGTCTTTAGCGTGACCTTAAACAGGCGTTTGCCTGTCCAGATCCCCAAGTCGTCTCGAATCTCAGTGCCGCTCCCCACCTTATCGAAGTACCTGGTGAGGAAGGTGACCACGTCGGCGACAGGGACGAAGGGGTTGTACACATGCACCATCACCTCACGTTCCCGTTGCAACGGCAGAGAGAAGTGCGGCTCCGCCGTCAGGATCTTCATCTCCGGCAGGTCTCTCTTCTCCTCGAACACCCTCAGGAGCCGGACGCAGTCTGCCACTCGCTTGAACGTCACGTCGAAATAACCACCTTTGCGGGAGTCGTGCAGGGTGAAGATCTCCGTAGCTTGGAAGCCGCACGCCTTCAACAGGATCCTCCTGGTGAAGAAGCCCCGATCCATAGGTGATCCTCCTTCATCGCTGTGGTTCACCGTGACTCGGACGGTGATAGGTAACCCACGGTATGGATTTGGATTGCGATTGGTTATCGCCCTTCCATCCCGACCTTGCCTTGGCAGGACCATGGTGTCGCCCCTGCAACACTACACTTGATCAGCATTGCCCAACCTGAATTGCCCTTCAATTGAGTGGCGTGCCAGGGCAGTTAAGAGGCAACCATATTGCTGTGGCCCTGGAGCCACATGTAGGCCAGACTGGGTAAGGATGGCAGATTTCCTTCCCCAAAGGGCATTCGTGAGCCAGGTGGGTTTTTGACGACAATTGATGATTGTCAGTGTCACTTGTTTCAAGATCTATTAATTGAATTTAAATTGTGCTGGCTGCCACGGTGGGATTTGAATCCAGGGCATCAGCCTGGGCCTCTGGATTAATAGTCCAGTGACATTACCACTGTGCCACTGTCTCCCCTTATGAAACAATGAAGGTGAAGTATGTCTATTCTAGTCGCTCATAGTAAACCGTCTGATTGCATCAGGATGTCCTTGGAGGACACGCGTGGAGGCAAGTTCTTATTTAGATTTTGAATTGCAGGTCGGAATTATTGTGCTGCATCCCTTCCGGTCGGCTTCCTCTCCAGCTCTTGACTCGGCCTGCATACTTTTTTCCCTGTGTGCCCAGCGTGACACTCTGATGCATGAGACCCCTACATGAGTGGCGTGTGAAATGGGCAGCCAGGCGGTGTGCCAATGTAGACTGCTTTGACAGAGCTGATGGCTGTATTGGCCCATTGCTCTTTTACCCCCACCACCCTGCACTGTTTTGAAGTCGCTGAATTTGTTGATTTATGTGTTGGCCCCTTTCAGACAGTACATTGGAGATGTTGCTTAGGGTGGGGAGGTGGCTGTTTGTCCAATTGGTCTCTCCGGTAGGAGGTGTGTGCTGGCCACCTGCAAAAAGTGATTATGCCCAGGGACCTGCTTCCCTCCTACCTTTTTACAAGGACACCAAAGTGAGCACCATTTTGTGAGCACGTCATTCCTGTTGCTAAGCATTCAGCAAGTGGGAGAAGAGGAACTAATTGAAGAGCTCTTTCAAAGAACTGGCACAGGCATGATGGGCTGAACAGTGCCCTAACACAGAATTAATGCCAAACAGTCATTAATTCTGTGTAATGCATAGTTTGTTTTTGGATGCCAATGGCAAGGTCAGCATTTGCACTTCCTTAATTGTCTTTGAATTGACTAGTTTGATAGGGGAGGCCATTTCAGAGGGTAGTTGAGAGTCAACCACATTGCTGTGAGCTTGGAGTCACATGTACACCATACTGGGTAAGGATGGCTGCTTCAAGGCATTTGGTGAACCAGATGGTTTTTATGGCAATCAGTGATAGTTGTTGTGGTCACTGTTACAAGCTTGTAGATTTTATTAATTGAATTTAAATTCCACCAGCTGCTATGGGATTTGAACCAATGTTCCCAGAGCATTAGCCTTCCTTCTGGATTACTAGTCTGGCAACGTTACCGTTACACCACTGTCGCCCTATGCTAGATCATGTGGATAAAATTAATCTTCACATGTTGCTTGTCTGAATCCTGAAACCCCCCTTGGTAGACTCTATAAGCACATCAATAGCCAAAGCGTGGTAAAAGGAGGAGTAGGGCCTATTAGGGACCAAAAAGGAGATTGACACATAGAGGCAAGAGGCATAGCTGAGGTGTTAAATGAATACTTTGCATTTGTCTTTACCTACAAGGCAAATGCTGCCCAGGCCATGGTGACAGAGGAGGAAACTCAGTCACTAGAAGAGTTTAAAATTGATAAGGAGGAGATATTGGATAAGTTGTCAGTACTTAAAGTTGATAAGGCACCGGGATTGGATGAACTGCATCCAAGAATATTGGAGGAAGTGAATGGAAATTGCAGAGGCATTGGCAATAATCATTCAATTTTCCCTGGATTCGGGGGAGGTGCTGGAGGATTGGATCATTGCAAACATTGTGCCCTTGTTCAAAAAATGGTTGTAAAGATCTGCCCTGCAATTACACAGCAGTCAGTTTAACTTCGGTAGTGGGGAAACTTCTAGAAACAATTATTCGGGATACAATTAATAGTCACGTGGAAAAATGTGGATTGATTCAGAAAAATCAGCATGGATTTGTTAAAGGAAAATCATGTCTAACTAACTTGCTGGTGTTTTTTGAAGAGGTAACAGAGATGGTTGAGGGCAAAGCTGTTGATGTGTACATGGACTTCCAAAAGGCGTTCGATACAGTGCCACACAACAGACTTGTGAGGAAAGTTATGGGTCATGGAATAAAAGGGACAATAGCATCATGGATACAAAATTGACTGAGGGTTAGGAAACAGAGTAATGGTTAATGGGTATTTTTCAGGTTGGAAGAAGGTTTATAGTTTGTAGTTCCCCAGGGGCCCGCATTGGGACCCTTGCTTTTCCTGATATGTATGAATGATCTAGATCTTGGTTTGCAGGGAACAATTTCAAAGTTTGTGGACGACACAAAACTTGAGAATTGTGAACTGTGAGGACAGTGTCGATCTTCAAAAGCACATTAGTGGAGTGGGCAGATGGGTGGCAGATGAAGTTCAATGTGGAGAAGTGTGAGGTGATGCACTTTGGTACAAAGAACATGGAGAGACAGCATAAAATAAAGGGTATTGTTAAAATGCTCAGAGCCAGTGCAGACACGATGGGCTGAATGGCCTCCTACACCGTAACGATTCTGTGATTGTGTACCCAGTCCACTGTTGTGCCTGTATGGCTTTTAAACTGTGTTGAGTGCCCTGAAATCTCAACCTGGAAGTGTGGAAGGATTGACTTGAGTCTGGCAGGATAGATTTGCTGCGTCTGATCAATATCCATTTTAATTTTTGTTTTGCTTTGTGTCCTGCTTGTTGCATTGCGTAGTCCCTTTAAGATTGCTGGGCAGCCACGTACTCGGGACTCTTAGAAGGACCATTGCCTCTGATGTTTTTGGTTGGCAAGTTCTAATAGGTGGGGTGCTCATGTATCACTAGAGTTACATCATTTGGGCAGAGCAAGATCCTCTCCAGCAGAAACCCTGCCAGCGCTGCACCTACTAATGCCAAAATATAGGATGTCAACATAATTGGGGAAGCGTTTATTTATAACACAGCGAGTTGTGATTTGCCTGAAAGGGTGGGGGAAGCAGATTCAGTAACTTCCAAATGGGAATTGGATACATTTGCAGGGCTATGGGGGAAGAGCAGGGAGCATGGGGTCAATTGGGCAACTGTTTGAAAGAGCTTGTGCAGGCACTATGGGCAGAATGGCCTCTTCCTATGCTGTAAGATTCTGTGATAAAGCAGGCACACCTACTATTGACAGCTGTGATGGCGAGGGCTTATTTTCAGCAGCAATGGAGAACGTTGCTACCAGGGCTAAATTTATGAGAACAGATAGGCTTGTCTTCCCTTGTGTATGGAAGTGATCTGATTTTGAGATGTTTTAGATAGGGTAAGTAAAGAGAAGCTATTTCTGCTGGTGTAGGGGAGTCCACAACAAGGGGGCATAACCTTGAAAATTCGCGCTTGGCTGCAGGAAGCACTTTTTGACAGTAAGGGGAGTGGAAATCTAGAAAAGGCTGCTGCTGCTGGACATGCACCCTGCACCACTGTCGACAACAGGAAGGAAAGCAGCTAAGTCAAGTCTGTGGATTAACTGAAAATGTCAAGATAGAGATTAATAGATTTTAGTCAGGAAATGGTATTAAGGGTCAGGGGATTGAGGTGGTTTGCGATACAGGTCGACCTTGCTGGAGCTAAGTGGAAGAATGGGCTCTCGACACCGAATTCACATTCCTACGTAACTGACTGCTTTTAGGGAAGAGAAGCCAGGATCCAGCCGCCCTATCCGTGCCCCCCACCCCGGCCCACCTGTGGATAAACTCTTCAGCCCAAAAATAGCTGGAACCCTCTCACCTTCTCCACCCCGCCCCACCCCCAAACCTCGCAAGGTGTTTCCGGCAGGTATATTCCAGGTACTTACAACCTGTTGTCCGAAGACTTTCCTTTTGCGCTCTGATCTTTTTTGTACCTACGTTTAATGTGATCTCTGGTCCTGTTATTCTACCGTGCTGGAATGCAGCTTGTTTGCTTCTGTCATTTTTGACAGGGGCAGAGCGCACATGAATGGAGATCTGTATTTTTAAACATGCCCTTTTGCATACCAATGAAACCAGAGCCCAGCATGGATGCCTTTTATTTCCTTGTCGCGCAGCCCTCCCTTTGTATCACCATGGATCCAACTCATGCTGGGTGAGTGGAAATCTACTGGAAGCGAGTGTGCTACCTCGGAGCTATAATTCTCTTTTCCGTAGAATTCCAGCAGGGTTCCCACACACCAGTTCAAATCCCACCAACTGTTCATGTGGTTGTGCTGTCCTGTCCAGGCAGGTTTGTTTAATAACAAAAACAGAATTACCTGGAAAAACTCAGCAGGTCTGGCAGCATCGGTGGAGAAGAAAACAGTTGACGTTTCGAGTCCTCATGACCCTTCGGCAGAACTGAAGTATAGATAGGAGAGAGGTGAAATATATATATATAATATATATATTTATATATATATAAAATATATAATATATATTCTTATATTTCACCTCTCTCCTATCTATACTCCAGTTCTGCCGAAGGGTCATATATATATATATATATATATAAAATATATAATATATATTCTTATATTTCACCTCTCTCCTAACTATACTTCAGTTCTGCCGAAGGGTCATGAGGACTCGAAACGTCAACTGTTTTCTTCTCCACCGATGCTGCCAGACCTGCTGAGTTTTTCCAGGTAATTCTGTTTTTGTTTTGGATTTCCAGCATCCGCAGTAGCTTTTAGCGTTTTGTTTTTATCTTTAGGTTTGTTTAATGTTTGGCTCAGTGCTAATCTCAGCCAATTGGCTACACCATAATGATCCAAGGAATAGGAGGTGAGATCTTTTGCCTTGGGCATGGCCTGGCATTGCTCTGCAGAAGCTCATCTCTACTTGGCCTGCAACCAAGGTCCCATCACCCTGTAGCGAGCCCCTCAAGCACAGGTTTGGTTAGCATAGAACCCGTAGAATGGTACGGAAATTTGGCCCATCACCCGTGTCAGCTGTTTGAAAGGGCTATCCAATTGGTCTCGCACCGTTGCTCTTTTCCCTGAGGTGTGCAAATGACTTTCCAGTAAAAATATAATTCCTTTTTGGCATGTTACTGAATCTGCTGCCGTCACCCTTTCCAGATCCAGTTCGCAACAATTTGCTGTGTTTAAAAAAAAAATTCTAAACATGTGCCTGATTTATTTGCCAACTTCCTTAATTCTTTGTCCTCTGGTTACTATCCCTTCTCGTTATTCTATCAAAGCTCTTATCCTTATTTCCACTGAGAACAAGAACCTCATCTTTTCACGTAGATCTCGCTATGTACTGTCGTGCAATACTAGGCCACACACAGCCAGAAGATTACATCTCCCAGCCCTTGGTCCATTGTGGTGTAGCCAATCAGTTGGGGGCTAGCACTGAGCCAAAATGATCATAAACAAACCTCCCTAGACAAGACTAAACAGCCACACCCATAGTTGACCGGATTTGAATTGGTGCCCGTGAAACCCACCAGCTAAGACCAGCTGTGTTCCAGTTGGCAGCACCTTGGTCTCTTGAGTCAAAAGATTGTGGACTTGCAGAATTTTAACGGCACAGGAGTCCTGTCTGCACTGGCTTTCCCAATGAGCATTATGACCTAGTGCCATTGCCCTGCCTTTTCCCCATGCCCCTGCACATTGTTTCTATTCAAATAATCATCTAATGCCCTCTTGAATGCCTCGATTGAACCTGCCTCCACCACACTTCCAGGCAGTGCCTTCCAGACCTGAACCACTCGTGTGAAAAAGTTTTTTCTCACGTCACATTTGCTTCTTTTGCAAATCACTTTACATCTGTGCCCTCTCGTTCTTGATCCTTTTAGGAGCAAGAAAAGCTTCTTCCTATCTACTCTGTCCAGCCCCCTCATGATTTTGAGCATCTCTATCAAATCTCCTCTTAGCCGCCTTCTCTCCAAGGAGAACGGTCCCAACCTCTCCAATCTATCTCATCCCTGGAACCATTAAGCCCCAATCCAAAGCTTGGAGTACAGAATCCTGGTGGGTGCCAGTGTACTGAGGGAGTACCACACTGACAAAGGTGCCACTCTTTGGATGAGACGGAATAACCAAAGCCCCAGCTGCCCCTCAGGTGACTGTGCAGCATCCAGTGGCAATCCTGGCAGAAAACCAGCAGAGTCCTCCTTGGTGTCCCTGCTCAATGTGTAACCTTCAAATAACTATCAAGTTACCTGGCCATTGTCACATTACTGTTTGTGGGGGCTTGCTGTGTACAAATTAGCCGCTGCAGTTTCTACATCACAGCCCTTGACTACACTTCAAAAGCACTTGAACATTGAACTGTGAAGCACTTTGGGATGTTCTGAGGTTATGAAAGGTGATGTAGCAATGAAAATCTTTTCTTTACTGCACCTGGTAATCTCAGATGGTTTCCCATCCAAATACTAAACAGGCCTGACTGTTTAGCTCCTGGGCCCTAGGCAGCAGGAAATCAGTCAGGCTTTCCTTTCTGTCCTGAAGAGTGCAGTTGGAAACTGGGTATGATGGGTGAGGCGAATGTGGATCCTTGGATCTGCTGCCTTCTGCAGTGCAAACAGCCAGCTGTCGCTGCTCAGCACTGCAATGAGGCCAAACCAATTCGCAGTCAGTAGGTGAAAGAGGTAGTGTGTCAGTGTACAAACTAGATGACCTGTGCCTTTCAGTTGGCTCACTTTCTGTAAAGTAACAGGGATAACCTTGTCAGGATTCTTTTGCTGGAGAGAGCAAACAACACATGAATCACAGCTCCAGACAGCACTCCACAAGCCCAGGGAATGGAAACCTGGATTCGCCCTTTCTGCGTTTGGGGGCTTTCCTGCCTGTTCACCTGGGGAACAGGGACCAGAGACGTCTGACCTCCACAACGAAAGGGGTCTAAGAGTGAACGGGAGAGGAGGCCCTCACATGGACCTTGGCTTTTCCCTCCTGATCTTGGCCAGCCACAGCTTGGGATAAGATAACACGTGCTAACAACTGCCTCCCAGGCTATGCCAGTTGGAGCAAAAGCATGAGCATCAGTATCGTAGACCTCTAGGGAAAGGGGTAGTTTGGTAATCTTGTAGGTATTGAGAATTTGGAAATTGAGTTAGGGACCAATTTTCGGTCAAAGAGATTAATGGCACTTGCCGTTATAATGTGTAAAATGTCCAGCAACTTGAGAGTAAGAGAAACGCTGCGAACTACTATTAGCCACAAATTGTTGGATTATTTATGCCACTGTGTCATTAGCCCCACAAAAAGTGCAGGTCACCTTCAAATGCTGCACAAGTTTCAAGAAGCTGCTGCATTAGACTTGCCACAGGAAATTAGGACTGGTGAATAATTGTGCAAGTACCTTTTTAATTAGATATGCCCTCAACCTCACTGGCCCAGAAAGAGAACAGTTTAAACTGTGGAGTCTCATTCCCACAGGTAGTAAATTGTTGTTAGAGATTTATATTGGTTAGATTAATTTTTTTTCTTACTCTTACTTGTTTGTCTCTTTTTTCTTTTTCTCATAATCCAATCTTTCCCTCGCTCCATTTCACTCTCTCTAGCTGATTGGATTCTAATTCACTCTATTCCATTCTCCATTTTGTCTTTCTCAATTCTTTGATCTCATTGGTTAAACAGATAGACTGTTGGTCCTGTTGTTCACCAATGTCCCGTCACCCTCACTGCTGTTATCAGTACACACCTCCAGCAAAAGGGGGAGCGAGGATAGTCTAACTGAAGGAGCCTTGCTCCAACACATTCTGGGAGAACATTTTCAAAGGGCTCAGAAATACATAGGTGAGTGCTGCTATGTGTTGGTGTTATGAGGGTAGTGCTTGCTTTCTGCTGCCGTTACTTCCTCTCAACTCTTTATATTTATGAGGAAGGAGCACATTGTCAATGATACCTCATCACTGATTCAGTCTGTGACTTCAGTGGAATGAACAACTGGACAGCTTCTTGTTTGCTTTCCTTCCAGGAAATTATCAGTTGCCTCTGTCATCAGAGAAATCGGATTGTTTTGGTGGCTGCAGGTGATCAGCTAAGAAAGAGTCAGAGAACAGAAGCGTGCACAAACTTGTTTTACCCTAGGGACGGTAGTGGTGCAGTGTGGGTTGATTATATTACTGTTACAATTCAGAATATGTGGTGTGAAAAGACGGCTGGTTTGTTTTTTGAGTTCAGTTTAAAAAAAAAACAATGTTCTGCAGACGAAAAGCTGGTATCAGCTGGAGCACAAATGGCAGCCATTCACCCTGTTCATCTCACAGCCCTGCAAAATGTTTCATTTTTGAGTCCATAACTTTGGAGCATTGGAATCGTCTTAAAGTCCCAACTGGTTCACTATGTCCTACACAGTCTGGCCTATATGTGACTCCATCTCACACCAGCATGGCCAACTCTTAAATGCTCACCTCTTAGTCAGTGGGGGTTGTATATAGACCCCCAAACTGTAATGGTGATGTTGGGAATGGCATTAAACAGGAAATTAGAGACGCATGTAATAAAGGAACATCTGTAATTATGGGTGATTTTAATTTGCATATAGATTGGGCAAATCAAATTAGTAACAATGCCATAGAGGAGGAATTCCTGGAGTGTATACGGGATGGTTTTCTGGACCAATACGTTGAGGAACCAACTAGAGAACAGGCCATCCTAGACTGGGTATTGCGTAATGAGAAAGGAATAATTGGCAATCTAGTTATGCGAGGTCCTTTGGGGATGAACGACCATAATATGATAGAATTATTCATCAAGATGGAGAATGATGTAGTTGATTTTGAGACTAGAGTCCTGAATCTTAATAAACTACGATGGTATGAGGTGCGAGTTGGCTATGATGGATTGCGAAACGTTACTTAAAGGGATGACAGTGAATAGGCATGGCAAACTTTCAAAGAGCGCAAGGGTGAACTGCAACAATTATTTATTCCTGTCTGGCGCAAAAGTAAAACAGGAAAGGTGGCCAAACCATGGCTTACAAGGGAAATTAGAGATAGTATTAGATGCAAGGAAGAGGCATACAAATTGGCCAGATAAAACAACAGACCTGAGGATTGGGAGCAGTTTAGAATTCAGCAAAGGAGGACCAAGGGATTGATTAAGAAGGGGAAAATAAAGTACAAGAGTGAGCTTGCGGGAAACATAAAAACTGACTGTAAGAGTTTCTATAGGTATGTGAAGAGAAAAAGATTGGTGAAGATAAATGTAGGTTCCTTACAGTCAGAAACAGGGGAATTTATAATGGGGAACAAATAAATGGCTGACCAACTAAAGACATATTTTGGTTCTGTCTTCACAAAGGAGGCCACAAATAACATACCAGAAATGTTGGAGAAAACAGAGTTTAGTAGTGGGAGGAACTGAGAGAAATCAGTATTAGTAGGGAAATGGTGTTGGGAAAATTGATGGGATTGACGGCCGATAAACCCCCAGGGCCTGATAATCTACATCCCAGAGTACTTAAGGAAGTGCCCCGAGAAATGGTGGATGCACTGGTGGTCATCTTCCGAGATTCTATAGACTCTGGAACAGTTCCTACAGATTGGAGGGTAGCTAATGTAACCCCACTATTTAAAAAGGGAGGTAGAGAGAAAACAGGGCATTATAGACCAGTCAGCCTGACTTCGGTAGTGGGAAAAATTCTAGAGTCCATTATAAAAGATTTAATAGCTGAGCACTTGGAGAACGGTGGCAGAATCGGACAGAGTCGAAAGGGAAATCATGCTTGATTTTTCGAGAATGTAACTAGTAGAGTTGATGAGGGGGAGCCAGTGGATGTGATTTATTTGGACTTTCAGAAGGCTTTTGACAAAGTCCCACAGAAGAGATTAGCATGTAAAATCAAAGTGCATGGGATTGGGGATAATGTATTGAGATGGATGGAAAACTGGTTGGCAGACAGAAAACAAAGAGTAGGAATAAACGGGTCTTTTTCCAAATGGCAGGCAGTGACTAGTTGGGTACCGCAGGGACCCCAGCTATTTACAATATATGTTAATGATTTAGATGAGGGAACTAAATGTGATATCTCCAAATTTGCAGAGACACAAAGCTGGGTGGAAGGGTGAGCTGTGAGGAGGATGCAGAGATGCTTCAGTGTGATTTGGACAAGCTGAGTGAGTGGGCAAATGCATGGCAGATGCAATATAATGTGAATAAATGTGAGGTTATCCACTTTGGTAGCAAAACCAAGAAGGCAACTTATTATCTGAATGGCTATAAATTGAGAGAGGGGAATGTACAACGAGACCTGGGTGTCCTCGTATACCAGTTGCTGAAGGTAAGCATGGAGGTGCAGCAGGCGGTAAAGAAGGCAAATGGTTTGTTGGCCTTCATAGCGAGAGGATTCGAGTACAGGAGCAGGGGTGTCTTTCTGCAATTATACAGGTCCTTGGTGAGGCCACACCTGGAATATTGTGTGCAGTTTGGACTCCTTACCTGAGGAAGGATGTTCTTGCTCTAGAGGGAGTGCAGTGAAAGTTTACCAGACTGATTCCTGGGATGGTGGGACGGACATATGAGGGGAGATTGAGTCAGTTAGGATTATATTCGCTGAAGTTTAGAATAATGAGAGGGAATCTCATAGAAACCTATAAAATTCTAACAGGACTAGACAGGGTAGATGCAGGAAGGATGTTCCCAATGGTGGGGGAGTCCAGAACCGGGGTCACAGTCTGAGGATACGGGGTATACCATTTAGGACTGAGATGAGGAGAAATTTCTTCACCCAAAGAGTGGGGAGCCTGTGGAATTCACGGCCACAGAAAGTAGTTGAGGCTAAAACATTGTATATTTTCAAGAAGGAATTAGATCTTGCTCTTGGGGCAAATGGGAGAAAGTGGGAGCAGGCTATTGAGTTGGATGATCAGCCATGATCATAATGAATGGTGGAGCAAGTTCAAAGGGCCGAATGGCCTACTCCTGCTCCTATTTTCTATGTTTCTATGCGTGTAAGTGGCCTAGCATGTCACTCACAGGTATCACATGTATGCTACTCAGGGGTTAATGAGGGGATGGGCAATAGATACAAGTCATGCCAACAATGCCCTCATCCTGAGAATGAATAAATAAATTAAAACACACACCCCATCAATATTGCCCTCAGGAGGCTGCTCACAGGGGCTCATATTAGATTGGTTTAGATATTGAAACCTGATAATGTGTATTGAGCCAATCTTGTCAGAATAACATTGTCCACTATTCATAGATTTAATATCATCGTGAATGCACAGGTTAGTGCCTCACCTGAAATATGGCAGCAGGGTTGTCAACTCTGGATTAATATATTCCACAAGAACACAAGAAGTAGGAGCAGGAGCAGACCATATTGCCCGTTGTGCCTGCTACCCAATTCAATACGGTTGTGGCTAGTCTTGGGCTTCATCCCCATTTTCCCGCCCACTCCCCGTATCCCTTAATTCTCTGAAACACCAAAATCTGCCTATCCCACCAGCCTTAAATGTTTTCAACAATGGAGCATCCATAAACCTCTGGGGTAGAGAATTCCAAAGACTCACAACCCTTTGAGTGAAGTAATTTCTCCTCATCTCAGTTGGAAATGATTGGCCCCTTATTCTGAGACTGTATCCCCCTGTGTTTTAGATTCCCCGACCAGTGGAAATAATCTCTTAGCGTCTCCCTGATCAAACCCCCTCAGAAATTTGTAGGTTTCAATGAGATCGCCTCTCATTCTTTTAACGAGAATATAAGCCCAATTCTCTTGTCCTTTCATCATAGGACAACCCCCTCATCCCAGGGACCAATATAGTGAACCTTAAATTGAAGTTTGGTGACTGAGGGAATTTAAGGGTTAATTTCTATCTAAATTCTCGTCTTTCTTTAATTTAGTAATTAACTAAAAGTTGCTGTTTGGGGTGGAAGATGATTTGTTTTAGGTGAGCTTTAAAACAGGGTTTATACAGGCTCTGCTTGCAGCTACAATTAGTTAATTAGATAACTGGCTTAAACAGGTTTTCAGAGACTAGATTCATTGAGTATAAAAACAGGCCATCTTACGGTGCTGACTTTGTCTGTACTGCAGTACTGCTTTGGGCTGCAGCAGAGTGCTTAAGTTGGAGTTTGGTGATTGAGGGAGTTCGGTGAGGAGAGAACGAGGTGATCCTTTGAGTACCGTGAGTACGGTCGGGTAGGTACTTACTACTTTGAAAGCTTATAGTTTTTAAGGTCTTATTTTGTGGTTCATCATTTGTAAGGGATATGTTCTGTAACAACAAGGAGCAGGGAAGAAGGGCCCTAGAGTAATTGATATTATTTGATATTAAGTATCTTCCAAAAGGTTTAATTTAATTTAAAGGGGTAAGTCATGGCAGGAGAGCTCAAAGCCATGATGTGCTCCTCCTGCTGTATGTGGGAAGCCGGGAACATTTCCAGTGCCTGTGTCCTGCATGTGTGTGGGAAGTGTCTCCAGCTGTAGCTCCTGGAAGCCCAGGTTTCGGAGCTGGAGCTGCGGCTGGGGACACTGTGGAGCATCCACGAGGCAGAGAGTATCGTGGATAGCAAATATAGAGACGTGGTCACACTGTAGGCTAAGAATCCACAGGCAGGAAGGGAATGGGTGACCACCAGGCAGAGCAAGAGGACTAGGCAGGTAGTTCAGGAATCTCCTGTGGCTATTCCCCTGCAAAACAGATATACCGCTTTGGATACTATTGAGGGGGAATGGCCTCTAGGGGAAAGCAGCAACAGCCAAATTTGTTGCACCACAGTTGGCTCTGCTGCACAGGGTAGGAGTACAAAGTATGGGAATGCAATAGTTATAGGGGATTCAGTTGTAAGAGGAATAGATAGGCATTTCTGTGGCTGCAAATGAGACTCCAGGATGGTATATTGCCCCGCTGGTACTAGGGTCAAGATGTCTCAGAGCAGCTACAGGACATTCTGAAGGGGGAGGGTGAACAGCCAGTGGTCGTGGTACACATTGGTACAAATGACATAAGTTAAAAAAAGGGTTGAGGTCCTAAAAGCAGAATATAGGGAGTTAGGAAGTAAGTTGAAAAGTAGGACCTCAAAGGTAGTGATCTCAGGATTACTACCAGTGCCATGTGCTAGTCAGAGTAGAAATAGCAGGATGCATCAGGTGAATGTATGTGGCTGAAGAGATGGTGTGAGGGGTCAGGTTTCAGATTCCTGGGATGTTGGGACCCATTCTGGGGGAGGCGGGACCTGTCCAAACTGGACGGGTTACGCCTGTGCAGGACTGGGACTGATGTCCTAGGGGGAATATTTGCTAGAGTGGTTGGGGAGGGTTTAAACTAAAATAGCAGGGGGATGGGAACATATGCAAGAAGTCAGAGGAGGGGAAATCAAGGACAAGAACAAAAGACAGAAAGGGAAATAAGAAACCTGATAGGCAGAGAAATCAAGAGCAAGTATCAAACAGGGCCTCAGTGAAAAATAGTGGGAATGGGACAAGTAATGTTAAAAAGACAAGCTTTAAGGCTTTGTGTCTTAACGTGAGGAGCATTTGTAATAAAGTGGATGAATTAACCGCGTAAATAGATGTAAACAGATAAGATATAGTTGGGATTATGGAGACATGGCTGCAGGGTGACCAGGGATGGAAACTGAACATCCAGGGGTATTTAGTATTTAGGAAGGACAGACTAGAAGGAAAAGGTGGTGGAGTTGCATTGCTGGTTAAAGAGGAAATTAACGCAATAGTGAGGAAAGATATTAGCTCCGACGATGTGGAATCTGTATTGGTAGAACTGAGGAACACTAAGGGGCAAAAAATGTTAGTGGGGGTTGTATATAGACCCCCAAACTGTAGTGGTGATGTTGGGAATGGCATTAAACAGGAAATTAGAGATGCATGTAATAAAGGAACATCTGTAATTATGGGTGACTTTAATTTGCATATAGATTGGGCAAATCAAATTAGTAACAATACCATAGAGGAGGCATTCCTGGAGTATATACGGGATGGTTTTCTGGACAAATACATTGAGGAACAAACTAGAGAACAGACCATCCTAGACTGGGTATTGTGTAATGAGAAAGGAAAAATTGGCAATTTAGTTGTGCGAGGCCCCTTGGGGATGAGTGATCATAATACAATAGAATTCTTCATCAGGATGGAGAGTGACGTAGATGATTCTGAGACTAGGGTCCTGAATCTTAATAAAGGAAACTACGATAGTATGAGGCACGAGTTGGCTATGATGGATTGGGAAACGTTACTTAAAGGGAAGACGGTGGATAGGCAATGGCAAACATTCAAAGAGCGCAAGGGTGAACTGCAACAATTGTTCATTCCTGTCTGGCGCAAAAGTAAAACAGGAAAAGTGGCCAAACCATTGCTTACAAGGGAAATTAGAGATAGCATTAGATGCAAGAAAGAGGCATACAAATTGGCCAGAAACATACCTGAGGATTGGGAGCAGTTTAGAATTCAGCAAAGGAGGACCAAGGGATTGATTAAGGAATGAAAAATAGAATATGAGAGTAAGCTTGCAGGGAACATAAAAACTGACTGTAAAAGTCTCTATAGGTATGTGAAGAGAAAAAGATTGGTGAAGACAAATGTAAGCCCCTTACAGTCAGAAACGGGAATTTATAATGGGGAACAAAGAAATGGCTGACCAACTAAATACATACTTTGGTTCTGTCTTCACAAAGGAGGACACAAATAACATACCAGAAATGTTGGGGAACACAAGGTTTAGTAAAAGGGAGGAACTGAGAGAAATCAGTATTAGTAGGGAAATGGTGTTGGAAAAATTGATGGGATTGAAGGCCGATAAACCCCCAGGGCCTGATAATCTACATCCCATAGTACTTAAGGAAGTGCCCCGAGAAATGGTGGATGCATTGGTATTCATCTTCCGAGATTCTATAGACTCTGGAACAGTTCCTACAGATTGGAGGGTAGCTAATGTAACCCCACTATTTTAAAAGGGAGGCAGAGAGAAAACAGGGCATTATAGACCAGTCAGCCTGACGGTGGTGGGGGACATCTAGAGTCCATTATAAAAGATTTAATAGCTGAGCACTTGGAAAATGGTGGCAGAATCGGACAGAGTCAGCATGGATTTACGAAAGGGAAATCATGCTTGACAAATCTACTGGAATTTTTCGAGAATGTAGCTAGTAGAGTTGATGAGGGGGAGCCAGTGTATGTGGTTTATTTGGACTTTCAGAAGGCTTTCGACAAAAGTCCCACATAAGAGATTAGCATGTAAAATTAAAATACATGGGATTGGGGGTAGTGTATTGAGATGGATAGAAAACTGGTTGGCAGACAAGAAACAAAGAGTAGGAATAAATGAGTCTTTTTCTGAATGGCAGGCAGTGACGAGTGGGGTACCGCAGGGATTGGCGCTGGGACCCCAGTTATTCACAATATAGTTAATGATTTAGATGAGGGAACTAAATGTAATATCTCCAAATTTGCAGATGATGCAAAGCTGGGTGGGAGGATGAGCTACGAGGAGGGTGCAGAGATGCTTCAGTGTGATTTGGACAAGCTGAGTGAGTGGGCAAATGCATGGCAGTTGCAGTATAATGTGGATAAATGTGAGGTTATCCACTTTAGTAGCAAAAACATAAAGGCAGATTATTATCTGAATGGCTATAAATTGAGAGCAGGGAGTGTGCAATGAGACCTGGGTGACCTCATACACCAGTTGCTGAAGATAAACATGCAGGTGCAGCAGGCGGTAAATAAGGAAAATCGTATGTTGACCTTCATAGCGAGAGGATTTGAGTACAGGAGCAGGGATGTCTTGCTGCAATTATACAGGTCCTTGGTGAGGCCACGCCTGGAATATTGTGTGCAGTTTTGGTCTACTTATCTGAGGAAGGATGTTCTTGCTATAGAGGGAGTGCAGCGATGGTTTACCAGACTGATTCCTGGGATGGTGGGACAGACATATGAGGAGAGATTGAGTCTGTTAGCTTTATATTCGCTGAAGTTCAGAAGAATAAGAAGCGATCTCATAGAAACCTATAAAATTCTAACAGGACTGGTCAGGGTAGATGCAGGAAGAATGTTCCCAATGGTGGGGGAATCCAGAACCAGGGGTCACAGTCTGAGGATACGGGGTATACCATTTAGGACTGAGATGAGGAGAAATTTCTTCACCCAGAGAGTGGTGAGCCAGTGGAATTCACTACCACAGAAAGTAGTTGAGGCCAAAACATTGTATGTTTTCAAGAAGAAGTTAGATATAACTCTTGGGGCAAAAGGGGTCAAAGGATATGGGGAAAAAGCAGGAGCAGGCTATTGAGTTGGATGATCGGCCATGATCATGACTGGTGGAGCAGGCTCGAAGGGCCGATTGGCCTACTCCTGCTTCTATTTTCTATGTTTCATTGTTTGCTGTATCGCATCCAATGCAAGTATACCCTTGCTTAATATGGAGACCAAACCTATACATAGCACTCAGGATGTGGTCTCACCAACCCTGTACGACCGTAGCGAGACTTCTTTATTCTTGTACTGCTGGAGATTTCATCACATGACCTCCTGTCTCCAACTGCCCTGCACCCACACTCCCTTCATTCGTCACCTAACACATCCTCACGGCCAATAGCAAAGCGATAAGGCTTTTCATTAACTGATTGATTCTTGACCGTCAGTCCAACAGCCTCTCACCACCACCCCTCCCCCACCGTCTCCAATATTTATATACCTGTTAAACAGAAATGATGAAAGAATATGAAACAAACACATACTTTATTCTTTGAATGCCTCCTGGAGGTTAATCTTCAATACCTGGACACTCCAGGCCCAATCCTGGAGTGTTGACAGCCCTACGTTTACCTCGGAGGCTGTCGAGGACAACACAGTCAATCATTTACTGGGTAACGGTGGCTTAGTGGTAATGTCAGTGGACTAATAATCCAGAGGCCCAGGCTAATGCCCTAGGATACAAGTTCAAATCCCATTGCTGGTGGAGTTTAAACTCAATTAATAAATCTGGAATTGAAAGCTAGTCTCGGTAATGGTGACCATGAAGTTATCATCAAGTGTCATTAAAAACCCATCTGGTTTGCTAATGCCCTTTTGGGAAGGAAATCTGCCGTCCTTACCTGGTCTGGCCTATGTGAGTCCAGATCCATAGCAATGTGATTGACTCTTAATTGCCCTCTGAAGTGTCTGAGCAAGCCATTCAGCTCAAGGGCAATTAGGGATTGGCAACAAATGTTAGCCTTGCCAGTGATGCCCACATCCCATGGAAGAGGTAGTAATAAAAAAAAAAATCTTGAGACCACATGTATCCCATCTGCTGGCTCAGCACAGAGCTGGGTCAATACCCAGCATCATCTGTAATGTTCAGCTACCTTTTCATAAAAATTCATTCTCGAGGTGTGATTGTTGTAGGCAAGACCAGCATTTACCATTCATCTCCCTTCGTCCTCTGAGAAGGAGGTGGTGGGCCACCTCCTTGAACCTCTGCAGCTCGTGTGGTAAAGGGTTCCCATGGCATCATTAGGTAGGTGGGGGGGGAAGGGGGGGGAGAGTGGGTTGGGGGGGAGGGGTGGGGGCGGGGGGAGCCCAGAGCTTTGAAGCAGTGACCATGAGGCAACGGCTGACGTATACCCAAGTTTGGTTGGTCTTTGTGACTTGCAGGGGAACTCGGATGTGGTGGTGCTCCCACATGTCTGCTGCCCTTTCCCTTCCAGCTGGCGGAGGTCGTGGGTTTGGGAGATCCTATTGAAGAAGCCTTGGGGAGTTACTGCATCTACCCAGTGAATGGCTAGAGAGATAGGTGATTTGAGAACAGGAGTAATGGCGCCTTGCTGCATTTGTATAGAGCCTTGGTAATACCGTACCTGGAGTATTCCGTACAGCTTTGGCCTCCTCAGCTAAGGAAGGATGCACTTTTAAAAAATTCGTTCATGGGATGTGGGTGTCGCTGGCTGGACCAGCATTTAATGTCCATCCCTATTTGCCCTTGAGAAGGTGGTGGTGAGCTGCCTTCTTGAACTGCTGCAGTCCATGTAGACACCCATAGTGCCATTGATGGAGTGGAATAAAAGTTCACCAGTCTAATCCCTGGGATGGCAGGATTGAGGAAACTAGGCCTGCATTCTCTCGAGTTTCGAAGAATGAGAGGTAATCTCATTGAAAGTTACAAAATTCTTACAAGGTTTCTCAGCTAGATGTAGATAGGACATTTCTCTTGGTTAGCGAGTCTAGGACCAGGGGAGACAGCCTCAAAGTAAGGGGAAGGCCATTTAAGACTGAGGTAAGAAGGAATTTCATCACTCTGAGGGTGTTGAATCTTTGGTATTCTCTGCCTCAGAGAGTTGTGGAAGCTCAGTCATTGAGCATGTTCATACAGAAATTGATAAATTTCTGGATACCAAAGACATCAAGGGATATGTGGATTGTGCGGGAAAGTGGCATTGAGGTAGATGATCAGCCATGATCTGTTTGTATGGTGGAGCAGGCTCGATGGGCCAAATAGCCTATTGTGGTCTTTTAAGGATGTGTGTGTGTTGACTCAGTGCATAATTACAGAGGAATTGTACCAGGTTTTGGTGAATCAAGGGTTCATTTAATACTCAGAAAATCAATGGCTCATTTCAAGACAAAAACCAATTCTTTGTGGAGAGAGAGGAGACTGACAGTGAGTATTGAAGTACCTCCACCTTCAAACAGCTCAGATTAAAAATAAATCGGCAATATAAAACATCACCAAGAAATATATACAATATATGAGAAAGTCGCGTGCTATATGCAACATACAACGTGTCTACTTTGGCTCAACTATAAAATAAGGGGTTTGGGTGTACCTTGCCCAAAGCAAACTATGCTTCACTATGAGATGAATGTAGTTTGCCTGGGGCCTGAACGACTTCATTAAGGGCTGAGGTAAAAGCAAAATACTGCGGATGCTGGAAATCTAGAACAAAAAATAAATAAAAATACCTGGAAAAAAACTCAGCAGGTCTGACAGCATCTGATGAAGGGTCATACGGACTCGAAATGTCAACTGTATTCCTCTCCGCAGATGCTGTCAGACCTGCTGAGTTTTTCTAGGTATTTTTATTTTTGATTTTGTTCATTAAGGGCTGGATGTAGCTTGCAATGGGACGGTGCATACCTCACGTGAGCACCAGATGGACTTCACCCAGTGTCAAGTGGCCCTCGACCTAGGCTGGGTATGCTCTTGCTTCTCTGTATGGTTTCAGCACTCTCTTGCAACCTCATTTTAAATGAGATATCAGATAACGATCTCCGACAGCCAAAGCCTTCCTGCCGTCTCTTTCCTCCCCTCGTCTCAGGGTCCCCACTCTTCACGGAGGTTTGTTTCCACAGGCTCCCCAGAATGTTCGCTGGTTAGTCCCCAAGCGAGTACGGGGGAAATTGGGTAATTGACTGAGTAGTGGGGGTGGGGGGTGGTGCGGGGAACGTGGTGGGGTTAGAGGTGGTGGGGATAGTGGAAATGATGGGAGCGGGATTAATCGCAGCAGAGTTTGATCCTGTCCCCCTCCAAAACATTGACGCATAGTCACCGGGCTGAGGTCAGGAACAGAACCCTGACTGATTCCACCACTACCTAACCCAAGGCATCCTGAGGCCAGTTGAAGTGCCCTGCATCAGCCTACCAGGCTGAGTTAGTTACCTCAGCACAGCTGACAGACCTTCCTGTTTCTGAATGGCCCATTTGGGCCCTCACCCCAAGACGGCATAGCAGTGGCGAACATGGAAAGAACAAATCTAGTTCAGCTACTGATTGGGTGTTAACTGATATAAATTTTCGAATGACTCCACACCCTGATAAAACATGCGTGTGTTACTGCACTCCTACGCAGCCGATGCACTAGATCCCAGCTGAATTTATGAATCTGGATTCGAGTTAGGCAATTAGAATAAAGGGGTGCACGTCGAGAGTCTGTGTGTGGAGCCCCAACTCGTGGCAGCAGGTCTGCCGAGTTCTTGTAGTCAACTGCGACCCCCCCCCACCCCAAGTAGGAGGGAGTAATCCCATTCAAAACACGCGGGTAATATACAGCCTCGCCAGAGAGACTCCCACAAGAGTCACTGTGCAGCAGGTAGTCACCGGAGGAGTTCTGGCAACATTCAAAGATTGTGAGCGACCCCTGTGGGCATGAGGTGCCGTGTGCCCGAGCCTAAGGGAAAATCAGTGACCTAGTGCGTAGCCAGAAAGTGGCTCCTGTCGATGTCCTGTCTGCCCTGAATCTTGATTCATGTCTTTGGTTTCGCAGTTGCATTTTCTAAAGCAGTTGGGCAATCAATGCAGCGAGATCATTCCTTCGCGTTCGCTTGGATTAGAGTTGCATTTGAATCATTTACAACGTTACACGTTCTCAGTTCAGCTTCCAGTCGCTATATTCTCTCTTGTCACTTCCACCTCCGTAACATCGTAGGCCTCCACTCCTGACGCGGCTCATCTGCTGCTGAAACGCTCATTCTCTGACTTTGTTACTTCCAGATTTGACTATTCCAATGCTCGCCCTGTCCAGCATCCAGCAACTCGAGCTCATCCAAAACACTGCTGCCCTAATCTAAACTGGGTTCAAGTGCTGTTCACTCACCTCTCCTGTACTTGCTGGCTTACACTGGTTCCTGGTATGGCAAAGCCTCAAGTCCAAAATTGCCATCCTTGTTTTAAGCCTTCCACGGCTCCATCTCTTACTCTATCTCTGTAACCTCTGCCGGCCCGACAACCCGCTGAGATTGCTGCACAGCTCCAATTCTGGCTCCATGTGATTTTTCATTGTTCCCCCACTGATAGCTGAGCCTTCAGCAGCTGAGGACATAAGCTCTAGAAAAGCCTTCCTAAACCTCTCCACCCCTTTCTCCTCCTGTAAAATGTACCTCCATGCCCATCCCCTTTGAACAATGTGCGGTCACCTGTCCCAGAGTCTCTTCATGTGGCTCACAGTCAGATTTTGTCTTGATCGTCACAACTGTGAAATGCCTTACTGGGACATTTTACTCACTCGAGGGCTTTATATAAATACAAATAGTGAAGAAAGTCTATGATTTGTTCTCAGTGCCAGTTGGCGTAAAGCTGCAGAAATGGACCCCAGGCAGGATATTGGAGGTCTCAGCAGGTCTGTCTGAGCTGTGCTCGGCATTGACTTCATACAGTCACCGCCGACCAGAAATGTTAGAACGTGATGAAGGCAAAGTGGGAACAATGCAGCTGGGGCAATGGGCTTGAGTTCTAAGTGAGTCATTGGCACTGGTTCATTCATCCTTCTGAGACAACAAACTACCATGGGTCTTACCCAGCTTGCGCTTCCGTCGAGTTTCCCCGGTTGAGGCTGCTGCCAGGGGGACGGGTTGGCATGATGACGAAAAGAAAAATCCCCGACAACACGAGGGCGATGGTGAATAGCAGCACGACCCCGATGGCGACGTAGTAACACCAGCTGGAGCGGATGGGCAGCCACTCCAGGTGCCTTGGCGCGGAGTCCGTACTGCGAGGTGCCGGCTGCCCCACGTCCAGGCTCATGCTGACACTGCTGAGGTGGACGGGCTTGAGGAAGGAACCAGGCTCCGGGCTCTTGGTGTAGAGCTTCCCCTTATCGCGGCTGAAACGGATTGAGGGGACGCTCTGCATGCTGGAGGGCAGCCTGGACAGGACAGCCTGGTTGTTGTCCAAGGCCGGCAGCCCCTTGCCGGACGGCAGCGGGGTGGGGTGCCGGCACATGGGGCATGTGACCGAGTTGATGTTCTCCGAGGACACGTTGATCCTGGCCAGGCACTCGAGGCAGAAGGTGTGCCCGCAGGCCAGCAGCTTTGGCAGCTTGAAGATGTTATCAAACGGACTGAAGCAGATGATGCATTCCAGATCGGAGCCGCCGGAACACATGGCGGGCGGGTCGGTGGCAGTGATGTCCGAGTCTTCGGCCATGGTTGGAGCATCTGTGTACAGAAAATGGGGCGGTGATCAGTCTAATGATAGAGTATGAACAAGAGGAGGCCATTCAGCCCTGTTGAGCCATTCTGTCGTTTAATTAGATCGTGGTTGACCTGTATCTTAATTTACTCTGCTTGACTTGTTTCCATAACCTTTAATAACCTTACCCAACAAAATTCTATCAGTCTCAATTTTAATTTGACAGCCCCAAACCACTCGCTCTACCCCAACCTCAACAGCTTTATAGAGGACAAAGTTCCAGATTTCCACTACCCTTTGTGCAAAGAAGTGCCTCCTGACATCAACCCTGAACGGCCTCGCTCTAATTTTAAGGTTATGCTTCAGTTCTGGCCTCCCCTGCCTTAAGAACCACATTTTGGGAAGGATGTTATGGTGTTCGAGAGGGTGCAGAAGACATTTACTAGAATGGTGCCATTTAAGAGAAGAGATTGGAGAAGCTAGGATGGCTCTCCACAGAGCAGAGAAGGTTAAGTGGAAATTTAATGGAGCAGTTCAAAATCATGAAGGGTTTTCATGGACTGGATAGAGAGAAACAATTTCCACCAATGACAGGGTCAGTAACTAGAGGACACAGATTTAAGGCAGCTGGAAATGGAGTCAAAGGGGAGATGAGGAGAGTTTGTTTTTTTACACATGATCTGGAAAACGCTGCCTGAAAGTCCAGTGGAAGCAGATTCAATAGTCGCTTTCAAAATAAAATTGGATAAATACTTGAAGGAGAGAAAATTGCTGGGCTAAGGGGGAAGGGCCAGGGGCAGTGTGACCAATTGGACAGTTCTTTCAAAAAGCTGGCACAGGCATGATGGGCTGAATGGTCTCCTTCTCATTATGGCTCATTTTACCCATGCTCTGCAGAGAGACCCAGTCAGTCCCATTCCCCCCGTTCTATTCCTGTAGCCCTGCAAATTTTTCTCCCTCAAGTGCCCATCCAATTTTCTTTTGAAATCATTGACCGTTTCCGTTTCCACCACCCTCAAAAGCAGCAAGTTCCAGGTCATGACCATTTGTTACGTTAAAAGGTTCTTCCTCACATTCTCCCACTGCATTTCTTGCCAAAAGCCATAAACCTATGTCCACTAGTCTGTCTACCATCAGCAAATGGAAACCTCTTTTCTTTGTCCAACTTACCTACAGCAACAGAAATGTATATTTATATAGCACCTTTAATGCAATGAAATATCTCAAGGCACTTCACAGGAGCATTGTAAAACAAAGAAAAACACCAAGCCACAAAAGGAGATATTAGGTCAGATGACCAGATGCTTGGCCAAAGAGGGAGGTTTTAAGAAGTGTTTTAAAGGTGGAAAGTGAGGTAGAGAGGCGGAGAGGTGTAGGGAGGGCACTTCAGGGGTTGGAGCCCAGGCAACTGAAGGCACGGCCACCAATGGTGGAGCAATTATAATTGGGAATGCACAAGAGGCCAGAATTAGAGGAGCATAGATATCTTGGAGGATTGTGAGGTCGGAGGAGATTGCAGAGATAAGGAAGGGCAAGGCCATGGAGAGATTTGAAAACAAGGATGAGAATTTCAAAATGAAGGTGTTGCCTGACTGAGCGCCAATATTAGGTCAGCAAGCACAGGGATGATAAGGGAATGAGACTTTCTGTGAATTAAGATACAGTAGGCAGTAGAGTTTTGGATGATTTCAAGTTTTCAGAGGGTAGAATGTGGGACACCAGCCAGGAGCGCATCGAAAGTCAAGTCTAGAGGTAACAAAGACATGAATGAGGGTTTCAGCAGCAGACAAGCTGAGATGGGGGTGAAGATGAACAATGTTATGGAGATGGAAATAGGCGGTCTTAGATATGGCACGAATATGAAGTCAGAAACTCATCTCTGGATCAAATGTGATTCCAAGATTGTGAACAGGCTGGCTTAGCGTCAGATGTTGTCAGGCAGAGGGATGGAGTCGGTAGTTATGGAGCAGAGTTCTATCTAAAACCATCATAATCTTGTACACTGAATCTCCTTTACTCCAGGGAGAACAAGTTCAGCTTCTCCAACCAAATCTAGCTAAAATTCCTCATCCTGAAACCATTATGGTGAATCTCCTCTGTGCCCTCTCAAGGACATTGACATATGTCCTAAAGTGTGGCCTAACATGAGCTTTATAAAGGATTAACATCCTTGCACTGAATAACTTTATTTATAAAGCCCAAGATCCCACATCTGTCACTTGTCACTGGTTCAAAATCCTGGAACACCCTTCCTAACAGCGCTGTGGATGTTCTTACAACACATGGGCTGCAACGGTTCAAGAAGGCAGCACACCACCACCATCTGAAGGACAATTAGGAATGAACAAAAAGTGCTGGCCTAGCCAGAGATGCCCACATCCCACGATCAAATAAAAAAATTGCTTTGCTCATTACTCAATATGTCCTGCCACCTTCAAAGACCTATGCACATGACTCTGCCCCCATCGCTCAGTGTATTCTTGAGAACTGTGCCATTAAATCTACATTACCTTTCTTATCAGGAAGATATGAAGAGTCATATGGACTCGAAACGTTAACTCTGTTTCCCTCTCTACAGATGCTGCCAGACCTGAGTTTTTCCAGCATTTTCTGTTTTTGTTTCAGATTTCCAGCATCTGCAGTATTTTGCTTTTATTTTGCCTTTATTATCCCTCCTGCAATATGCATCACCCTACACTTCTCTTTATTAAATTCCATCTACCATTTGTCTGTCCTTTCTGCCAGCCTATCCATGTTCTGTTTCACTGCCGATGGTTACCATCCTCACTGTCAGCCATACCTCTTAAATTTGGTATCATCGGCAATGATAGAAACTTCACTCTGTGTTCCAATATCCAAGATATTTATGTACATCAAATAAAGCAGCGCTCCCAGCACCGAACCTTGTGGAAAACCACTGTCTACTACCAACCTGAAAAACAATCATTTAACACGACTCACTCTTTTCTGCTCTTTAGTCATTTTTAAAATCCAAATTGACACTGACCCTCCTACCCCCTGAGCTGCAATTTTGTTAGCATTTGACAAAGTATCACATACCAAGGTAGGCTTTCTTAAAATCCATATGGATGACATCCATTGGTTTCCTTTCATCAACCTTCTCTGTCACTTCATCAAAAAAAGTCAATTAGAGTAGTCAAACACGATCTGCCTTTTACAAATCTGTATTGGCTCTCCTTAACAGACTCAAATCTCTCAAAGTGCCTGTTGATTTCCCTCACCCCCACCCCCCGATTATTGTTTCCAAAACCTTACCCACCACTGATGTTAAACTGACTGACCTGTTGTTACTGGGACTGTCCTGTACCCTTTCTTGAATAAAGGTGTCATATTTGCTACTCCCCAATCCTCTGGCACCTTGTTCATATTGAAGGAAGATTGAAAGATTATGGCTGATCCTTCTGTACTGCACCCTCACTTCCTGTAACAACCTGGGATACAACCATCCAGACCGCTCTAAGCAAAGTCAGCCATCCCGGTACATCCTTCCTACTAATTTTCATCGCATCCATTACCTCTACCACCTCCACCTCTACTCATATTTTGTCAGTGTCCTCTTCCTTAGTAAACACTGATATAGAGTACTCATTATTCTAGCCTTGTCCTGCGCCTCAAAGCATTTCTCACCTTCTCTGTCCTTAATAAGTCCCATGCTGCCATTTACTACTCACTATTTACACGCTGGGAGAAGGTTTTTGGATTCACTTTTATGTTTCTGGGCTGTAAGATTCCCTGATTCTTGGCATTACAGTGGATGGTCAATATGAAAAAGAAACGGTGAAGAAC
Organism: Cetorhinus maximus; assembly: GCF_964194155.1. Lineage (NCBI taxonomy): Eukaryota > Metazoa > Chordata > Chondrichthyes > Lamniformes > Cetorhinidae > Cetorhinus > Cetorhinus maximus. Next base: position 23,381,182 of record NC_135899.1, on the reverse strand, counting down.
AGTGATTAAAAAAATAATAAAACTTGCTTGTGCATGCACATAAAGATTAAATTGAAGATATTCCAAGTTGTACCTAGACTTCACCTGACCAGAAAGCATGGAAATGTTTATGAGCTTCCCTGGGAAGATGGTGGAACTTACTGAGAAGCCACTGTTTGTGCAATCGACTGGTATGCCAGGCATTTGATAGTCAACCACACCATGTTGGCCCGAGGCATCAGGAGGCCTGCTTGGCAAAGGCGTTAAGAGTCAACCTCATTAGAGCCACGCTTGGAATGGAAGTGGCCAGATTTCGTTGTGGCAGCCCACAATTTTATGTCTTAAATTTATTCTTTCATGGGATGTGGGTGTCGTTGGCAAAGGCAGCATTTGCTGCCTGTCCCTAACTGCCCTTGAACTGAGCGGCTTGCTAGGCCATTTCGGAGGGCAGTTGAGAGTCAACCACATTGCTGTGGGTTGGGAGTCACATGTAGGCCAGACCGGGCAAAAAAAACCAGCAGATTTCCTTCCCTAAAGGACATCGATTTTAAAGGACAAGTCATTCAGTGCAAAATGTTAATCCTTTATAAAGCTCATATTAGGTAACACTTTAGGGGATATGTCATTGTCCTTGAGAGGGAAAAGAGGAGATTCACCAGAATGGTTTCAGGATGAGGAATTTTAGCTAGGTTAGTTTGGAGAAGCTGCGATTGTTCCCCTTGGAGTAAAGGTCAGATGGTTTTTTTTTAATGACAATCAGTGATAGCTTTGTGGTCACCATTACTGAGGCGAGCTTCACATTCCAGATTTTATTAATTGAATATAAATTCCACCAGCTACCATGGTGGGATTTGAACTCACATCCCCAGAGCACCTGGATTATTAGTCCTATGACATTACAACTACACCACAGCCTTTGCATAAATTACCTGAGCTCACAACTTCGTGTACTGTGCTGGGTGTTCAATTCACAACACCCTTGGGGGTGGGGGAGGGTGTTGTGGGGGACAGCAGGGGTGGGGGTTACTAAATAGAAGGTGCCATGTAAATGCGTTGTGGCGGTGGCGGTTGTTCCCAGTAAGCAATGCACTCTGGTACCCAGCTCCTGGTCACTCTTCCTGCTGGTATCAGGATTTTGCTCACTTCACCGTCACTGTCCCCACTGGTATCAAGGCCTGACTCTCCCCCCATCAGTATTGTTTCTACAGGTATCAGGTTCTGAATCCCCCCACTGTCACTGTCCCTGCTGGTGTCGGGCTCTGAATCTCCCCCCCGCCTCCCCCCACCATCATCGTTGTTTCTGCTGGTATAAAGGTCTGAATCCCCCCATCATCACTGTTCCCGCTGCTATCAGGGTTCGAACACCCCCCCCCCACTGTCACTGTCCCTGCTGGTATCGGGCTCTGAATTCCCCATCATTGCTGTCTCTGGTGGAATCGGGGTCTGAATCCGTCCAGTCTCTATCCCTGCTGGATTCAGGGTCTGTATCACTCCACAGCCACGTCTATGCTAGTATTGGGATTTCAGGCAACTGATGATGATGATGACTGTCCCTGTCGGTAGCAGGTTTTGAATTACACTGCACTAACAGTCAGTACAAACAATGGGCATTTTGAAACACAGGGCATCTGGTTTGTGAGCTGTGGGTAATTTACAGATTACAGCATCGCTGCCGTCCTTCCAGCTTCCTGTATGTCAGTGGGAAAGAAGCTCTGGGTTTTATGAAAGTTTTCAAGTGGTCCAGTGAACACATCAAAATGTCCAAACTACATGAAATAAAAGGAGGAGGAAGGGTTTCATTTCATGCCTTTTTTTTTTCCTGGCTACATGCTCCTACAGGCACTTCCCTGACCCACAACAATTGAGAGTTGATTCCATGATGTGTTTACTTACAGCAAACAGACTTTTGACCTGAAAGGGATAGGTCAATTAAACATACCTTAACAAAAGAATAATGAACAGTGAGTCACGTTGTGTAACAGTCCCTTATTTGTTGAATATGAGCAATGTCATGGCATTACATAACATGCTTTCAACTGCAAACTATAGGATCCTGTGTGCAATAAGAAATAAACTTGGGAAATGCTGCAAGCTGAAATGAAATTGGAAATGCGAGATGCATTCCAGGACATCACTGCAGGAGTTCCTCAGGTTTGCGTCCTCGGCCCAACCATCTTCAGCTGTTTCATCAATGACCTTCCCTCCATCAGAAAGTCAGAAGTGGGGATGTTCGCTGATGATTGCACAATGTTCAGCACCATTCACGAGTCCTCAGATACTAAAGCAGTCCATGTCCAAATGCAGCAAGACCTGAACAATATCCAGGCTTGGGCTGACAAGTGGTAAGTAACATTTGCGCCACACAAGTGCCAGGCAACAAGAGAGAATCCAACCATTGCCCCTTGACATTCAATGGCATTACCATCACTGAATCCCCCGCTATCAACATCCTGAGGTTTACCATTCACCAAGAACTGAACTGGATAAGCCATATAAATACTGTGGCTACAACAGCAGGTGAGAGACTAGGAATCCTGTGGTGAGTAACTCACCTCCTGACTCTCTAAAGCCTGTCCACCATCTACAAGGCACAGGTCAAGAGTGTGGTGGAATACTCTCCACTTGCCTGGATGAGGGCAGCTCCAACAACACTTAAGAAGCTCGACACCATCCAGGACAACATAATGCACTTGATTGGCACCCTGTCCACAAACATTCACTCCCTCCACCAATGATGCACAGTGGAAGCAGTGAGTATCGTCTACAAGATGCGCTGCAGGAAATCGCACCACCTTCGAAATACATGACCACTACCATCTAGAAGGACAAAGGCAGCAGATACATGGGAATGCCACCACCTGGAAGTTCCCCCTCCCAAGTCACTCACCATCCTAACTTGGAAATATATTGCCATTCCTTCACTGTTGCTGAGTCAAAATCATGGAACTCATTCCCTAACAGCACTGTGGGTGTACCTACTCCACATGTACTGTAGCGGCTCAAGAAGGCAGCTCACCACCACCTTATCAATGGCAATTAAGGATGGGCAATAAATGCTGGCCTAGCCAGCGATGCCCACATCCCATGAATGAATAAAAAAGTACAGGACATTCAGTGAGGTACACTGATGTAGCACAGGACTGTCAATGTGATACAGCACAGTGTAGTCATTGTGACACAGCTAAAACAGCACAGGACTGTCAGTGTGATACAGTACAGTGTAGTCATTGTGACACAGCTAATACAGCTCAGGACTGTCAGTGTGATACCGTACAGTGTAGTCAGTGTGATACAGCTAATACAGTACAGGACTGTCAGTGTGATACAGTACAGTTCAGTCAGTGTGACACAGCTAATACAGCACAGGACTGTCAGTGTGATACAGTACAGTGTAGTCAGTGTGACACAGCTAATACAGCACAGGACTGTCAGTGTGATACAGTACAGTGTAGTCAGTGTGACACAGCTAATAGAGCACAGGACTGTCAGTGTGATACAGCACAGGACTATCGTTGTGATACAGCACAGGACTATCGTTGCGATACAGTGATACAGCATACTACTGTCAGTGTGACACAGCTGATACAGCACATTACTGCCAGTATGATATATCAGAGGACTATCAGAGTGATACACTACAGTCAGTGTGATATACTGGTGCAGTACAGCACTGTCTGTATGACACAGTTGAAATGGTACAGTACTCAAGTAATACAGTGTGATGAATGCAACTCCAACAACACTAAAGAAGCTCGACTTCATCCAGGACAAAGCAGCCCACTTGATTGGCGCCCCATTCACCACCTTCAACATTCACTCCCTCCACCACCGACGCACAGTGGCAGCAGTGAAGATGCACTGCAGCAACTAACTAAGGCTCCTTTGACAGCACCTACCAAATCTGCGACCCCTACAACCTAGAAGGACAAGGGCATCAGAAGCATGGGAATACCACCAACTGCAAGTCACACACCATTGCCATTCCTTCACTGTCACTGGGTCAAAATCCAGGAACTCCCTCCTAACAGCATTGTAGGTGTTTCAACACCAAATGTACTGCAGAGGATCAAGAATGCAGCTCACCACCACCTTCTCAAGGGCAATTAGGGATGGGCAATAAGATGCTGGCCCAGCCAGCGATGCCCACATCTTGTGAAAGACTAAAAAAAGTACAGTTGGTATGGTACAGTACGGTCAGTGTGATACAGCTCGCAGAGGACTATACTGTCAGTGTAATTCAGCTGATACAGGACAGGACTGTATGTCTGACACAATGAATACAGTACAGTGCTGTCACTGTGAAACAGCTAGCAGAGGACAGTACTGTCAAAAGAACACAAGAAATAAGAGCAGAGGTAGGCCATATGACTCTCGAGCCTGCTCCGCCATTTCATAAGATCATGGCTCTTCTGATTGTGGCCTCAACTCCACTTTCTTGTTGCCTCCCAATAACCATAGGCTCCCTTGTCAATCAAAAATCTGCCTAACTCAACCTTGAATATATTCAATGACCCAGCTTGCACTGTTCTCTGTGCAGGAGAATTCCACACATTAACGACCCTCAGAGAAATTTCTCCTCATCACAGTCTTAGATGAGAGGCCCCTGATTTTTACATTGTGTCCCCCTAGTACTCTCCCACAAGCGGAAACATCCCCTCAGGATATTACATGTTTCAGTAAGATCATCTCTCATTTTTCTAAATTCCAATGAGTATAGGCTCAATCTGCTCAACCTTTCCTCATAAGACAACCCCCTTCATTCCAAAAATAAACCTAGTGGCTCTTCTCTGAACTGTTTCCAATGCAAGCATATCCCTCCTTAAGTAAAGAGACCAAAACTGTAAACAGTACTCTAGGTGTGGTCTCACCAATGCCCTGTGGAGCAATACTTCCCTACTTTTATGTTCCATTCCTCTTGAAGTAAATGCCAACATTCCATTTGCCTTCCTATCACTTGCTGTACCGGCATAGTTTGCGATTCATGTACCATGACACCCAGATCCCTCTGTACCATGGAGTTCTCCAGTTTCTTCATTTCAGGAATGTGTTGCTTTTTTATTCTTCCTGCCAAAGTGGACAAATTCACATTTTCCCACGTTATACCTCCATCTGCCAAATTTTTTGCCCACTCACTTAACCTTTCTAAATCCCTTTGTGATTCTTTATGTCCCCTTGACAACTTACTCTCCTACCTATCTTTGTGTCATCAGCAAATTTAGTGAGCATACATACATTTGGTCCCTTCTTCCAAGTCATTGGGTAGATTGTAAATAGTTGAGACCCTGACACTGATCCCTGCGGCAGTCCACTATTTACAGCTCACAACTCGAAAATGACCCATTTATCCCTACTCTCTGCTTCCTGTTAGCTACTCCTTCAGCTTATTTTATGTAGTAACATTTGATGTGGCACTTTATCAAATGCCCTTTGGGAATCCAAGTACACTACATCTACGACTCCCCTTTATCCACTTGCTTGTTACTTCCTCAAAAAGCTGTAATAAATTATTCAAACATGATTTCCCTTTCACAAAACCATGTTAAGGCTGCCTGATTGTATGATGATTTTCGAAATGTCCTGCTATTACCTCTTTAATAATGGATCCTAGCATTTTTCCTATGGCAGATATTAGGATAACTGGCCTATAGTTGTCTATCTTCTGTCTCCCTCCCCTCTTGAACAGAGGTGTTACTTTTGTGATTTTTCGAATCCGCTGGGATCTTTCCAGAATCTCGGGAATTTTGGAAGATCACAACCGATGCATCTATTATCTCTACAGCCATTTCTTTTAAGACCCTCGGATGCAGGTCATCAGGGTCCGGGGACTTGTCAGCCTTTAGTTCTGATAGTTTTCCTAGTAACTTTTCCCTAGTGATTGTGACTGTTTTAAGTTTCTCCTTCCTTTTTACCTCTTGATTTTCAAGTGTCCTGAAGATATTTTTGTGTCTTTTACAGTGAAGATAAACACAAAATACTTTGCTGTTTCCTTGTTTCCCTTTACTAATTCCCCAGTCTCACCCTCTAAGGGACAAACACTCACCTTAGTTGCTCTTTCTTTTTAAATATTCGTAGAAACTTATTGGTTTTTATATTCCTAGCTAACTTTCTCTCATTCTATAATTTCTCCCTTAGTTTTTTTATTCATTCTTTGCTGGTTTCTAAAATCTGTCCTATCTTCTGACCTCTCACTAACAATTTACAGAATTGCATGCTTTTTCTTTCAATCTGATACTATCCTTAACTCCTTTAGTTAGCCACGGATGGTGCCTCCTTCTCATTCTTTCTAAATGGAATATATCTTTCCTGAGAGTTATGATGCATCTCATTAAATGCCTGCCACTGCTTCTCTATTATCCTACCTTTTATCTTATTTTCCTAATTCACTTTAGCCAACTCTGTCCTTATACCCTTGTAATTGCCCTTATTTACTTTAAGACACTGGACTTAGACCCACAGTTCTCACCCTCAAACTGAATGTGAAATTCTATTATGTTGTGATCATTGTCGCCTAGAAGGTCCTTTACTATGAGATCATTAATTAATCCTGTTTCATTGCACATTACCAGGTCTAAAATAGCCTGCTCCCTGACTGGCACTAGGGCATACTGCTCTAAGGAATTGTCCCGAGTGCACTCTATGAACCATTCTTCCAGGCTACCTTTGCCAATCTAATTCACCCAATCTATATGTCAGTCTAACACAACTGATATAGGACAGCACTATCAGTGTGATACAGCTGGTAGAGGACAATACTACTGTCACTGTGATACTGCTGATACAGTATTATACTGTCAGTGTGGTATAGCTGATATAATACAGTACTATATGCCTGACGCAGATGATACAGTACAATAATGTCAGTGTGACACAGCTGATAGAGTACAGTACTCTCTGGTGTAATACACCTGATACAGTAGTGTGGAAAGTATGGAACAGCTGATATGGTACAGTACTGTCAGTGTGATACAGCTGATACAATAAAGTACAGCCAGTGACACAGCTGATACAGTAGTCAGTATGCTGCAGCTGATACAGTGCAGCACCATCAGTATGATATAGCTGATACAGTACTGCATGTCAGTGTGACATTGCAGATTCAGTACAGTACTGTCAATGTATTGTGGCTAATATAGTTCAGCACTGTTAGTCTGATATGGCTGATAAAGTACAGTCAGTGTTACACAGCTCATACAATACCGTCATTGTGATCAAGCTGATACAGTACAATACTGTGTAATTAGATATAGTATTGCACTGTCAGTGTGACACAGCTGGTACAGTACATTCAGCGCAATATAGCTGATACAGTACAATACTGTCAATGTGATACAGCTGATACAGTACAGTACTGCTGATAGCTGACAGTACTGTCAATTCATATACACTTGCACATGATGTGCTTACAAACTTTCAACACTATGCACACACGCATACCCACATTCTTGTATGCATATCAAACAGCTGTATACACTTTTGTAGATAAACTCAGACATGCATACACATGCACATGCACATTTTCAAGCGCACATGCATCCACCAGGTGGTTTGCGGATCATGAGATTTTCAATCCCATAGGATTTTATTCCCCATCCATTTTCTACCCTCTTCCCTTGAAGGTTGTTGACCCTGGCTGCAGTTCCACCTTTAAGTACTCCACCCATATTGAAACGGAAAACTAGAATCACAGTGCAAAAGGAGGCCACTTGGCACATCAGCTCTCTGTAAGAGCAGCACAGCTAGTCCCAATCTCCGGTTCTTCCCTCCTAACCCTGTAAATTATTTGTCTTTAAGTACTCATCCAATTCCCTGTTGAAAGCAATGATTGAATCTCCCTCTACCTCAATCTCAGACTGTGCCATTCAGATTCTACCCATCCACTGCACCATTAAACTTTTCTTCATGTCAACGTTGGTTCTTTTGATGATCACCTTATATTGCTGTCGTTTGGTCTCAAACTTTCTGCCAAATTAGAACAGTTTCTCTCTGTCAACTCAGTCTAGATCCCTCAAGATTCTGGACACCTCTAATAAATCTCTCCTGAGGTTTCCCCAGGTAGAACAGCCTCTGTGTCTCCCATCTACCTTTCCAATATCTTTACATCTTTCCTTAGGTGCAGTGCACAAAATTGTGCACTATACTCCAGTTGAGGCTGAATCTGAACTTTGTAAACATTTTTCACAACTCTTTTGTTTTCATACTCTATCCTTCTATTTATAAAACTTAGGACCTTTTTAACCACTTTCTCAACCTGTGCTGCCACCTTCAACAATTAATGCACATTTACCCCCCCCCGCAGCCCCCCCCCCCCCCCCCCCAGATTCTCTGCTTCTCTCTTTAACGTTCCCCTGAGCATTACCCTGGGTCTCTGGAATACCAATCCAGTGATAATACCACTATGCCACTGGTCTTTCTACCAAACTGTAACACTTCACACTTCTTTGTATTAAATTTTATCTGCCACACGTCTACCATTTAGAATTGTGCCCATTTAAAAAAAAATCAATCACAGGATGTGGGCATCACTGGCTAGGCCAGCATTTATTGCCCATGCCTAATTGTCCTTGTTCAGAGCACATTTTAAGAGTCAACCACATTACTGTGGGTCTGGAGTCACATGTCGGCCAGACCAGGTAAGGACAGCAGATTTCCTTCCCTAAAGCATATTAGCGAACAAGATGGGCTTTTATGACAATTGTTTCATGGTCATCATTAGACTTAATTCCAGATGGTGGGATTTGAACCCAGGTCCCCAGAGCATTACACTGGGTCTCTAGATTACCAGGCCGGTGATAATAACACTATGCCCCTGCTCTTTCTACCAAATTGTATCACTGCACACTTCTATGTATTAAATTTTATCTGCCACATGTCTACCCATTCCACCAGCCCATTCTATGTCCTCTTGAAGTCTAGTCTTCTTTACATTTCACAATACAAGTTTTCAAGTTTTGTGCCATCTGCAAATTTTGAAATTGTGCTCTGCTAGGGTTGCCAACCCTCCAGGATTTGCCTGGAGTTTCCAGGAATTGAAGATCAATCTCCAGGACAATGCTATGTGCAACCCTGGAGAAAAATCATCGAGACTTTAAAAAAGATTGTGTTTTTTTTTTGCCATTTTATTTGAACATTTCTCTTTACCAGATATAAAACATTGAAAATGGGGGAAGAAAAGGCTGTTTGGCTGACAGTTAAGCATCACCCAACTGGGTAATGAGTCTTTCTGCTTTCCAATTGGTGTAGGAAGGCAGTATACGTCACAGGGATGGATGTGTTGGTCAACTATTGGCTGGACTATGGCGGTGGTGGGGGTTGGGGGCGGGGGGGCAAGTCATGTGATGAAACCTCCAGGAATACATTTTATCACAGCTGACAATCCTACACCCGGCACAGCCAAGCTTATGTCATTGATACACATCAAGAAAAGCAGTGGCTTTAGCACCAACCCTTGGGGAATCCCTTCCTCTAGATGGAAAAAACAACCATTCACTTTGACTTTTATTCCAAGGACTTCAACCTTGCTGGCAAGTCTATTATGTGGTGCTTTATCAAACACCTTTTGGAGTCTATATCCATCACATCAACTATATTACCCTCATCAACCACCTCTTTTAACTCATCAATACCCTCAATAAAGTTAGTTCAACACAATTTGCCTTTGACAAATTCATGCTGGCATTTCTGAATTATCCTGCATATGTCTAAGTGACTATTAATTTTGTCCTTACATTGACTGTCAGCTTGCTTTTCAACTGTAGCATCCATCACGTCCGGTTCTGCCCTCACTCAATACACTTTCCAGCAAAGGTCACTGGATACTGATCAGGGCCCTGGCTAATTTTTTACCTTTCCTCTCCCAGAGGCACGGAGGGTGATTGCAGGGTTACCAACCCTCCAGGATTTGAGGATGAATCTTCTGCCAGCAAGCCAGGAACAAGCCAAAGCCAGTGGAAATTAAACAAAAATGTATTTGTAGTTTCTTTGACCACTTTGTTTATTATTTAAAAGATATTGGAGATGGCAGGGTGAGGGTGGAGGCTGGGGGGTGTGGGGGGGGGGTGTGGGGGTGGGGTTGGGGTGGGGAAGGGTGTCGGGGAGGTGGGTAATGTGCTGTTTGACCATCTAGGTAAGTTATAGGGAGGGAGGTGATACAATGAAACCTCCAAGAATACAGCCAACAAGAGTTGGCAACCCAAATTGCAGTGCTCGCAGATTTACCAACTGGGCCACTAGAAGGAGCCCTTCACAGATTATTCTGCAACTTCTTTTAAAAACGCATGTATGGGTCTTTGTTAAGGAAACCACCAGCACAGACTGGGAGTAAATGGAACAGAGGGAGCGGAGGTTAGGAATGGGGGGTGGAAAGTGGGTGGTCTGAGGCCTGGACACTGGCAGGAAGGGAGGCCTGCTGGGGGCTGAGTGAAAGCAGCTGATGCCAGGAGCTTGGTGAACCCCAAACTACGAGTAAGCAACACAGTTGTCCATGTGGCAGATGCCTGAGTATGTCTTAGATAGAAGGAAAATGAAAGAATAAAAGAAGACAGGGCAGAAAGAGGCCATTCAGCCCATTGTGCCATGCTGGCTCTTTGAAAGACCGCTCCAATTCATCCTACTCTCCCAGCTCTTGTCCCATTGCCCTGCAATGCCCCTCCTTCCGAATTCCCTTTTGAAATTCCTATTGAATCTGCTTCTGCCAATCTTTTAGGCAGAAGATCAGAGTAGATGGCCACAGAGTATTTTCTCCCTCATGTGTGGCCTCTGGTTCTTTCACCAATGGCCTTAAATCCGTGTCCTCTGGTTGCTGACCCACCCACAGTTTCTCCACATTCACTGTGTTAAGACGTGGGGCAGAATTTTTAGGTGGGTGGGTAGGTAGCGATCGGCAGCCCTGGGGATCGGCGCCTGACTGGGATTTCACGCTGGATGGCCAATTAACGTCCAGCCAGCGTGAAGTGCGCACTGAGGAGCTCAGCGCTGCCGGGGTGGGAGCAGGGAGAGAGTGGGTGCTGATGTCAGCATGGGCACGGGCTGACAGCAAGCTCTCCAACGGCAGACAGTTGCCTCAAGGAGATGAAGACCTGAAAAGCATGAAATAAAGTTTCTAATATCAGGGGAAAAAAAAGTGCAAGCATTACAATCAGTCACCTGAACATACACACATGATAAAAATGCTGTCCGTAGATTTTTATTTTTTTTTCATTTAGTGACGGAAACATCATCCCAACCTTGGATGAGGTTTCTTGAAAAATGCAAAGTCCGCCTGGCTGATTCACCTGTCCGCCAACCACAAGGTTGGACGGGCCACGAGAAATCGGAGATGATCGCACCTTTAGTTATGCTGCTCAGCCTCTTAATTGTCAGGGGGCGCGCTTCCAACTTTTGCGGGTGCCCACCAAGTGAAATGTCGCACGAGCTCGGGATGACATTGGCATGCTTGCCCGATATCATCTCACGCAATTTCACTTCCTATCGGGTCGGGCACATGCCCAGCTAAAAATTCTGCCCATGATTTTGAACGCCTCTATCACATCTCCTCTTAACCTTCTCTAGCCTAAAGGAGAACTACAAGACAGGGTGAATCAATTAGTTATACACCTCCTGCTGGAAGTGTAGAAATTCCTGGGATTTTTCCATTCCAAATCACTTTCCCAAAATAACCTGGATTTCCTTCATTGCAACATGGTAACGACAATACTTAATCGACTGCAAAGCATTGGAATATCCTCAGGTCCTGTAGGCCACTACCAACATGCAAATCTTTTTCTTCCTCTAGCACCAGCCTTCAGAGAAGTGAATCAGGAGCAAAAGGTCACTCTCCCTAAAAGGAAGAAACAGAAAGACTTGCAAAATGACCGGCACTGGTATAACCTTAAAATGGAACTTCAGCCCAGACCAGTACCAGTTATTTCCCAAGTTTTGCTGGTTTCTATTTTGGGGAAAGACTCAAAGGCCACAGCCTAAGGCCGACCTACCACAGTATACCGAGGTGATGAGAACCTGCATAAAACCCTTCAGGATGTATGTTTAACATGAAATGTATATTGTAAATATAATGTATAATCGTGAGTGTAGTGAGTTGTATTGTATTTTTAAATTCATTCATGGGATGTCACTGGCCAGGTCAGCATTTATAACCCATCCCTAGTTCAGGGGACATTCAGTCATTTAAGAGTCAACCACATTGCTGTGGGTCTGGAGTCACATGTAGGCCAGACCAGGTAAGGACGGCAGATTTCTTTCCCTAAAAGACATTAGTGAACCAGATGGGTTTTTACAACAACCAACAATGGTTTCATGGTTATCATTAGACGTTTAATTCCAGATTCTTCTTGAATTCAAATTCCACCATCTGCCCTTTGGGATTCAGGGTCTCTAGATTACTAGTCCAGCAACAATACCACTATGCCTCCCCGGTATTGTACTTTATGTTTTATTTTATCCTTTCATGTGATGTGGGGGTCGCTGGCTCGGACAGCATTTATTGCCCAATTGTCCTTGAGAAGGTGTTGGTGAGCTGCCTTCTTGAATTGCCATGTGGTGTAGGTACACCCGCAGCGCTGTTAGGGTATGGGCACATTTGAACTGTTATGTATTTTGTTTTACAAATTTGATTAAAACTTTTTTTTGGAAAAAATAAACCGTTCTCCTTCACATTAAGGAGTGGGGGTGGTATTAATCCCAGAGACCCCTTCCTCACCTTCCACAATGTCCTTACACGTTACACAGAGCCAAATGAAACATTTGGATTAAAAACAGAGAACTTTTAGGGGCTTACTCTCTCTATCATGGTCTCTGCTTTACTTCCTTTCAGTCCGCTTCCTGCGCGCATTTCCTCCTTTATTTTAACTGTCACGCCAAATTTATATTTGTGAAGGACTCGGTGACATTTCCAAGTGCTGGCTGCAACAATATTTGAATATTATTCTTTGCAAGCCCGCCGTTTAACCCCTTATATTCCGACTGTTTCGATCTTTCTGATTGTCCTCCAGTTCTTAGCCCAATTGGAAACTCTTCTTTATATTTCTCTGATGCTGTGATTGCACATTCCGCCCAGATGGTCCGCTTACCTATGTAGATCTCTGAGCTTTCGGCTGCGGGATTATTTTTCATCTCCTCCTCTGTCGTTGCTTCGCGTTTCCTTGACTACCTGTTCCTGCGAGACGGCGGGACACATTCGAATTTCGTCCGTCAGTTATCGGTATTCCGGATGCTGCTGCTGTCTCTCAATAGCCAACGTTGGGGCTGTTGCTGCCTCTCTCTCTCTCTCCCTCAGTAACCCGGTGTGGGAGTTCTGTCCTGCTCCCTCTCTCTCTCAGTGTTGGAGCTCTGTCCTGCTCCCTCTCTCTCTCAGTAACCCGGTGTTGGATCTCTGTCCTGCTCCCTCTCTCTCTCAGTAACCCGGTGTGGGAGCTCTGTCCTGCTCTCTCTCTCTCTCAGTAACCCAGTGTGGGAGCTCTGTCCTGCTCTCTCTCTCTCTCAGTAACCCAGTGTGGGAGCTCTGTCCTGCTCTCTCTCTCTCTCTCAGTAACCCGGTGTTGGAGCTCTGTCCTGCTCCCTCTCTCTCTCAGTAACCCGCTGTTGGAGCTCTGTCCTGCTCCCTCTCTCTCTCTCTCTCAGTAACCCGGTGTTGGAGCTCTGTCCTGCTCTCTCTCTCTCTCTCTCAGTAACCCGGTGTGGGATCTCCGTCCTGCTCCCTCTCTCTCTCAGTAACCCGGTGTGGGAGCTCTGTCCTGCTCTCTCTCAGTAAGCAGGCACAGACGATATTTAAGATTTGGCTTGTTGTTTCTCAGTGCCCGGATAGCTGCTCTGCCCTGTTTTCTATCATGAGCAATTATCCAGGATATGTTTACATTGCGTCCTGTATCGGTCTGGTAGCTGATCCAATGACTTGCCTCGGAGCCGTTTAAACTGAAGGCATGTGGCCTGCCTCCTCACACCCAGAATGCTGTGAGCTGGTCCAGCCTGTTCCACCTGTTGGCTCAGAATGCACCTGGCCAGGTGCCATGAACCTGCAAGCCCAGCTCAGCTTTTATCGGAGGGGGTTGCGCAGGTGCGGCCGCTGTGGGGAGGGGAAGAGGGGTTTTAGTGAAGAGAGACACGCCTGATAGTATTGGACAGGGGCATAGCAGAGAGACAAAGTTGCTGCCCTCGCTTCTTAGCACATAGGATCTTGAGCAGGGAAGTTACGCCAGAACTGTATAAAAACCAGTTAGGCAACACAAGAAATGATTTGCATTTTTATAGCTCTTTTCACAACCAAACGTCTCAAAGTGTTTTACAATGGAATACTTTTTGCACTGTGGTCACTGTTGCAATGTAGGGAAGGCGGCAGCCAATTTGAGCACAGCAAGCTCCCACAAGCAACAATGTAATAACGACCAGGCGATCTGCTTTTTTTTCTAATGTTGAGGGATAAATATTGGCCAGGATGTCTCCCCTGCTTTTCTTCAAAAGCAGACCATGGGATCGATCCAGCGGAGAGGGCAGGTGGGCCCTCAGTTTAAGGTCTCATCTGAAAGGTGGCACCTCGGACAGTGCAGCACTCCCTCAGCACCGCACTGGAGCGTCAGCCTTGATTTTTGTGCACAAGCCCTGGAGAAAGAGAGTGGAGCCTGGAAATTTGTGACTCAGGGACAAGAGTGCTGATTTAGCCAGTGAGTGTAGAGTTCTGGTCACCACACCACAGGGAGGATGTGATCAGACTAGAGAAGGTTTATGAGAATCTCAACAGAATTTTAGCCATGGTGAAACTGGGGTTGTTTTCTTTGTTTATAGCGGAGGGTGAGGTGTGATTTAATTCTGGTCTACGAAATAATGGGGGACCAAGATAAAATGGATATAGGAGCTATTCCGTTAGCATAGAGATCAAACACCAGACGACATAGGGTTAAATAATTGGTAGAAACTTGGAGGGGAGTTGAGGAATGTTTTCAGCAAGAGGATGATGGAAGTCTGGCCTAATGGTGATAGAGGCAGAAATTTTCACTGCACTTGAAAAAAACACTTGGACAGTGCTTGGAGGGCTGTAACTTACAAGATTACGAACCAAAAGCTAGAAAGTGGGATTAAACTGCCTACTTCTTTTTAGCCAGCATGGGCACAATGGGCTGAATGACCTCCTTCTGTGCAATAAATGTCTAGGATTCCAATAGTACTGGACAAGGTGCAATGGGTAGGGGTTGTTGTGGAGTCTGTGTTACATAGCAGGGAGAATGAGCTGGAAAAACTGGATAGAGTTGGGGCGATATATGGCAGAGAGAGAGAGCTTGGAACACTGGCATGGGTGTTGGGAAGGGTGGAAATACATAGGAGAGAAACATGCATGCCAATACCACCATTGCCAATATATTTTTCATATTCATTCATGGGAGGTGGGCATCACTGGCTAGGCCAGCATTTATTGCCCATCCCTAATTGCCCTTGAGAAGATGGTGATGAGCTGCCTTCTTGAACCGCTGCAGCCCATGTGGTGTAGCCCATGGTGCTGTTAGGGAGGGAGTTCCAGGTTTTTGACCCAGCGACAGTGAAGGGACGGCGGTATATTTCCAAGTCAGGATGGTGAGTGGCTTGGAGGGGAACTTCCACATGGCGGTGTTCCCATGTGTCTGCTGCCCTTGTCCTTTTAGATGGTATTGATCATGGGTTTGGAAGGTGCTGTCTATAGAGACTTGGTGAGTTGCTGCATTGCATCTTATAGATGGTGCTCACTGCTGCCACTGTGTGTTGCTGGTGGAGGGAGTGAATGAGTTACTTGCCGCAGGATTCCTAGCCTTTGACCTGCTTTTGTAGCCACTGTATTTATATGGCTAGTCCAGTTCAGTTTCTGGTTAATGGTAACCCCCAAGATGTTGATAGTGGGGGATTCAGTGATGGTAAACCATTGTTAATCAAGTTGGATTCTCTCTTGTTGGAGATGAACATTGCCTGGCACTTGTGAGGCACGAATGTTACTTGTCACTTGTCACCCCAAGCCTGGATGTCGTCCAGATCTTGCTGCATTTGGACATGGACTGTTTCAGTATCTGAGGAGTCACGAATGGTGCTGAACATTGTGCAACCATCAGCGAACATCCCCACTTCTGAGCTTATAATGGAAGGAAGTTCATTGATGAAGCAGCTGAAGATGGTTGGACCAAGGACAGTAGCCTGAGGAACCCCTGCAGTGATGTCCTGGAACTGAGATGACTGACCACCAACATCCAGAACCATCTTCCTTTCTGCTCGGTACAACTCCAACCAGTGGAGAACTTTCCCCCCAATTCCCATTGACTCCAGTTTTGCTAGGGCTCCTTGATGCTACATTCGGTTAAATGCGGTCTTGATGTCAAGGGCAGTCACTCTCGCCACAAGAGATTTTGTATAAACATCATGAGTTGCTGTTTCTTGCATACATAAACCAGTATAGATTGACAGTTGGTTTATAAACCCCATTAGTGGTTTATCTAATCTCTCCCTGTCTTTACAAAAAGATAACGAGCCTACAGCAAGAGGGACTGGATGCAAATCTTGGGCTGAGAAGGAAGCAGGGATGAGTCATCATCATTACAGCAAACAATACCAAGCCTTAGAGCCAAAAATGGTAATGGGGGCAGGGGGCGGAGTGGGAGAATTATGAGCACAAGGCCCAATTCTAGAGAGTTTCAGATGTTTCAATGTGCTGAGGCTCTGTCTATAAAGTTCAGGTATTCTTCAGGTGTATGCTCACATTGTATTGAATGGCAGGCTCTGAGCCCAGATGGCGGAAGCAGCGCCTTGAAGCACATCCTCTGACACCTCCACAATCAAACCAATGTACGCCCCATGCCTACCTGACCTCCTCAGCCACACACACACACACACGATCCCCTGCCCTGCCTCACTCTTCTTCACACTTGTCCAAGTATAAAAGCACATTTGGTTGCAAATGGACACCTGATGCCCACATCAAGACTCATGCCAAACTAAGTTTCCAGTGCTACTGGGTCCTCAGACTAGGGGTCACTTGAATGAAAAGTAATAGTCCTCCATTCCCATCAATAGGAACCATTTTAGTAACAGAAGGCCATAATAAGCAGATAGAAATAACATTGACATGCTGGTAAATGGGATTAGGTAGGTAGGTCGGGTGTTTCTCACGTGTCGGTGCAGACTCAATGGGCCGAAGGGCCTCTTCTGCACTGTGTGATCCTGTGACATAACCATGCTTTATCATTTCACTTTCTGGAAACTAAAATAATTATTTTACTTATGTTTAGATGAATATTTTGATGAGGAAATCATTTTCAGTATTTTACCATTTTAAATTACAGAAGTGGAGCCAAATTAAATGAACTTCACCTTAAAAAATGGATTATAAACCCTTATATACGTTAAAATCTGTTCTATTAATGGCTTTACTCAAGGTGAATATAACATGTGCTTTGTATTAGGCATATTTTATGCAAAAGTTGGGTATAGGAAAATGTATAAACTATGTTATTATAATACTGCAATTGTTTAAATGAATAGTCCTCCCACCAAAAGTAGATTATCTGGTTATATATTGCTGCCCTGTGGGATTTTGCAGTGTGCGAGTTAGCTGTTGATTTGCCTGCAAAACAGTAGTGATTACACTTTGTAAAGTTATGAAGCAGTGTGGACAACCCCAAAGACAATGTGATTAATCCTGTTGGAAAGAGCACAGAGGGTATTTTGGCCAAAGGGTCAAACAGGGTGTTGTGATGATCAGTAATGAACATAGGAACAAAGGAATTTAGGAACAGAGGATTTAGGAGCAGGAGTAGCAGCCATTCGGTTCTTCCAGCCTGCCCTGCCATTCAATGAGATTATGGCTGCCCCACCCTTGACTCCCTTGGCTATCAAAAAATTTGTCCAGCTCAGTCATGGATAAATTCAGTGACCCAGCCTCCACTAATCTCTGGGGATTTTGAGGGAAAAAAATTCTCCTCATCTCTGGCTTAAACGGTAGACCGCTTATTCTCAAGTGGAAACATCCTCCTGGTATCTACCCTATTAAATCCCCTCAGGATCTTATACATTTCAATAAGATCACCTCTCATTCTTCTAAATTCCAATGGGTACAGACCCAACCTTCACATGTGTTATCTTTACAGGATAAGCCCCTCATCCCAGAGATTAGTCGAATGACCCTTCTCTGAACTGCTTCTAATGCAATAATACTTTTTTTTCAAATAAGGAGACCAAAACTCTACCCAGTACTCCAGATGTGGTCTCACCAAGGCCCTGCACAGCTGCAGTAAAACCTCCCTACATTTATATTCCATCCCTCTTGCTATAAATGCGAACATTTCATTTGCCTTCCTAATTACTTGCTGTACCTGCATGTTTACTTTTTGGGACTCATGTACCAGGACACCCAAGTCCCTCTGTACCACCGAGTTCTGTAATCCCTCTCCACTTAAATATTACACTGCTTTTCTATTTTTCCTGCTAGTTTGAAGATCCGGATTTAGCATGCAATTTTCAGGCTAATTGATGATTACCATGATTTGAATGTGCCTGCAGGTGCGAACCAGAAACCTATGTATTTAGGACTTGTGTGCTGATTAAGACACAATTTTCCTGGAGCTCCTTACAGCCACTTCTACTGAACGTGCGGAGTGCTCTGGCTGGCTCACAGTGACAGGGGTTTTAGGCTGGGTCAGGGACCTAAAGAGAGGGCGCAGAGATTCGGGGACATGGTGCTAGAGGTCATTGTAGTGGAGGTCCAGGGGAGGAAGTATGTCCTGAGCCCACAGCCATCTTGTCCTCCTCTCCCTCCTGACTCTCTCTCTCCTGCAGCAGCTGGTGCTGCTCTGCCTAGTCTCACGTCCTCTCCCCATTCCTTGTCCAAACCAAAGGGTGCAGCAAGATATCCATGACCAATCACTCCCTTTCGCCTGATAACTCTCATAATGTGTCCAATAAGGTAGGGCAACACAGCCCTCACTCATTTTTGTGAAGTCCTAAAGAGCATCCCAGAAAGTCTCCTGATGTGCTTCAGAGGTCCTCTTCACAGTTTCTGGAGGATTGTTCGTGAAATGGTGAGTATCCCTTTAAGTGGTGAGTATCCTTTTGAGTAGTGCTTGCATTGGACATCAATGCTATGTTTACTCATAAACATCCAGCCGCTGTTAGGAGAGGGTGTTAGTTGAAGCACTACAGTCGCCAAAAGGCCCTACAACCTCTTTAATGTGCAAGAGCAAGAAATGTAAGTGTTAATCAGCTGTTTAACAAGGCTCTGAGTGGCTGACTTCAGTTCCTTTCCCAGGATGGAGTCTTGTGCTACATCCAGGCTATTTCAGTTTAGCATCCCATTTTGCCCAGCTCTTTACCACTTAATGTGTTCAGCAAAAATCACTCCCCACCACCAACTCCCAACGTGTTTAGTTGTTGGGTGACAATGTGACCATGCTCAGTGTAAAGCACTGTGTGGGCCAACAGTCCATCAACGTACATCACCTATGAAGAATGGGTGAGTCCAAAGCTGAGCCAATACATCGGGGTGGGGCTGGTGCTGTTTTCCATTTTCACTAGCACCCATTGGTAGCTCAAAAGAAATGCAGACTGATTTTGAAAAAGACTGTGGTGACATCAGGACTATATATACAAAAAAACAGGTAAGTGACACAAGCAAATGAGCTGGTCTCAGTCTTCTGCCTTGAAATAGAATTTTAGGGAAGGGCAGGTCACAAATGATCAGGTAGAGTTATGCTTGGCAAACTGGTCAGATCAGGCTCCACAGTGGGAGTCAGGTTGTCAGCTCTGGTTAGATGTATTCCTGGTGGTATTGTTATGTGACCCTCCCACCTCCAGTATAACCTCTTACCCCACCACCTGACACATACCCATTGTTGGTCCCCTGACACACCACTTTCATGTAGTCCCATCTTCCCATGGGAAGTGAACTCTCTCTACTTTACCTGACTGGCTGGTTCTTCACTGTCAGTCAAGCAATTCTTTGTTAAGCTCCAATAGTTGTTTAGAAATGAAGACCGAAACCAAGACAGAGTTTTATTGCTGGTCATAAAACACTCCACAGACAGAACTAGTCTCAGTTGTTATCCCTTTTATACAACTAAATGAGTACGTAGTTAAACAATCTAATAATTGGCAATTGAATTTCTTTAACTGTTTCCTTCCCTAACATTCTTTTCCTTGTCTTTAATATTTTTATAACAAATAAGTTAATGTTGAAAGAAAATGCTAAAAAAAAATCTTTTAATGCTGCAACCCATTTCTTTTAGGATTGCTGGAAGCAGTATCTTGGAGACTAATTTTTAATTGCTAGAGACATCAGTTCAATCCTGGAGAGTTGGCAACACCAAGCGGGTGCAAGATAAACAATGTGTAAAGGGAGACAATGGCATGAAGTGTGTGAAAGAACTATTGTCCCCGTGCAAAGGCTTTAAGCTCTCTTTACCAGGCTGTAGCTGGAAGATGACGGCCTTGGTTCACATCAAGCCAATGCGATGGAACATTGCCATCTCTGCCAGAAAGGTTCAGGACCCATTCAAGAGACTTGACCCCAAGCACGGTCTAGGCTGATACTCCCATTTGCAGTACTGAGGGAATGCTGGTTTGTCAAGAGGTGCTGTCGTTCAGCTGTGATGGAATTTTAAAACAGGACTCCATCTGCCCTCTTGGGAGGGATCAATGTAAGATATCCCATACCCCATTTTGAACAAGAGCACGGGAAATCTCCTGGTGTCCTGGCTAATATTTAACTCTCAATCATTGGAATATCATTGCTGTTTGGAGGACCCTCCTGCGCCCCAGTCGGCTGCTGCATTTTCCTATATTACAAGTGACTAAACTTCAAAAGATAAGTCATTGGATGCAAAGCGTTACATGACATCCTGGGGTCATGAAAGGTGCCACAAAAATGCTAGTTTTATCGTTTGACAACAGACAAAGAAATTTCTAGTTAGAAATAGGAACAGCTCAAAGAGTTCCTGATTTTTAATTGCTGCTTATTTATAATAAGCCTGCTGCAAATTCCATGTACTGGAATGCTAATAAGGAAAGATTATTTCTTGTGCGGGGAATTCATTTTTTTGAGTATGCATCATTCTTCGCATGCCACAGGCTTTGGTCTTGTGAAAACAATGGTCTTGACTTTACCATAGTAATGACAGTGAGGCTATTAGCACTCACCATTATCAAGGAGTAAACTAGACAGCAACTTCTGACGTTCTCACGTACATGGTTAAAAAAAAGGAAAGACTTGCTCTTGTACAGCAGCTTTTGTGACCTCAGGATGTAGCAAAGCATTTTACAATCATTAAGTATTTGTGAAGTGTTGACGCTGTTGTAATGTAGGAAATGCAACAGCCAATTTATGCACAGCAACTCCCATAAAGAGCAATGTAATAATGACGAGATAATCTGTTTTTAATGAAGCTTATTAAGAGTTTAATATTTGTCAGGATACCAGGGATAAATTATTTTTCCTTTCTTCTTTCATGGTATGCGTGCATCGTTGGAAAAGCCAGTATTTGTTGCCCATCCCTAATTGCCCTTGAACTGAACGTTTCAGGGGGCAGTTAAGAGTCAACCACATTGCTGTAGGTCTGGAGTCACAGGTGGGCCAGACTGGGAAAGGACAGCAGATTTCCTTCCCTAAAGGGGCATTAGTGAACCAGATGGGTGTTTACAACAACTGATGATAGTTTCACAGTCACCATTATTACGACTAGCTTTATAATTCCAGATTTATTAATTGAATTTAAATTCCACCAGCTGCCTTGGTGGGATTTGAACCCAGAGCATTAGTGTTATGGCACAGCTGATAGTAAATGCTGAGTTGTTCAAATCCCAGAGGGAAACTTGAACCAACCGTCACAACTAATTTTCAATTTGTATAAATTTCGAGATTCATGCCTTGAATTCAGCAGTAATAAGACCACCAAGTTTAATAGGTTTTTATAAAACTAAATTAAGCATTTATTAATAAGAGAAATGATTTTAAATGCATACATAGATCTACAAATTACTACCAAGATAACTTCTAAATCCCCTAATCAATCTAACTCCCAGTTACATTTTTGTTAAGGCAACAGTAAGACACATAGATTTTAAAATACCCAGGCAAAGAAAAATGATACCTGAACAAGCCGAATTCAAAGTGAGTTCTCTTCACTTCAGTCCCTGGAGATGGCAGTTTGAGGCATAGATGCTGAAGGCTTTTTCACACTTGTAAGATGTTAAAAATGCCTACCCTTACACACAGCCTTTGCTCCTTTATACATACTTTCCCTTTTGAATGCAAATACCTATTGTTTCATTATGTCTTTAGACTTCATCTCCCTGATAATAAAACCCTCTCATTGCACTAAATTTTACCAGTAATCTTTGGGAAAAATAAACAGTGTTTTTAAACTTCACCTGGCTAGGTGACACATTTCACCCCCCCTTTGGAAACGACCTAGTCTGGTTCATTTCAAAATGCAAGTGTTCCCTTGGCACCTATGTTTCTAAACTTCCCCATGTTTACCTAATTACCATTTCAAACCTAATCTCTCTTCTTAGATCAAAGCACCCAGACTAATTCAATTAAATCACACACACATACACACACACACATCCCACTATTATTCTATTTTACACTAAATTCCAATAACATTATGAGGATTATTATATCTTCTTGACATCCCCCTCTATACAGAAAAGTGAACTGTCATAATTTAAAAGGATGCTTTATTTTTATTAACCCATCTTATACTATCTCCTCTACTTATCTATATACTTACACTACGACATTACCAGTTGCATGCATTAACATAACAATGTATATACAAATCCTTCGCATCAACAGAAATCATTCCAGTTCAGAATCCAGGTTTTTAAGTGTCCAATTTTCCCTTTAAACTTCAGACTCTTGTTAAAGCATCTGCAATCAGATTTTCACGTCCAGTGACATGTATAATCTGTAGATTAAATGGTTGCAGTAATAAACTCCATCTGAATAGCCTTGCACTTCTGTCTCGAAATTTGTCCCGAAACTTTAAAGGATTGTGGTCTGTATAAATAATTGTTTCTGACAAATTGTTTGCCACATAAATTTCAAAATGCTGCAACGCTAACACCAAACCCAATGTCTCCTTTTTGATTGTTGAATATCTTCCCTGTTGTGCATTCAACTTCCGTGAAAAAATACCCTATCGGTTTTTCAATTCCAGTGTCATCTTGTCATAACAGTACAGCCCCAATGCTTATATCACTTGCATCAATGGCCAACTCAAATTGCTTGGCATCATTGGGTACTGTCAAAACTCGTGTTGTAGTTAATACAGTTTTCAAATTATCAAATGCCTC
This sequence comes from Cetorhinus maximus, assembly GCF_964194155.1. Classification (NCBI taxonomy): domain Eukaryota; kingdom Metazoa; phylum Chordata; class Chondrichthyes; order Lamniformes; family Cetorhinidae; genus Cetorhinus; species Cetorhinus maximus. The sequence goes on along the minus strand of NC_135899.1, from coordinate 23,357,911 downwards.
TGACACTCCTGTGTCTATTGGCTATGTCTTTTTCAATAGTTCAGTCAGTGGAGCTACCACACTGCTAAAATTTGCTACAGATTTCTGATAAAACCCACTCATGTCCAGAAATCTCAAAACTTCTCGTTTTGTTGTAGCACTGAAAAATATCCATAATATTCTTGACATTCACATCCCTTGGAGTCACCTTACCATGTCCAATGGTATGGCCTAGATGTGTAATTTGTGCTTTTGCAAATTCACTTTTAGCCAAGTTCATCACAAAATTAGCTTCCTGTAATCGAGTAAATAATTCTTCCAGATGCTATAAATGCTCCTCCCATGCAGGACTGAAAACTATTAAGTCATCAATATAAACAGCACAATTACTTAGACCTGCAATTACTTTGTTCATCAGTCTTTGAAATGTCGCAGGTGCATCCTTCGTACCAAATGACATAACTTTAAACTAATATAGTCCATTTGGCATCACAAAAACCAATATCTCCTTTGCTTTCTCTGATAATGGTGCTTGCCAATATCTTTTTAACAAGTCAGTATTTGTGATAAACTTTGATTGTTCCACTTTCTCAATACAATCCTCCAACCATGGTATAGGATATGAATCCACTTTTGTCACTGCATTCACCTTTCAATAGTGCACGCATAGTCTCTGTGTTCCATCCAGTTTTGGTACCAGCAGAATAAGCAAACTCCAGTTACTGCAATTTGACTCAATGATATCATTTTGAAGCATGTACTTGTGATAACTTTGCCGGATTTAATCTATAAGGATGTTGCCTTACCGAAGGTAAAACTTCTACAGATACGTCATGTGTAGCTAAATCTGTCTTTCCCAATTTATGTCCACAAATAGTTTTGTGTGACTGCAATAGCTTTTCCAAATTACTTTGACACTTGTCTGGAAGCTAACTCAATATTTAATTTGAATTTTCAAGTATCCCCTCATTATCCAATTTGATTGGAGGAAAATTAATTTCAGAATCTTGCATTTCTACTTCTTTCTCATTATCTACTACCACTAACACCCCCTTCTGGTCCTCTTCCCTGTCAAAGTGCTTTTTAAACATATTTACATGACACACCCTCTGCTTTTTTCTATCTGGAGTATTTATCAAATAATTTACTTCACTCAGTGTCTTTTCAATCCCGTAAAGCCCACTAAACCTCGCCTTTAATGGGTTACCCAGTACAGGTAACAGAACTAGCTTTTTCTCTCCAGCAACAAAATTCTGAGCTGTAGCTTTCCTATCTGCTTTCACTTTCATCACTTGCTGTGATAACTTTAAATGTTCCCTAGACAACTCATATGCTCTGTCCAAACTCTCTCTGAAGTTTCATATGTAATCCAGGAGAGTAGTTTCTGAATTTTGACCCATCAATTTCTCATAAATCGATTCCAATGGTCCCCTTACCTCATGACCATAGACTAGTTCAAAACGACTAAAACCAGTCGATGCATTAGGACCATCCCTAATAACAAATAACAAGAATAGAATTCCTCCATCCCAATCCTGTGGATAATCTTGACTGTGCGCTGTCATCATGGTTTTTAGAGTTTGATGCCATCTTTCCAAAGCCTTTTATGACTCAGGATGATATGCTGTTGACTTAAATTGTTTTATCCCCAAACTGTTCATTACTTCCTTAAACAGCTGTGACATAAAATTTGAACCTCAATCCAATTGTATTTCCTTAAGTAATCCATACCTTGTAAAAAATTTAGTTAACTTTTTCACAATCTTCTTTGTTGTAATGTTTCTCAAAGGTATTGCTTCAGGAAATCTAGTCGGCTTATCCATTAATGTCAATAAGTGCTGATTTCCACTTTTTGCCTTAGGGAGTGGTTACACAATCAATCATGACCCTAGTAAAAGGTTCTTCAAATACTGGAATTGGAATTAAAGTTGCCAGCTTAATCACTGCTTGTGGTTTCCCTATCACCTGACATGTGTGACATGTTCTACAGAATTTGACTACATCCTAATGCAATCCAGGTCATAAAAAATGTTTTTGTATCTTCACTTGTGTCCTAATTCCTAAATGTCCCCCATTGGCTTGGGCTGATAAGTGGCAAGTAATATTTATACCACACAAGTGCCAAGCAATGACCATCCCCTACAAGAGAGGTTCTAACTACATCCTGTGACTGAATAAATAAAACAAAAAGATAATCTGATTTTTGATGTTGAAGGATAAATATTGACCCCTGCTCTTCTTTGAAAGAGTGCCATAGGGATCTTTTACATACACCCAGGCAGGCAGATGGGGCCTCAATTTAACATCTCATCTAAAAGGCAGCACTGCTGACAGCACAGTACCCTCCTCAGTACTGCCCTGGTGTGTCAGCCTTAATTTTTATCTTTCAATCCTGAAATGAGACCTGAACCTGTGACTCAGAGGTGCAAGCGCTACCAACTAGCCATGGCTGACAGCAGTACAGTTAGTGGCACAGAAGTGTGTTATGGCTGATGCTTAGATTTCATTCCTGTGAGAAAGCAGTTAACACTGCATCTTTTAATATGTCTTTGACAAACCATATGTAAAATAATACTGTTGGGCGCACACAAATAATCATTGTATTCACATGCAGGAGTATTGTGTATGTGTGAGAGAGTGACAAAGAAGGTGTTTATTGACCGATAAACTGGATATAACAAAAAGCACATTGAATAATACCAAACAGTTGAAAAGGTGTGGCCTGGTTATATATTACCTCTGGTCATTAGACTTAAGTTGCAAATGAGCAAAATTTAATGTTAAACAGTTATTCACACAAACCTTATGTTTTGCACTGCCCCATTCCTACTTTACAAAACAAAAGCCATCATGAATAGAAACCTAGACATCTATAGTACTATGTACAGTTTTGGTCTCCTTACTTAGGGAGGGATATACTTGCCTTGGAAACAATTCTGAAAAAGTTCATTCAGCTGATTTCTGGGATGAAGGCGTTGTCTTATGAGGAAAGGTTGAGCAGGTTGAGCTGATTCTCATTCGGGTTTGGAAGAATGATAGGTGATCTTATTGAAACATATAAGACTCTGAAGTGGCTTGACCGGTTAGATTCTGAGAGGATGCTCCCCCTCATGGGGAATCTAGAACTAGGGGGCACAGTTTCAGAATAAGGGGTCTCCCATTTCAGATGGAGACAAGGAGGAATATATTCTTTCAGATGGTGGTGAATCTTTAGAATTCTCTACCCCAGAGGGCAATGGAGGTTGGCTCGTTGAATATATTGAAGGTGAATTCGACAGATTTTTGGTCTACAAAGGGGTCAAGTGTTATTGGGGGTGGGGTGGCAGGTGTGGCAGTGTGACAGGCCGGAAGGAGGAACTGAGGCCACAATCGGAGTAGCCATTACTGAATGGTGGAGTAGTCGCAAGGCACAAGTGGCCAATTCCTGCTCCTATTTCTCTTCATGCAAGTGAAGTGAGACCTGTGATGGTAAAAGGAAACTATTAAAATGCGCAAAATGTCATCTAATCTAACGAATATCTCTGATATTCCAATGTCCTGTAAGGATACCATATTCCTAATTTTAATGATACGGACTTTAGTTAATGTGGACTTTATAAAATTATCTTTAAAAAGTGGTCAAAATGTTGTCCAAGTTGGCTGGTGACATTTTGTGATTTTCAGACAGACAAAGGATCAACACACGTCTGAACATGCTTCTGGGAAGTTTATAAAATGTAGATGACCGTGGGTGGAATGCTTTCTCTTGAATAGACATGTCTTATCTTTCATCTGTCCTTGTTCCAAGGGTTGGCCGCACTGTGAACAATCTTTCTCTGCTGATTTCTATTCTCTGCTGCCCCCTCCATTTGTCCCATAGAGAGGCCAGTCCACATTCTAATATCATTCATCCATGCCATCTTGGGTCTTCCTTGTGCACATTTTTCAGGTGCTTTGCCTTGCATTACCTCTTTTTCCAAGTATTCCCCTCCTGTTTTCATCACATGTCCAAAATACGTGAGCTTTCTTGATACCACTACCTCAAACAAGCTCCTCTTAACATCAGCTATCTCAAGCATCGATTCTTTTGTCCTCCTTGCTGCCCATGACACATGTAATACCCACCTGAGTCCTTTCATTTCAAATGCTCTTACTTGAGCCTCATCACTCTTCTTGATTTTTTTTTGAAAAATATACTTTATTCATAAAATATCTGGAAGAACATTACAAAATATTTCTAAATCGCCATCACAAAAAGTGCAATCTGATTCAACTTTTACACATGGATCACGAGGTGCTTCAATAAAATCAATGACTATTAGTCATTTCAAATTGGTCATTACAGACAATCAGACAGTGCAGTGGTGTTGGAGTTATCAACATACATCATGTTGCACTCTGAGGTGCTTCAATACAATTATAATACAATTAGTATTCAATGTATACATTCATTGTGAGCCGTACAGCCTGAGGGGTCTATACAATTCCCAGTCCCTCAGTGCACTATGGCAGAAAGGTCTTAGACAGCGACCTTTCCCCATTGCGCCTTTGCAGCGGCTGCTCTAAGCTTTAGTGCATCCCTCAGCACGTAGTCCCGGACTTTGGAATGTGCCAGTCTGCAACACTCGGTCGGGACAACTCTTTGCACTGGAAGATCAACAAGTTTCGGGCAAACCAAAGAGCGTCTTTCACCGAGTTGATGATCCTTCAGCTTCAGTTGATATTTGTCTCGGTGTGTGTCCCTATGAACAGCCCGTAGAGCACAGAGTCCTGTGTCACAGAACTGCTCGGGATGAACCTCGACAGAAACTACTGCATCTCTCTCCAGACCTTCTTTGCAAAGGCACAATCATCACTCTTCTTGGTGGTCTAGCTTTCACAGCCATACATCGTCACCGGCCACACAAGAGCTTTCAGAATACAGATTTTCATTGTAATCGAGATGTTGTGGCTACTCCATACTCTTTTAAGTGAGTTCACAATGCCATGGCTCTTGTTAAATCTAGCCCGAATTTCTTTGGTTGACTCCACGTCTTCCATGATGAGTGACCCAAGACAGTGGAAGGAATCTGTTTAAGGTAGCTGTTTAAGCTGAACGATGTTAATCAGAATCTTGCAGATCTTTCCGTCCATCCCCATCACCTTTGTCTTGTTGACATTGATCAGGAGACTATCCTGGCTAACCTGAAGCAGATGATTCACCAACTCTTGTAGCTCCTCGCTGAGTTAGTGAGTGGAATAATGTCATTAGCATATCTAAGGTTCAAAACTCGCCGCTCACCAATAGATATCCCAGCTTTATCAAATGTCTCTCTCATGGCTATAAAGGTGCAATACTGATTGGTGGGTGGCCAGTTTTGAATCTTCGATATGCTGATGAAGTTCCTCAGGGTAGTGTCCTACGTCCAACCATCTTCAGCTGATTCATCAATGACATTCCTTCCATCATAAGGTCAGAAATGGGGATGGTCACTGATGATTGCACAATGTTCAGCACCATTCATGATCCGTCATATACTGAAGCAGTCTGTGTCCATATGCAGCAAGACCTGGTCAATATTCAGGCATGGGCTGATAGATGGCAAGTAACATTCATATCACAGAAGTGCCAAGCAATGATTATCTCTAACAAGAGAGAATCTAACCTTTCCCCTTCACATTCAATGGCATTACCATCATTGAATCCACTAATATCAACATCCTGGGGGTTTACCATTGACCGGAAACTGAACTGGACCAGCCATATAAATACTGTGGCTATAAGTGCAGGTCAGGGGCTGAAAATTCTGTGAAGGGCAACTCAACTCCTGACTCCCCAAAGCCCGTCCGCTATCTGTAACAAACAAGCCAGGAATATGTTGGAATATTCTCCACTTGCCTAGATGAGTGCAGCTTCAACAGCGCAGCTTCAACAGCACTCAAAACCATCCAGGACACAGCAACCTGTTGGACTGGCACCCCATCCACCAGCTTAAACATTCACTCCCTCCACCCCTGATGCACAGTGGCAGCAGTGTGTACCATCTACAAGATGCACTGCAGCAACTCACCAAGGCTGCTTTGACACCACCTTCCAAACTGATGACCTCCTCCATCTAGAAGGGCAAGGGCATCAGATGCATGGGGACACCACCACCTGCAAGTTTCCCTCCAATCACACACCACACTAAATTGGAACTTTTTCGTCATTCCTTCACTGTTGCTGGGTAAAAATCTTGGAATTCCCTTCCTCACAGCACTGTGGGTGTTCCTACAACACATAGACTGCAGCAGTTCACCGCCACCTTTCAAGGGCATTTAGGGATGAGCAATAAATGCTGGCCTAGCCAGTGACGCCCACACCTCATTAACAAATATAAAAAAAGAATGGACATACTAAGTTGGAAACCATCTATGGAATTCACACATTCTATTGTTTCAGGACTTATCCAAAACTCAAAATCAATGGACTTCCAGACCCACTGTCTCTGAGTTTAATACTTAACAAAAGAGAGCTTTAGAAACCCCTTAATAATGAATATGTATGAATAACCCATCCATTTCCCCATTGAGTAGCAATGGTTTTGGACTTCCAAACCATTCTGGGTGGGCAGTAGAAGTATTGATTATTTGATTGAAACTGTCTTCAGATAACAATTCTTGTACTTGAAGCAAGAAACCAATCTCCAAAGGGAAAAACAATCAGTCTGGAAACCATCAGGACAAGCAGGGCCATTCCACCAGCCAGGAGAACAGAAGCCTAACAATCAGTCAACTCAGGCAGTGGGAGGGAGACTAATTTGTTTTCACCTGTAAAAATTCGCCTCTACTTAAACTCGGCCATAACCTCATCTGGAAATCCAGAGACTTCCAACTCATCTACAAAGAACCATGAGAGAGAACCCATCCAAGCCCACAATGTACTTTAAAGACTCAATCTGAACTTGATATGCTTCTTGTATTCTGTTAATATTCTAGCTGCATGCTTCATTCTCTAGAATTCACCTTTACTTGTGTGTGTTTGTCTGCGTCCGTGAGGGAATAAGTGTGTTTTGTTGCGATTACATTTGAGGTGTTGTGTGAATAAACGTTACCTTTTCTTTGTATTTAAACTTACCCAAAGCTGGCTTTGTGTCTATCAGTAAAGGTCACAACTTGAACAATGTAAAACATTCCCTCTAAACATACACCTTGGGTTGCATATTGCTGGGGATGGGAGTGAGGCATGGAGCTCGACCCCTTGGAAGGAAAGATTCGCTCCATACCAGCCCACTCCACAGCCATAATGCATGGCAGGTGGGCTAAATTATTGGAGAATGGACTTGTACCCCACACTGCAGACGAAGTCCTGCCCTAGGGGGCTGCTGGCCAATTGGATTGGGTGGCAGCTCCAGAAGTCCTGGCAGCATCAAGATCTCATTAGTGGGTGCTACTGGGACTGCAAGCAGGCCCAAGAGGAAGGCCCAATGGATCCCGGAGTGATGGTAGGTCTGGGATCTTGGGCTGGGACGGGTCTTGCCTGACTGCCCACACCAACTGTGTTATGCCGTGGGGCAACATATTGTCGAGGTCAATTGGCTTGTTAACAAGCTCAATTGACCCATGATTATTTAGTTAAATATAGCGGGTGGGCTGCCGATTTCAGTGCCCTTCCACTTAATGTGTTTTGAGGATGAACTCAGGGGTGGGTATGAAGATAGTGGGCTGGGCACCCGCCCTACTTTATGTGCCATCCCCCCGCTGCTGAAAACACGCCTGCCGAGGCAGGTAAACTCCAGCCCCCTGTTGTGGACACCTGAGGTGAGGAGGAACTGGAAAAGTTATCCCTCCATCTCTCTTCCCATCTGTAACAAGTAATACTTAGACACATCCCCTGTGACTCAAAATTGGTCAATAAATAGGGTTTCAGTCCAGTTGATTAAACTGCCTTTGGACGTTATAGGAGATTCAATGACTATACATTAAAGTCACTCAAAGCAACCAGCTGCCTGGAAATGGGATAAGTGATAGAATCTAATAGTGGTGCAGTGAAAACAATCAGAAAGCATGTGGGGGGAGATGACAGAAAAGAAAGAGAAGACTGCCAAGTACAGCTTACAAACTGAAGCAAAATGTTAAAATCTTAGATTGGGCTGAAGGTTCATTAATGAAGCAGAAAAAAAGATTTAACATTTATATAGAGCTTTCCATGATCACTGCACATCTCAAAGTGCTTCACAGACAATGAGGTACTTCTTTTTTAAGTGTATCACTGTTACAATGTAGGAAATGTGGCAGCCAGTATGTGCACAGTGAACTCCCACAAACAGCAATGTGATAATAACCAGGTAACCTGTTTTTTTCTGATGTTGACTGAGGGATCGATCTTGGCCGGGACACTGGGGATAACTCCCCTGCCCCTTTTCAAAACAGTGTCACGGAATCTTTTACATTCACCCGAGCAGGTAGATGGGGCCTTGGTTTTAATGGATCATCCAAAGGACAGCATGTGAGACAGCACAGCACTCCTTCAGTATTGTGCTGGACTGTCAGCCTTGATTTTTGTACTCAAGCCCTAGAGTGGGACTTGAACCCAGAACCTTGTGACTCAGGGGGGATATTGCTACCAACTGATGCACAGCTAAAACTCTAAACAATAGAGACAAAGCGTAAAGGACAATCTGAAGATGACTGGAGGCAAGCTTCCATTATTAGGCGCCACACAGCAGTGAGGCTAAACTGCAATGGTATTTTGGTTGGTGTTTTACTGACTCTCTGACCTCCTTTATCCTCATTAACAAAGCTAGGGAGGTTAGAGCACATTTCAGGTGCTGGGGCCTGGGTAGCATGGTGTGGTGCTCGGACAAATACATTATGAAGATGGGTTACCTTTGAAGGCAGTGTTCTGACGGGCTCTGTTCCTGAGGGCGTTAGCATCCTCACACAGGTCGAAGGAGGCCTGGGAAAGATTGGCCTTGAAAATTCAAAGGTTGCTCCATAGTTTCCTGCATAGGAGGACCCACCAACCTCTCCACTCCAGGTCTTCATGAAGGAACTGGAGTGGTTCTTGACTGGGACAGAGATTGTATCCTGTAGAAGGTAAGTAGCTTTTAAGATAATATTTATTCAATGTGTGAACCCCTGGACTGGTTTCGATGGCTTGAGGAGGGTTGGAAAGGAATTTTACTCTTTTTGACTCTGGCTTTGCTTATGTTTCTTTGTGGAGGAGATTACATGTCTGCGGGGAGAGTGTTTTTGATAACATTCATTGGATCATTTTTACTATCTCAAACACCATATTTAAATACAAGTAGTTGTTGGGTAAGGGTTGTGGTGGATGGCTGGGGGGTGGAGAGGGGAGGGGGGAGGTGAGGGGGCAATAAAAGGACCAGACATGTTGATCCAGCCATCATGGTGTGAGGCAGGCTTGATGGACCAACTGATCTTTTCATCCACGCTAAGTTTGTAACTTCTGTGCTGGGCAGATACTCCAAACTTGGGGTTTCCAAACTTGGAAGGAAAGCCAGGAGTGATCCAAATTTCTGCAGAGTGTTTCAGTGGAAAATTGGCACCATCTCTCAGAAAGATTCAGGTCTTTCTGTGAGCAGTCATGCAGGAGAGTGGAGGAATAATTATTAAATGAAAATGGAGGAACCCGAGTGTCAATTGAGGGAGTGGTATTGTTGCTGCACTAGTAATCCAGTGATCCAGGGCAATGCACTGGGAGCCTTAGTTCGAAACCCACCAGGGCAGATGGTGAAATTTGAATTCAGTAAAAATCTGGAATTAAAAGTCTGATGATGACCATGAAACCATTGTTGTAAAAACCCATCTGGTTCACTAATGTCCCTTTAGGGAAGGAAATCTTACCTGGTTTGGCCTCCACACCCACAGAAAATGTGGTTGACTCTTAATCGCCCTCTGAAATGGCTTAACAAGCTACTCAGCTGTATCAAACTGCTGAAAAGCCTCAAAGGAATGAAACCTGATGGATCACACGGCACCGACCTAGGCACTGGGAATGACAACAGCAGACTCAGCCCTGTCAACCCTGCAAAGTACTCCTTACTAACACCTGGGGGCATGTGCCAAAATCGGGAGAGCTGTCTCACAGGCTAGTCAAGCAACAGCCTGACATAGTCATACTCATGGAATCATATCTTATAGATAGTGTCCCAGACACCACCATCGCTGGTATGTCCAGTCCCACCGTCAGGACAGACCCAGCAGAGGTGGCGGCACAGTGGTATACAGTCGGAAGAGTGTTGCCCTGGGAGTCCTCAATATCGACTCCAGACCACATGAAGTCTCATGGCATCAGGTCAAACATGGGCAAGGAAACTTCCTGCTGATTACCATGCACTGCACACCCACCTGCCCCCAGCAGCTGATGAATCAGTACTCCTCCATGTTGAACACCAGTTGGAGGAAGCACTGAGGGTGGAAAGGGCACAGAATGTACTCTGGGTGGGGGGACTTCAATGTCCATCACCAAGAGTGGCTCAGTAGCAGCACTACTGACCAAGCTGGTTGAGTCCTAAAGGACATAGCTGTTAGACTGGGTCTGTGGTGGGTGATGAGGGAACCAACAAGAGGGAAAAACATATTTTACCTCATCTTCGCCAACCTACTTGCCGCAGATGCATCTGTCCACAACAGTATCAGCAGGAGTGACCACTGCACAGTCCTTGTAGAGATGAAGTCCCGTCTTCACATTGAGAATATCCTCCATCATGTAGTATGGCACTACCACCATGCTAAATGGGATAGATTTTGAACAGATCTAGCAAGTCAAGACTGGGCAATCTTGAGGTGCTGTGGGCTATCAACAGCAGCACAATTGTACAAAACCACAATCTGTAACCTCATCGCCCAGCATATACCCCACTATACCATTACCACCAAGCCAGGGGATCAACCCTGATTGATTCAATGAAAAGTGCAGGCGGGCATGCCAAGAGCAGCACCAAGCATACTTCTAAATGAGGTGCCAACTCAGAGAAGCTATAACACAGGACTACTTGCGTGCCAAACAGCATAAGCAGCAAGTGTTAGACAGAGCTAAGCGATTCCACAATCAATGGGTCAGATCTAAGCTCTGCAGTCCTGCCATATCCAGCAATGAATGGTGTTGGACAATTAAACAACTCACTGGAGGAGGTGGTTCCACAAATATCTCCATCCTTAATGATGGGGGAGCTCAGCACATAAATGCAAAAGACAAGTCTGAAGCATTTGCTACAATCTTCAGCCAGAAGTGCTGAGTGGATGATTCATCTCAGCTTCCTCCAGAGGTCCCCAGCATCATAGATGCCAGTCTTCAGCTAATTCGATTCACTCCACTTGATATCAAGAAATGGCTAAAGGCACTGGATATTGCAAAGGTTATGGGCCCTGACAATATTCTGGCAATAGTACTGAAAACTTGTGCTCCAGAACTTGCCATACCCCCCTAGCCAAGTTGTTCCAATACAGCTACAACACTGGAATCTACCCATCAAAGTGGAAAATTGCCCAGGTATGTCCTGTAGACAAAAAGCAGGACTAATCCAACCTGGCCAATTACCGCCCCATCAGTCTACTCTCAATCATCAGTAAAGTAATGGAAGGGGCCATTAGTGTTGTCAAGTGGCACTTGCTTAACAATAACCTGCTCACTGACACTCAATTTGGGTTCTGCCAGGGACACTCAGCTCCTGACCTCATTATAGCCTTGGTTCAAACATGGACAAAAGAGCTGAACTCCAGAGGTGAGGTGAGAGTGACTACCCTTGACACCAAGGTTGCATTTGACCAAGTGTGGCATCAAGGAGCCCTAACAAAACTGGAGTCAATGGGAATCAGGGGGAAAACTCTCCGATGGTTGGAGTCATACCGAGCACAAAGGAAGATGGTTGTGGTTGTTGGAGGTCAGTCATCTCAGCTCTAGGGCATCACTACAGGAGTTCCTCAGGGTAGTGTCCTTGGCCCAACCATCTTCAGCTGCTTCATCAATGACCTTTCCATCATGCCAGAAGTGGGGATGTTCGCTGATGATTGCACAATGTACAGCACCATTCGCAACTCCTCAGATACTGAAGCAGTCTATGTCGAAATGCAGCAAGACTTGGAAAACATCCAGGCTTGGACTGACAAGTGGCAAGTAACATTCGTGCCACACAAGTGCAAGGCAATGACCATCTCCAAGAAGAGAGAATCTAACCATCATCCCATGACATTCAATGTCATTACCATCACTGAATCCCCCACTATCAACATCCTGGGGGGGGTTACCATTGACCAGAAACTGAACTGGTGTAGCCATATAAATACTGTGGCTACAAGAGCAGGTCAGAGGCTAGGAATCCTGCGGCAAGTAACTCACCTCCTGACTCCCCAAAGCCTGTCCACCTTCTACAAGACACAAGTCAGGAGTGTGATGGAATACTTTCCCCTTGCCTGGAAGAATATGACTCTAACAACACTCAAGAAGCTTGAAACCATCCAGGACAAAGCAGCCCACTTGGTTTGCACCCGATCCACAAACATTCACACCCTCCACCACCAATGCCCAGTGGCAGCAGTGTGTACCATCTACAAAATGCACTGCAGAAACTCATCAAGGCTCCTTAGACAGCATCTTCCAAACCCACAACCACTAGCATCTAGAAGGACAAGGGCAGCAGGTATGTGGGAACACCGTCAGATGGAAGTTCCCCTCCAAGCCACTCACCATCCTGACTTGGAAATATACCACAATTCCTTCACTGTCGCTGGATCAAAATCCTGGAACTCCCTCCCTGACAGCACTGCGGGTGTACCTACACCACAGAGACTGCAGGGGTTCAAGAAGGCAGCTCACTACCACCTTCTCAAGGGCAACTAGGGATGGGTAATAAATGCTGGCCCAGCCAGCAATGCCCACATCCCTTGAATGAATTTAAAAAAAAGATATTCAGGGGAAATGATAAGGTAGACAGGGAGTAACTACTTCCATTGTGTTGAGGAGCCTAGGACTACGGACATGGACAAAAGTTAGAGCCAAGCCTTTTAGGAGTGAAGTTGGCATTAGAACTTGTACATACAAAAGGTGGTAGAAGTTTGGAACTCTCTTTTGTAAATGGTGATTGATGCCAGGCTGGTTGTCAATTTTAAATCTGAGATTGATAGACTTTTGTTAACCAAAGGTAGAAAGAAATATGGAACAAAGGTGGGTATATGAAGTTAGGTCATAGATCAGCCATTATCTCATTGAATAGTGAAACAGCCTCGAGGGGCTCCCATTCTTATATTACACTCGTGATTTTTTTTTGCATATTCTGAAACCTGTTCAGACTTTTGTTAAACAAAGGTAGAAAGAAATATGGAGCAAAGGTGGATATACGAAGTTAGGTCACAGATCAGCCATGATCTCATTGAATAGTGAAATAGGCTCGAGGAGCTAAATGGCCTCCTCCCGTTCTTATATTACACTCGTGATTTTTTTGCATCCTCTGAAGCCTGTTCAATCTGTAACCTGCAAAGTAACAAAGCCTGTTCCACTTTATTTCTTAGTCCTCAAATGAAGTATTTGGTAAAGTTTCTCTGATCCCCCCCCATCGCATCACCCTACAGAATTCTCCCTATAATTAAACAGTACATTATTCGGGCAATGCTGTCAGCCAGCTAAAAGGACATTTACCAACAGTGCTTGTGCACTCCAGTAGTTGATTCACTATCTGAAGCGATTTCAGGCATTTTAACATGATGAGGTACTATCCCAAAGCAATCATTTATTTTTCCAAACATAAGTTTTCCTCTTATAAACTTATAAAAAGAAATTATGTCAGAATTTCAAACGCAATTTTATGCCACTTTGAGTGGAATTAAATTGTCCGTATACTGCTCCCTTCCATCACTGGGATTTGTCATTCACCGCAGCCATCACTGGATGACCTTCACCTACTGCTCTGGTTAAAGGCAGGCTTCCTACCCGGGTAGAATTGGCAGACAGCTATCCCTTACTTGTTACATCTGTTCTAAATCACCAGAACCCCTGACGAGGTCCCTGACCCAGATACTCCAAATGTCTATTCTGTGAAAACATTCCTATTTAAAATTGCCTCATTTGGAAGGGATGAAACCTTTCTCTCTCGGTTAGCCATCAGGACTCTTGTGTGTAATTTGTTCAGGACGTCGTAATGCTGTTCCTAGTAGGCTTTACGACAAATATTGTCCAAGTGTGGCCCTTGACGCTCGTGAGACGCCCGCAGGATAGCTGGCAATGGAACATGACATTTTGGAAGTGTTCGAAATGGAAAGTGAGGCATTGGTGAGGTAGGGAACTACCCTTAAAACGTCGATTGGTATGGATTTGCCAATTTCACTGAAGGCAGTCCGCAGTGTGGCAGGGGAGAGTGATACAGTGGTGCAGTATTGGGGGTGGAAGCTCGGGGTTGTGGGGGGGTGGGGTGGGGCTCCTCTGAGATTGGGGCAAAGGCACTTTGTTGGGGCAGAATAAATGGAGCCTCCCACCGCATCTGACCTGCGTGATGCCCGAGTGTGACGGGATCCTGGGTGACAGCAGAGGAGGAAAGTGTGCGCGTCTCCAATGCCGACCACTTTAGCAAACTTGAAATACTTCTTAAGTTCTTTTAAAGAAAAACACGTTTATCTGCAGCCAAAGTTAAAGTTCACCCCATGGCATTGTGTGGTCATGAGCTACAGTGCAGCTGCAAAGCAATCTGGAAGTTGCTCAGCTGAGCGCCAGGCTCGGCGGCTACTCCCGGTGCTCGGCGGGCTCTCTGACGCCGTTGCGGGCCGCTAGGTGGCTGTAGGCACTCTCCTCCCGGGAAAAGATCTCAAACTTCTTGTTGAGCTGTGAGCGCAGGTAGCGATAGTCCTGCTGGTCCAGGCTGTGGCCGCAGATCATGTAGAGGGTGAAGGTGGTGGACAGCAGCAGGCGGTCGAGGGACAAGCTGGGCAGCACCCATAAGATGACCAGGAACTCCAGGAAGACCGGGTGCCGCAGGTGGCAGTACAAACGCTGGGCCTTCTGCGATTTCAGCACCATGGGGTCTCCAAGAGAGAGACAGCAGTAATAAACCTGCAGGACAGCAGGGAGAGAATCATTAACCATCAATAGAGTGAAGCGACAGAACAATAATCTAACATTTTGAAGTCAGTGCAGAATAATATGGAACAGGGTGTAAAGCCAGTGTCCAAATGATCCCTATTGGCTTTTAAGTTTAGTTATGATTACCACACCACCCGACAGTGTTTTTGGACATTCTGCTATCCAACAGTCACCTTGCCTCAGCTTTCCATTAATTACAGCGCTCTTTCCAGTCAAGAAATTATTGAGGAGGAATTAGTACAACCAAGATTCTTTTCATTAGAACTAAGCAAGTGAAGGAGATGCGATTGAAAACCTCAAACTTTGATGTACTGGGCCAAGAAATACCATTTCCAGTGGATGGTGAATTGGAATTACAGGGCAAACATTCCTGATCAGCAGCAAATGAACAAGAGAGATAGCTGAAATTATTATCTTTGATTTATTATGTGGAGGGTTGTTAGGACACTCAACACTACCGGAAAGAGTGGTGGAAGTAGAACGCCTTATAGTTGTTTACAGGAAAACTCAAAAAATGATTGACAAAGTAAAATTTCTTGGTGGAAGAATTCAGGAGCGGGACTATATGGATAGCTCTTTCGGAGAGTTGGCATGGGTAAGATGGGCCAAATAGCCGCCCCTTGTGCTGTAAAATGAGTCTACTATCATTAGAATAAAGATCATAAAATCATAGGGAACAGGAGCAGGAGAAGGCCATTCTGCCCATCAAGCCGGCTCTGCTTGTCAATAAGATCATGGTTGATCTGACTGTGGCCTTAACTCCATTATCCTGCCACTCTCCCAAAACGCTTGCCTCCATGTTGATCAAAAATTTGTCTAACTTAGCCTTGAACTATTCAATGACCTATCCTCCATTGCTCTCTGGAGTAGACAATTTCACAGACTAACAACCCTCAGAGAGAAGAATGAGTATGATCCGATTGAATGGCAGAGCAGGCTTGAGGGGCTGTGTGGTCTACTCCTGTAGGCCACTGAACCCCACTGACTATCTGGTGAGATCAACAGTTGAGGTTTGGTCACCCATTATTGGTAAAGTAAGGGATGGCGGGGCTGGGGCATGTCATTGAGATTATTGACTGAGCTGATTTATCTGAAGTAACAGTTGGCTGCTGCCACAGGAACACGTCAGTGAAGAGCTTCTCACTCTCTGACAGAGTCTGAAACCCTGAATCCACTCCGACAGTGCCTCAGATAATAAATCCACCCCGACAGTGCCTCAGATACTAAATCCAATCTGACAGGGGCTCAGGTACTGAATCCACTCTGACAGGGTCTCAGATACTGAATTCACTCTAACAGGGGCTTAGATACTGAATCCACTCTGACAGGGTCTGATACTCTGAATCCACTCTGACAGGGTCTCAGACCCTGAATCCACTCTGACAGGGTCTCAGACCCTGAATCCACTCTGACAGGGTGCAGATACCGAATCGACTCTGACAGGGTCTCAGACCCTGAATCCATTCTGACAGGGTCTCAGATACTGAATCCACTCTGACAGGGTCTCAGATACTGAATCCACTCTGACAGGGTCTTAGACCCTGAATCCACTCTCTGACAGTGTCTCAGGCCCCGCGTTGTGGGTGGCTCACCAACCCCTGCTCAAGGGCAATAAGGGATGGGCAATAAATGCTGAATTTTCCAGCGATGCTCACATCCCATTGAATGAAAAAAAAACATGGCAGGACGGGTTAAAATCGCCCACACTGACGAGTGTGGAGAATTAGTTAACATTACTTTCAGTCAGTAGCTTGTCATATTTATGGGAAAGTGTTGTTAGACAGCCTTAGCAACTGCAAAGGCACTTAATAATGCTGTGCTGTGTGCCATGCTGTACCACAGTTTGGTCCCTCAATCTGCAAGTTTATTGCTACTTCTCAGATTAGGGCTCTGAGAAATTTGAACCATGATGTGGGAAAGGAAGTGCTTACCACATATCTGAACGGATGCTTCTCACGTCAGTCCCACAGAAGCCTTTAGTGTGACTACGCTCCTGTTTCTCTCTGTCTGTCTGTCTCTCTCTTTCCCCACCCCTGCCTTGTATCTCTTGTACCCTCTCCAGACTGAATAGTTCTGCTGAATTGAGGTGCTATAACTGGGCAGCAGTGACAGCTCCCCACTTGGCAAGGAGACTGAGACTCACCTGTTTGAGACCCATGAGCTCAGCGTAGTCGAAGATCAGGACAATGCTGAAGATGATCAGCCAGGCGATGACGTGAATGATGAAACAGATCAATGGAAAGCAGGTAACCCAGGGCTCTCTGGATACGCTCCACAGGAAGGGGGCAGCATGGATAGGTTGCCAGTAGTGCATCAGCAGCTGGGGAAGAGGGGAACCATTTAGACCAGAAAGAGATGCAAAACAGGAAGACAAAAGATTGACAGACAGAGAGAGATAGATAGGACAGTCTCTCCAACAAAAGGCAGAGGAGAATCATTCAGCATGGAGAGGATACAAGACATATAAGAGAGGGACAGGCAGAGAGAAAGAGAAAACAGTATTCGCAACTGTGGGAGGAGCGAATCATTTATGCGGAGAGCTAAAATGACAAGTGAAAAGTGTGCAGAATGAACAGTACCAGCAACTGGAGCGTGATGACAATCGTTCAGACTGGGGGCGTAAAACAGAGGGGGAAGAAAAAGAAACAGATCAGAGACAGGTAGAGGGATAGGAGAGAGAGTTACATGGAGAGGAAGGACAGATAGAGGGAGAGAAGAGAGAGGTACAGGAGAGGAGGGAGAGTTACAGTGAGAGGAGGGACAGGTAGGAGAGAACAGAGAGTTCCAGGAGAGGAGGGAAAGGTATCGAGAGAGGAGAGGGTGAGCAAGGTGGCACGGGGAGAGGGGGAGCAAGGCGGCACGGGGAGAGGGGGAGCAAGGAGGGGAGAGGGATAGGGGGACAGGGGAAGAGGGACAGGGGGAGAGGGGACACGAGGAGAGGGGGCACGGGGAGAGGGGGCACGGGGAGAGGGGGCACGGGGAGAGGGGGCACGGGGAGAGGGGGCACGGGGAGAGGGGGCACGGGGAGAGGGGGCACGGGGAGAGGGGGCACGGGGAGAGGGGGCACGGGGAGAGGGGGCAGGGGGAGAGGGGGCAGGGGGAGAGGGGGCAGGGGGAGAGGGGGCAGGGGGAGAGGGGGCAGGGGGAGAGGGGGCAGGGGGAGAGGGGGCAGGGGGAGAGGGGGCAGGGGGAGAGGGGGCAGGGGGAGAGGGGGCAGGGGGAGAGGGGTCGGGGGAGAGGGGTCGGGGGAGTGGGGTCGGGGGAGTGGGGTCGGGGGAGTGGGATCGGGGGAGTGGGATCGGGGGAGTGGGATCGGGGGGGTGGGATCGGGTGAGTGGGATCGGGGGAGAGGGGAAAGGGATCGGGGGAGAGGGGACAGGTGTCGGGGGAGAGGGGACAGGTGTCAGGGGAGAGGGGTTGGGGGAGAGGGGCCGGAGGAGAGGGGTCAGGGGGAGAGTGGAGAGGGGTCGGGGGGAGAGTGGAGAGGGGTCGGGGCGAGAGTGGAGAGGGGTCGGGGCGAGAGTGGAGAGGGGTCGGGGCGAGAGTGGAGAGGGGTCGGGGCGAGAGTGGAGAGGGGTCGGGGCGAGAGTGGAGAGGGGTCGGGGCGAGAGTGGAGAGGGGTCGGGGCGAGAGTGGAGAGGGGTCGGGGCGAGAGTGGAGAGGGGTCGGGGCGAGAGTGGAGAGGGGTCGGGGCGAGAGTGGAGAGGGGTCGGGGCGAGAGTGGAGAGGGGTCGGGGCGAGAGTGGAGAGGGGTCGGGGCGAGAGTGGAGAGGGGTCGGGGCGAGAGTGGAGAGGGGTCGGGGCGAGAGTGGAGAGGGGTCGGGGCGAGAGTGGAGAGGGGTCGGGGCGAGAGTGGAGAGGCGTCGGGGGGAGAGTGGAGATGCGTCGGGGGAGAGGAATTTAAGGAGTGGAGAGGGATCTGGGGAGAGGGGAGAGGAATCGGGGGAGAGGGGAGTGGGATCGGGGGAGAGGGGAGTGGGATCGGGGGAGAGGGATCCGGGGAGAGGGGAGAGGTATTGGGGGAGAGGAGAGAGGGGAGGTGGGCACAGGGAGAGGGAAGGCGGGCACAGGGAGAGGCGATGCGGGCACAGGGAGAGGGGAGGCGGGCACAGGGAGAGGGGAGGAGGGCACAGGGAGAGGGGAGGCAGGCACAGGGAGAGGGGAGGAGGGCACAGGGAGAGGCGATGCGGGCACAGGGAGAGGGGAGGAGGGCACAGGGAGAGGGGAGGAGGGCACAGGGAGAGGGGAGGAGGGCACAGGGAGAGGCGATGCGGGCACAGGGAGAGGGGCGGAGGGCACAGGGAGAGGCGATGCGGGCACAGGGAGAGGGGAGGCGGGCACAGGCAGAGGGGAGGCGGGCACAGGCAGAGGGGAGGCGGGCACAGGCAGAGGGGAGGCGGGCACAGGCAGAGGGGAGGCGAGCACAGGGAGAGGGGAGGCGCGCACAGGGAGAGGGGAGGCGGGCACAGGGAGAGGCGAGGCGGGCACAGGCAGAGGGGAGGTGGGCACAGGGAGAGGGGAGGCGGGCACAGGGAGAGGGGAGGCGGGCACAGGGAGAGGGGAGGCGGGCACAGGCAGAGGGGAGGCGAGCACAGGGAGAGGGGAGGCGCGCACAGGGAGAGGGGAGGCGGGCACAGGGAGAGGCGAGGCGGGCACAGGCAGAGGGGAGGTGGGCACAGGGAGAGGGGAGGCGGGCACAGGGAGAGGGGAGGCGGGCACAGGGAGAGGCGATGCGGGCACAGGGAGAGGGGAGGCGGGCACAGGGTGAGGGGAGGCGGGCACAGGGAGAGGGGAGGCGGGCACAGGGAGAGGGGAGGCGGGCACAGGGAGAGGGGAGGCGGGCACAGGGAGAGGGGAGGCGGGCACAGGGAGAGGGGAGGCGGGCACAGGGAGAGGGGAGGCGGGCACAGGGAGAGGGGAGGCGGGCACAGGGAGAGGGGAGGAGGGCACAGGGAGAGGGGAGGCGGGCACAGGGAGAGGGGAGGTGGGCACAGGGAGAGGGGAGGTGGGCACAGGGAGAGGGGAGGCGGGCACAGGGAGAGGGGAGGAGGGCACAGGGAGAGGGGAGGAGGGCACAGGGAGAGGGGAGGCGGGCACAGGGAGAGGGGAGGCGGGCACAGGGAGAGGGGAGGCGGGCACAGGGAGAGGGGAGGAGGGCACAGGGAGAGGGGAGGAGGGCACAGGGAGAGGGGAGGAGGGCACAGGGAGAGGGGAGGCGGGCACAGGGAGAGGGGAGGCGGGCACAGGGAGAGGGGAGGCGGGCACAGGGAGAGGGGAGGCGGGCACAGGGAGAGGGGAGGCGGGCACAGGGAGAGGGGAGGAGGGCACAGGGAGAGGGGAGGAGGGCACAGGGAGAGGGGAGGAGGGCACAGGGAGAGGGGAGGCGGGCACAGGGAGAGGGGAGGCGGGCACAGGGAGAGGGGAGGAGGGCACAGGGAGAGGGGAGGCGGGCACAGGGAGAGGGGAGGAGGGCACAGGGAGAGGGGAGACAGATACAGGGAAGGGAGAGAGGCACAGGTAGAGGGCTGAGAAATAAAGGAAGAGGGGAGAGAGAGGCATTGCTGTCTCTGTTTAATAATCTGCAATACAGCAGCGCAATATGACATATTGATTTGAGACTGTGATGTTCCAGTGTCTATCTAACATTCTGATATAGGACAATACAATATTCCACTCTGATATGGAACAGTGTGATATTCCAGTGTCTAACATTGTGATAAGGGACAGTGTGATATTCCAGTGCTTAACATTCTGATATGGGACAGTGTGATATTCCAGTGTCTAACATTGTTATTTGGGACAGTGTGATATTCCAGTGTTTAATATTCTGATATGGGACAGTGTGATATTCCAATGTTTAACATTCTGATTTGGGGCAGTGTGATATTTCAGCATCTAACATTCTGATATGGGACAGTGTGATATTCCAGTGCCTAACGTTCTGATTTGGGACAGTGTGATATTTCAGTGTCTGTTATGAAGAGATATTGTGTATAATGTTATTGGAAATTATTGAAATTGTAGTAGGGCTGCGTCTATGTGTGTGTCTGTGTGTGGCTTAATTGGATCAAAGCCGGCTAGTCTGGCTGCTTTGACATATAGTAGCTTGAGATGTTAATTAGATAAACGTAAGGAGTAGAAGGTAAAGGGCAATTTGCAGTTTTAAATAAACCATTCAAAAGAATGGGTGAAATCTTGCACCTAGCTGGAAGATGCCAAGCAATGTGTTTATATTACTAATAAAATAGGTGGAATGAAAGGATTATTAGTAGAAGAGGTAAAATTAAAAAATCTAGTAATACAATGGAAAATTTACATTCAAAGGGAAAGCTAGGTATAAACCAAGAGGAGTTTGTGTGTGAGAGTTAGAGGCATTTAACATCTAGGTAGTCTGTAAGCCTACAACTGTGTCTGATAGGAACCAAATTGAAAGGAACCTCATTTTGAATTCGTAAGGTCAAATGTGCTTTGCCTGGTGTCTGTTTAAAGTCTATGGGTTATTGTTGCTTTGGTGAAGATTTACCTGGGAGTGATTAATTTGGGAATTTGTTTAAAAGTTATTATGGTAGTAATTTGTAGACATGTGTATGTGTTTAATTTCTTGTTAAGTTAATAAATGTTTAATTTAGTTTTACAAGAAAAACGTCTTGAGGCTTGGCGGTTTTATTTCTGAATTCAGAGCTGCATCTCAAACATGCCAATTGAAAATATAGGTTATGACAGTTGTTCAAGTTTCCCTCTGGGATTTAAACAACTCAGCCTTTACTAACAGCTGTGTCATAACACTAACATTATGATATGGGACAGTGTGATATTCCACTCCTTTATGGGACAGTGTGATATTCCAGTGCCTAACATTCTGATTTGAGACAGTATGATATTCCAGTGTCTCACCATTCTGGTATTGGACAGTGTGATATTCCAGTATCTAACATTCTGATATAGGACAGTGTGATATTCCACTCTGATATGGGACAGTGTGATATTCCAGTGCTTAACACTCTGATATGGGGCTGTGTAATATTTCGGTGTCTGATATTTTGATATGAGACAGAGTGACATTCCATTATCTAACATTCTGATATGGGACAGTGTGATGTTTCGGTGTCTAACATTCTGATATGGGACAGTGTAATGTTCCGGTGTCTAACATTCTGACATGAGACACTGATATTCCAATGTTTAACGTTCTGATTTGGGACAGTGTGATATTCCAGTGCCTAACATTCTGATATTGGACAGTATGATATCCCAATGACTAACACTCTGATATGGTACAGTGTGATATTCCAGTAACTAACATTCTGATATGGGACAGTGCAATATTCGAGTATCTAACATTCTGATATGGGACAGTGTGACATTCGAGTATCTAACACTCTGATATGGGACAGTGCAATATTCGAGTGTCTAACATTCTGATATTGGACAGTGTGACATTCGAGTATCTAACACTCTGATATGGGACAGTGTGATATTCCAGTCTTTCGAACAACTTGTAATGTGTTAGAAGTTTCGTATTTCTGTTATCAGAACAATTGACTTCTGCCTTTGTTTGCCTACCTGGAGAGAGGCTGCCGTGCAGAACACATAAACGGATCGCTGGAGGACCCCAAAGCAGGCTACTGTCCATTTCCTCACTCTCTCTGCTGCCATGACGCTGTGCTGCAGAATGAAGAATGCGAGTAGTGCCAGATTGGAGAGGAGAGCCTGCAGGACCTGCCTGTCTCTGAAGGTGGACTGCCATTCCACATGCACGCGTACATCTATTAGAACAGTGAACTCAAGTCAGGCAAGCAGAAAGACACCCTTCTCAGCAGGAGACAGTTTAGAAAATGGACACAAGGTTACACCAATAGTATGGCTAACAACTGGCAGAAGCAGACTTATGGCATCTGGTTTAGGGAAGGAAATCTGCTGCCCTTACCTGGTCTGGCCTACCTGTGACTCTGGATCTACAGCAATGTGGTTGACTCTTAATTGTCATTGCAAATTGCCTAGCAAGCTACTGAGTTGTATTAAATCATTACTACAAAGCTGAAGTATAAAATCGAACGGGTCACCTGGCATTGACTTCAGGGCTACAAATAACAATGGTAAACCCTGCCAAGTCGACCCTATAAAGTTGTCCTTACTTAGGCTTAGGGACTTTTGCGAAAATTGGGAGAGCTGTCCCACAAACTAGTCATGCAACCGCCTGATATAGTCATACTCACCGAATCATATCTCACAGCTAATGTTCCAGGCTCCATCATCACCCCTGGGTATGTCTTGTCTCACCAGCAGGAAAGATCCAGCAGATGCAGTGGCTCAGTGGTATACGTGTAGGAGGGAGCTGCCCTGAGAGTCCTCAACATTGACTGCTGACCCCAGAAGTCTCATGGCATCAGGTCAAACATGGGAAAGGAAACCTCCTGCTGATTACCAGTTACCTCCTTCCCTCAGGTCTCCGCAGAGCCTGTCCACCATCTTCAAGGCACAAGTCAGGAGTGTGATGGAATATTCTCTTGCCTGGATGAGTGCAGCTCCAAAAACACTCTAGAAGCTCGACACCATCCAGGACAAAGCAGCCCACTTGATTGGCACCACCTTAAGCTTTGACTCCCTCCACCACCAATGCACAGTGGCAGCAGTGTGTGCCATCTACAAGATGCACTGCAGAAACTCACCAAGGCTCCTTTGACAGCACCTTCCAAACCCATGACCTCTACCACCTAGAAGGACAAGGGCAGCAGATGCATGGGAACACCACCACCTGCAAGTTCCCCTCCAAGCCACACAACACCCTGACTTGGAACTACATCACCGTTCCTTCACTGTCGCTCACTCAAAATCCTGGAACTCCTTTCCGAATAGAACTGTGGGTGTACCTACACCACATGGACTGTAGTGGTTCCAAGGAGACAGCTCACCACCATCTTCTCTTGGGCAATTAGGGTTGGACAATGAATGTTGGCCTATGAAGTGATGCCCACTTCCTGTGAAAGAATAAAGAAAAATAATGATTCAGTACTCCTCCATGTTGAGCATCACTTGGGAGATTCACTGAGGATAGCAGTGGAACTGGATGTTCTCTGGGTGGGGGACTTCAATGTCCATCACAAAGAGTGCCTCAGTAGCAATCCTACTAACTGAACTGGCCAAGTCCTATATGCCAGACTGGGACAGTGCTAGCTGGCGAGAGAATCAACAAGGGGGAAAAACTTACTAGATCCTGACCTCATCAATCTACTTGTCAAAGATGCATCCATCCATGACAGTATTGATAGTGGTTACCCACTACACGATTCTTGAGGAGACAAAGTCCCATCTTCACACTGAGGATACTTTTCTAGTATGTTTTGTGGTACTACCACATGCTAAATGGCATTGAATCAAAACAGATCTAGCAACACAAAACTGGGCATCCACGAAGCGCTGTGGGCCATCAGTATCAGCAGAAATGTATTCAACCACAATCTGTAACCTCATGGCCAGACATGCCTAAAAATGAGGTGTCAACCTAGTGAAGCTACTACACATGACTACTTGCATGCCAAACTGTGGAAACAGTATGCGAGACGGAGCTAAGGGATCCCACAACCAACGGATCAGATCTAAGCTCCACAGTCCTGCCACATCCAGTCATAAATGCTGGCGGACAATTAAACTATGAAATGGAGGAGGAGGAGACGCCACAAATATCCACATCCTCAATGATGGGGGAGCTCACCATCTCAGTGCAAAAGACAAGGCTGATCGATTTCCCAGGAGTGTTGAGTGGATCATCTAACTCTGCCTCCTCCTGAGATCTCCAACATCACAGATGCCTGAGTTCAGCCCATTTGATTCACTCCACGTGATATCAAGAAATGACTGAAGGCACTGGGTTCGGCAAGGGCTATGGGCCCTGAAATCATCCTGTCAGTAATGCTGAAGACCTGTGCTTGAGAACTAGCCACACTCCTAGCCAAGCTGTTCCAGTACAACTACAACCTTGACATCTACTAGACAATATGGAAAATTGCCCAGGTATGTTCAGTCCACAAAACACAAGGCAAATCCAACCCGGCCAATAACCGTCACATCGGTCCACTCTCCATGGTCAGCAAAGTGATGGAAGGTGTCCTTGACAGTGTTATCAGCGGCACTTACACAGCAACAACCAGTTCACTGATGTTCAGTTTGGGTTTGGCCAGGGCAACGTGGTTCCAGACCTCATTACAGCCTTGGTCCAAATGCTGATCAAAGAGATGAATTCAAGAGGTGGTATGAGAGGGACTGCCCTTGACATCAAGACAGCCTTTGCCTGAGTGTGGCAGTAATAGTGTACACCATGAACCACATGACAGTAATACTCCACACTCTGTGCCACCCAATTGTAATGGCCCACACTCTGTCCCACCCGACAGTGATGGCCCACACTCTGTACCACCTGACAGTGATGGCCCACGCTCTGTCCCACCCGACAGTAATAGTCTACACGCAGAGTCACTCTGCCAGTAAAGCTGTACTCCCAGTATCTCTCAACAGTAACAGTGTACACCCAACATCATTAATCAGACAGTGCGATGGCTACACTCTTCCTCTCTCACTTTTTAACTGGAATGCCAATGTCAAATATTAGAATTGTTGTTAGAGGATTAAATGTCATTAATAAAAGAAGATTTGGCATCATAGATATGGTTCTGCATTAGCAACCTGGAGGCTGTGAGCTACAATCCCATTGTGGGATCATGTGAAACAGAATTGAATAAATCTTTTACTGTTTGGGTAAAATGGCCACGAACAGCAAATTTTGTCACGTCTTTCACAGTGGAAGGTGAGTGCTTTAAGGATATATTAAGTCAGGGGACCCAAAAGCCTAGTCAAAAAAGTGGGTTTTATGGAATGTTTTAAAGGAGGAGAGAGGTAGAGAGGCAGATAGGGTTAAGGAGGGAATTCTGGAGCTTAAAGCCTTGGCAGATGAAGGTATAGCTGCCAATTGTGGAGCGAAGAGACTTCGGAAGGTTGTAGGTTGGAGAGGTTACAGAGATAAAGCCTTTGGACACAAGGATAAGAATTTTAAATTCAAGACACTGTTCAAATTTGCTATATGGAAATGACTAAATGACTTGGATATTGGAATAGAGTAACATTTCAAACTTCGTCGATGATGCCAAACGTGGAAGAATGGCTAACAATGAGGACCATACGAATTGACTGCATCAGGACATAGATAGGCTAACAGAATGGGCAGACAAGTGGCAGATGGAATTTAATACAGAGAAGTGTAAGGTGATGCATTTTGGCAGAAGGGCAATATGGACTCAATGGCATATTTCTAAAGAGCGTGCAGAAACAGAGGGACCTGGGGTGCATGTACATTGATCTTTGAAAGTAGAAGAAAATTTGGAGTGAGTGATTGGCAAAACATATAGAATCTTGGGCTTCATTAATAAAGACATTGAGTACAAAAGCAGGGAAGTTACGCTGAACCTTTATAAAGCTCTGGTGAGGCCACAACCCGGGTATTGTGTCCATTTCTGGTGGCCACACTTCAGGTAGGATGTGAGGATCCTTGAGAGGGCGCCGAGGAGATTTATCAGAATGGATCCAGAGATGAGGGACTTTAGCTACAAGGTTGGAGAAGTTAGGGTTATTCTCCTCAGAGGAACGAAGATTTAGTGTATTAGTTTTAATTATGACAGGTTTAGATAAGGGAGACAAAGTAAAGCTGATTCCCTTAGCTGATTGCACAAGAACAGATTTAATATTTCGGGTAAAAGATACAGGGTGGATCTGAGTAAGAACGTTTTTTTAATGACCTGGAACTTGCTGCCCACGAAGATGGTGGAAGCAGAGATGATCAATAATTTCGAAAGGAATGTGGGTGAGTACTTGAAGGAAACAAACTAGCTAACAAACAAACAAACTAAATGAGATAAAAACAGGAAATGCTGGAAAAACTCAGCAGGTCTGACAGTATCTGTAGAGAGAGAAAAACAAAGTTAACGTTTCGAATCCATATGACTCTTCTTCAGAAATCTGAAGAATAAGAAATGTTTCGAATTCATATGACTCTTCTTCAGAGTTCTGAAGAAGAGTTATACGGGCTCAAAACGTTAACTTTGTTTCTCTATCCACAGATGCTGTCAGACCTGCTGAATTTTTCCAGCATTTTCTGTTTTTATTTCAGATTTGCAGCATTCGCAGTTTTTTGCTTTTATTATAGCAGATTAATGGGGATTGAGTGGGGGAATGGGATTGGCTGAATTGCTCCAGGGGGGAGCCGGCATGGACTCGATGGGCCAGATGGCCTCCTTTTGTGCCGTAAATGACTTTATGACTTTAAATTTAGCTCATTCAATACTGGATATCAGATAGCAGCTTGACAACACAGAAGCAGTGGAAGGGTTGAGTTAGATAGTGGTAATAAAGAGCTGTGGTATCGTCAGCATACATGTGGAATTTGACATGTTTTCAGATGATTTCCTGAGGATCAGGATGTGGCTGAGAAATAGGAGGTTGGGGAGACCATGAATAGGTCCTTAAGGGACTCCAGTGGTAACGGTGCGGGAGTGGGAAGAGAGGACATTGCAGGTGGGACTCTGGTTACAACTAAATCGTTAAGACATAGGTGAGGGCGGAAGCACTTGCTGGACAAAAGAGGACAGGGGTTGGTATAGGATGGTGAACCGTGTCAAAGGCTGCGGACAGGTTGAGAAGGTTTTGATTGGGGCTGTTTTGGTGTTTGGGCAGTGGTGGAAAACTTGATTGGAGAGGGTTAAACGCGGATTTGGGAGGCAAATAAATTGTCAACTGGCTCACCAATGCCTGGAGGGAAGGGATGCTGCCCACATTTAGCTTGAATTGTACAGGAGTCCATTTCCACGCTAACGTGGACTGACACTTAATGCCCTCAGGCCAACCCGGGGTAAGCAATGTTTATTGCCTCACAGCAACGTCGCTGACAGCGCAGGAATGAATTGCAAATGAAGTGTTCAGAAATTGTGCACATGTTTGAGAGATGAGATAAGCTTTGCTACATTTTGCCATGGCACCACACAAATTCCTTTGAGCCCATCAGGTGGCTGGAAGAAAAACGGTGGATCGTCATCAGCTGTCATTCTCTAAGGCTGTGGCGGGGGCTTCCATAGTTAGGGGCAGGACAATAGTATGTCGAACAACAGAGAGAGGGGAGAGAGAGAAGGAAACAGATAAAACAGCCAAGTGTCTGCAATCTTCCCAAATCCTGCATCCCATCGTTGTTCCAACAAAATGTACACAGCCTTAAAATGTTGGAAATGAAGAGGTAGCTTTCTTGGCTCTGTAATAGAGTTGAAAAAAATAAGCCAAGAAGTTATGCTAAACCTACATGAAATACCTGTTAGGCCCCAGCTGAAGTACTGTGTCTAATTCTGGGCACCACACTTTAAGTAGGACATGAAGGCGAGAGGGTACAGAGGAGGTTTGTTAAAATGGTCACGGGGATGAGGGATTACAGTCAGGAGGGAGAAGCTAAGGTTGTTCTCTTTAGAGCAGAGAGGGGGAAGAGGTGATTTGATAGGAGTTTTCAACATCATGAAGGCTTTAGATAGAGTAAATAAAGAAAAACCTGCCTCCAATGGCTCAAGGATAGATAACCAAAGATTTAAAGTGAAGCAGAGGTAAAGCTTCTTTTCACATGAATGTACTGCCTGATCGGGTGGTAGATTGAGGTTCAACCGTCGCTTTCAACAGCGAACTGGATAAATAATTGAAGAGGATGAAAAAAAATCACAAGAGGTATGGGGAAAGGGTGGGTGTGCGGAACTAATTGGATTGTTCTTCAAAGATGGGCTGAATGGCCTCCTTCTGTGCAGTCCTCTTCTAGGAGGGTCAGTTAGATGCATTTAAGAACGTAGGAAGGTTTTGAAAGGTTGGGAGATAAGTGGAGATTGCAAGGTTTTGGGGAGGGAGAACGAGGGACAGGGCAGAGGTGGCCTAAGGTGCTGCCAACAATGGCGGGATGAAGCAGTGTGCGATTACACAGAAGACTGGAGTCAGAAGCTACACAGGAGGAACATGAGAAATGTGAAATAGATAAGGGCTGGGCTAGGCTTTGAAGGAATTTGAATGGTAATTAATGTGCTGGAGGATTCGGTGGGTGTGCAGGGAACAAGGAGCCAATGCAATTCCAAGAGGAGAAGCATTCAGTGCAAAATTTGATGTGGGCAGTCCCGGGAACAAGCTGCAAGATTAGGTGTTCAGGAATGTGCTGATAGTTTGAGGGAAGGCAGCAGACTATCGTTAGTGCCAGGAACTGGGTTTCAGTTTAAATGTTTGCTGTTTGTAACGTGCGGTTGGGAAAGTACCTTTAAATACTGAAGGAAACAAAACATCTCGTGTTAAATGGAGTGGAGCTCTTAAAAACCCTACAGCACTGTGCTTGTGTCGACTCTTTATAAGATCTACCAATTAGTCTCACTGCCCACCCCACACCCCCGCTCTTTCCCCAGAGCCCTGCACATTTTCATTTTCAGTAATATATAACATTCCCTTCTGGAAACCACCCAGCAGCACAGCCAGAATCTCCACGGTTCCAGTGTCAGACCCGAGGCCTGTGCTTCTCTTGGATGTGCCGGGTTCCTTGCTCAGTTCCTTGTGTTTACGTGGAATTACATAGAAAATTACAGCACTGAAACAGGTCATTTGTCCTAAGTAACCTTATGCTTATCGCCATGTGGGCTTCCTCCTTACCCTGTCAGCACATCCTTCTCGTCTTTCTCCCTCGTACTTATCCAGCGTTCATCCTCAAAGGCATCAATATTCCTTGCCTCATTAGCCAATGGTACAAAGGTTTATTATTGGGGCCCAGATTTAAGGTTTCGGGCAAGAGATGCAGCGGGAGGATGTGAGGAAGAACTTTTATAACGCAGCAAATGGTCATGACCTGGAACTTGCTGCCTATGAGGGTGGGTTGAAACGGAAACGGTCAATGATTTCAAACGGAAATCAGATGGGCGTTTGAGGGAAATAAGCTTGCAGGGCTACAGGGATAGAGCAGGGGGATGGACTGGCTGGATTTCTCGACAGAGAGCTGGCACGAACGTGATGGGCTGAGTGGCCTTCTTCTGTGCCATTGGGACGCTACTACTTGTGGCAGCAAGTTCCACGTTCTCACCACTCTCTCGGCGGTGAGAATGTGGAGCTTGCTGCCACAAGGAGTAGGAGGGGCTCCAGGCTGTTCTGTTTTATCTAATGGTTGTGACCTCTCAGTTCTGCTATGATCCATGCAATTTATTTTGTAGCTTTCTGTATTCATTCGTTAATTGTATGTTGGCATTTCAGATTTACTTAAATGACACGTGCAGTTGTTTGATTGTGCAGCAGTGGACATTTGATAATAAACTGGAGCTGTGCAGTGACTGCCACCACCACCACCCACCCCCGCCGTGTGGTACTGGAGCCAGTGTCGGGCCAGTGCCTGCCTTATGGTCAGTGCCTTGTATTTGTCTACTTGGTGCTTCCATGTGGATGGGTGGGAGGTGGGAACAGGCTAGGTCTGAAAACACCATCTGCTGCATGCCCCACCCACACCCAGTGGGGCAAAATTTTAAATCCATTTGTGTTCTCACACCTCCTCATCTCTGTAAGCCCAGGATTACCCTACAACACTCCCAATTATTATTCACTCATATCTCCCTTTCACCTGCAATTGGCGGTGGTATTTTCACCCAATGGCATGGAATTCACTCCCTAAACACCTCTACTGCCCTGTCCCCCGTTAGACATTCTTAAAACCCCAAGTTTTTTTTCATGCGATGCTAGCGTCATTGTCAAGGCCAGCATTTATTGTCCTTTGCTAATTGCCCTCGAGAAGGTGGTGGTGAGCTGCCTTCTTGAATTGCTGCAGTCCATGTGGTGTAGGTGCATCCACAGCGCTGTGAGGGAGGGAGCTTCAGGAATTTTATCAAGCGACAGTGGCCTGGTCTGGCTTACATGTGACTCTAAGCCCACAGCAACGTTGTTGACTCTTAAATGTCCTCGCAAGGCACTCAGTTCTCAAGGGCAATTAAGGATGTGCAATAAATGCTGGCCCTGCCAGCGATGCCCAAATCCCATGAACAAATGAAATAAAAAAGGAAGGGCGATATATTTCAAAGTCAGGATGGTGTGTGGCTTGGAGGGGAATTTGCAGGCGGTGGTGTTCCCATGCGCCTGCTGCCCTGGTCCTTCCAGGTGGTAGAGGTCGTGGGCATGGAAGGTGCTGTCGAAGGAGGCTTAGTGAGTTGCTGCTGTGCATCTTGTAGATAGTACACACTGCTGCCACTGTGCATTGGTGGTGGAGGGAGTGAGTGTTTAAGGTGGATGTGGTGTCGATCGATGCTTTATCCTGGATAGTGTTGAGCTTTTTGAGTGCTTCCAAAACTCCTTCATTGGCTTGCTGTCTTTTTGTTTTGATTACAGACATATTCGTTGTGTCGTTCTTCTATGTTAAATATAATATAAATACCAGTTATTGTTGTTGGAAACAACAGTTCTGAATTTGTCCGCTGTTCGCCTTGCAACAGCAGTGTTGGTTCAATATCAGCCCAATGCTGCCCCTTGCTGTATTTCAGGATCATTGTCTGGCATCTAACCCAGACTGCACCTTGTTTCACAGGATGGCCAGCATTTGACATGTGTCCATGCAGTACTGAAGGGTCAATGTGGGGTCTGTATCTGCCTGGTGCTATCTTCTGTGGTACTCGAGAGCTTGTGTTTGAAATCTGCTCAGTGTTGGCACCTGCAGTACCAGATGGTCAGTGTCTGGTGTCTGTTCAGTGTGTCTCCCTGCAGTCATGGATGGTCAGCATCTGTATCTGCTCAGTGTCTCCCCCTGCAGTCCTGGAGAGTCAGTGTCCAGCATCTGCTCCATGTCAACCTTCATTCCTCAAGTGTCAGTGGCTGATATCTACACAGTGTCGTACCCTGCAGTCCTGGAGGGTCAGTGTTTGGTATCTACTCTGTGTCGCCCCCTGCAGTCCTGGAGGGTCAGTGTTTGGTATCTCCTCAGTGTCTCCCCCTGCAGTCCTGGAGCGTCACTGTTTGGTATCTGCTCAGTGTCTCCCCCTGCAGGCCTAGAGTGTCAGTGGCTGATATCTGCTCAGTGTCTCCCCCTGCAGTCCTGGAGGGTCAGTATCTGGTACGTACTGTGTCGCCCCCTGCAGTCCAGGAGGGTTAGTGTTTAGTATCTGCTCAGTGTCTCCCCCTGCAGTCCTAGAGTGTCAGTGGCTGATATCTGCTCAGTGTCGCCCCCTACAGTCCTGGAGGGTCAGTATCTGGTACGTACTCAGTGTCGCTCCCTGCAGTCCTGGAGGGTCAGCGTCTGGTACCTGCTGTCCCTGTATCCGACTCGCCGCAGTCTCTGATTCTGCCCGGACAGGTTCCTAGGCCCCAGCTACCCCCCGCCGCCCTCGCTCCCGTGCCCCTGTCTTACCTGCCGGTCCCGGCCTCCTGCTCTCCCGGTAAATCTGCCGCAAGGATACAAACGCCACGAACTCGGCCGCGCTCCACGAGACGAAAACAAAGTTGGCCAGCGACAGGCCCACGAGCGCAGCGGAATGAAAGACGGCCATAGCAACGCGCAGGGAACACTTCCGGGTCACGTGGGCAGGGCGCGCAGGTCCAATGATGGCCGATAGGGCACTTTCACTTTCGCAGTGCAGTCTGGGCGTGGGACGACTCCATTACCGGGACTGAACGGGCAGACAGATGGAGATAACGCTCCCGTCGGTTGTTTTTTTTTGTTGTTGCGAAAGACAAGCATTTACAAGTAAAGGATTGATTATATAAAAAATGATCACGATGAACGCAAAGAATAGGAACTGTAGTGGGCAATTTGGACATTCAAGCCTGCTCCGCCATTCGGTGCATTCACAGATGATCTTTACTTTTCACCGCAAACCCCATATATCACCCAAAAACCGATTGTTTTCTATTTCCAGAGCAAGTTTACCTCAGCTATAACAGTAATCGAACCCATTCTGTTGATGTTATTCTGAACCACGCACTAGCCAACCGAGCTAACCGGCTGCCTAGGGTACGTATGGAGTGAAATATTGTATGAATGTCAGAGACATCCTCGTAATTAGAGTAGTATCTCCACACTCGCTTCAGCTGCATATTCGTTTCTGACCACCAGCCTTGCATACAACACAGGACGCATTTGGAGGAATAATCAAGCAGCTTTTATTAAGACAAGCACAGAGCAATTTGATCAATTAAATGCACTCACTTCATGCACAGCACACACCTTTGTGCTATGCAGGCACATCGCTTTGTTACATGTACTGCTATTGATCAATGCAATCTCCACAGTAAGACTCAGGAACAAAAACAGAAAATGCTGGAAAAACTCAGCAGGTCTAACAGGATCTGTGGAGAGGAAAAACAGAGTTAACGTTTCGAGTCTGTATGACTCTTCTTCGGACTGTTTTTCTCTCCACAAATGCTATGAGATCTGCTGTGTTTTTCCAGCGTTTTCTGTTTTCATTTCAGATTTCCATCACCCGCAGTATTTTGCTTTTAAGCAAGACTCAGGCTTGTACCAGAGCATCAGATCTGACTTTATCACATTCACTGAGCATCGGGTAGCTACAATTTCAGAGTGAAGCAGCTGTGCAAAAACATTTTAATCAACTCACACATAGAGAAGATATTTTAATTTATGTTGATGTGTGGTAGGTCTTGTCTACTCCAGTCGTGGATTGGACATGCCTTTCTCTGACCGAGCAGAGGCTGAATGCTAGAAGGTGTAAGTATTACCATGTGCCATGTGACAGCTATGGTTAAATTCCCTGCACCTCTTGGGAACCTATGGTCACATGTAGCAAGACCTGGCGATAAGTAAGTGGTGGGGAAGGGGCGCGGGGGTTTGTTGGGGGTGGGGGGGGGGGGGTGGGGGGTGGGGGGTGCTGTGGTCTGGGTGATGATTGGGAAACCCAGCCGGTTGATTGGAATTCCTGCTTTAAACTGCTCTCAATATAGCTCTTCGAGCCTCCAGCATTAAACCCAAATTTGTCAGTTTCCCGATGGGAGGGTTGGGTTAGGTTCACTCAAAGGTTACAACATTGGAGCAATTGTTACCTCACTCGTCCAACAGGAAACTGGCGGAATCGGGTGGAACACTAGATTCACACTCCATTCAAAATTACTAATCACTGACTTCAATGGAGAGTTGAAGTTGGTGGCTCTAAACCCAACATTAAACACGGTGGGTTGGGATAAAATTGTTGCAATAATTCACTGACCTATTCTCTTTGCCAATGTGCCCTCCTCTATCTCTATCATAATTATGCAATTAGCCTTGTATATGTGGGTATCCTTTGACTGCTATTAATCTGAGACACTTTAAATGAAGAGCAAACGATAAACACAGAGGCCATGCCAGCATGTTTGTATGTACTCTCACACATGTAATTTCATGGCATTATTGAGCATAATGGGCACTTCATCTGAGTGGAAGGGGGGTGGAGTGGGGTGATGGGGGGGGGGATTCTTTATTCTTTCCTGGGATGTGGGCGTCGCTGGCGAGGCCAGCATTTCTTGCCCATTCCTCACTGCCTTTGAACTGAGCGGCTTGCTATTTCAGAGGGCAGTTAAGAGCCAATCACATTGCTGTGGGTCTGGAGTCACGTGTAGGCCAAACGGAGTAAGGATAACAGGTGTCCTTTGCTAAAGGACATTGTGTGGGATTTTTTTTAAACAACAATCAATGGTAGTTGTCATGGCCACCATTGCTAGTTTATTCCAGATTTATTATTATTTGAACCCATGTCCCCATCTAGAGGCATGGGCCTCTAGATTAATAATCCAGTGACAATAAACTAGGCCACCATCTCCCCCATTCTCGAGGGCCTTATTGAGAACTTGAGGTCAACTTATCAGAAAGGCAGGGGCGCACTACCCACGATATTAGTTGGAAAAGAGTAGACAACACAACCAGTCACCGGGCCTCAGTAAATTCTGTGTTTTAACAGTACAGTGGCAAAAACAATGGTGATACAAACGAATGACACGTAACACATTGACAGAGTAAATCACTGTCTGCTTTAAAGAAGACAAGTGGGTTAAGACCTGCGTTCAAGTAGCAGGTACAGGAATGCCATAAAAGACGCATAGCTTTCAGCACCAATACTGCTAACTGTAGCTTGTTAACTAAAATCGATAGCCTTAGAGCATCTCGGTCAAAATATTTCAATCTTTGAATATCTTGCTGGTTAACGATATTAGATTGCAAAATGCAGAATGCAACAAATGTTAGAGTCGGGTTAAAATTATTCAACTAAGTTTCCATGCATCTTTTGTAAATCTTGCCAATTTCCTTGGAAAGGCCGTATTCACTCCGGAAAAATGTGGGCAGCGGGTCTGGGGAGGAAGTTCCTCGCTAACAGCATTAATGGAAGGAAGAGATGAGGTTGGGGTAGGGTGGGGTGGGGTGGGTGTGTAGGGTGGGGTTGGGGGGTTGGGGGGCAGTGGGGAATGGACCTTATTAGCATAAAGTACAATGGATCAGTTCCACCAACCTGCAAGGGAAAGAAAGAGGTAACTGGAGATGGGAGTTATATGAAAAGGAATAAGCAGCAAGCAGATAATCATTCAGTGGTCCAACTGCGTTTGAGAAATATCCCCTTGGACCTTTGGCTGATTTTCTCCATTTTTAGCAATGGTGCATGAGGGCCAGTGATCACCTCATTTTACAATTGGTAATCTTGCGGCTTGGGTCAAGATTAGGACACCCACGTTTGCATTGCCAAACCCTTATTCAGAAGGGCGGAATGACCGACCCACACACACACACAAAATAATACAAGGGGCCAGTATCGGGGTGTCAATTCTCGCTGAACTTCCAAACTAACACAACGCCAAATGTAAGAAGTGGTATACGTGAGTGGCTGCAGTCACCTGGCTGAGATCGGCTAACTCAGTACGAACTAAACTCGGTGGCTGGTGAATTTTCTTATCCTGGTGGTTCGGTACCCCCACATCAACGCCGGAGGCCTTAAATGATAGTGATTTTTGAGCCTTTTGTTTCAGACAAACAATACCTGAAGAAAGGATACAGCCTCTCAGTGAAGTTCCCAGTAAGCGTGTGGAGAATAGCGTCGTCGTCGGGATTGAAAAATGTCACTTTCCCGTTGTCGAAGTCCAGTAAAACTCCAACTTTCAGCAAGTGAACAATTTTAATGATGTTACCGAGGGTTCTTAAGGGATAATGATCTTTCCCGAGAGTCCACATCATTATAAGCCACAATCCATTGCTGGGCGATGACTTCAGCCACGACGTCGACCTGTACGAGCCCACAGATACGCCCACAAACCAGGCGGAGTCCCTCTCCACCTGCACCTCCCAGTAATGGGTTCCGGTGGTGAACCCCTCTGACCCCCACAGGCGCCTTGTGCCGAAGTACACCTTCTGCAAGTCGGCGGGTTTCCCGGGGGTAGCTTCCCACGACGCGCTGTCCTCCGTTCCATGCAGCAAGAATCGTGGATCCGAGTGCTTCTCGTCGAAATGGACAGGAGCTGGAGAAATGGAAAGGGAACAGTCAACGTTAGCTGTCACCAACAGGTTACAATCTCTGGCTAAATCTGTCTCTCTCCCTCTCCCAGTCTCTGTGGTCCCTGGATCCCTCCCACCCCAAATCTCAGCAACTATCTCTAATTTTCTCTGTTCACCTTCGTTTCTTGCCTCTTCTCTTTCTCCAGGGACAATTTTAACTTTTGACAAGAGTTAAAATGGAAGATATGCAATTGGCCGCCCGTTACAAACCCCGTCTGATTTCCCTTTCTATTCGGAATACCGTATGTTACGGGCGGCTAGTTAGATATCACCCGATTGCACCTTAACCCTAACTTACAAAAACTCTGTCTGTAACCACATCGCTCTCTCACTTTCCCTCTGCACCAATTGTTTTCTTTCTATTTGTCGCCTGCCCTCTGTTTCTCCTCCCCTCTGTCTCCCTTCTTGTCGCTTCCGTCCTCTCGTTTTTGAAAACTGGTATAGTTAGAAAGGGGGTGAGATTGGACATGGGCAGCGAGGAAAAATGGCCAGTGTTGCATTTGGTACCGGTCATACGCCCAGGCTGATATTCAGGTCCTATGGTTAGCAGCGATCCCAATTCGGACGCCGCTGACCGGAATTAAAACTGTGGCCTCGCCTCTTCCCGCTGGAGGTTTCGGGCCTTCCGACTCCAGCTGCAGGGCTCAGCCATCGATGAACGCAGCCAAGAGGAGTACCAGCGAGAGGCAGAACCGCCCAGGCCACTCCCACCGGTGGAAGCCGTGACCCTTGAGTTCAAGCAGCTTTTCAGTCCTAATCATTTTAAAAACTATTTTAAAAAATATTTTAGAGGCTTTTTTGTTACTCTTATGAGCTTGTACAACTTCTAATTCAATGTAAGCAAACGTTGAAAAAATTTGGCTTGAATTATTTAACAGTGAGGGAGGAAGTAGTGTAGGGACTGGCATTTTTGAAGGTGGATAAATCACCAGGGCCGGATGGATTGTATCCCAGGCTGTTGTATCCCAGCGAATTAATAGCGGATGCTCTGAGGATCATTTTCGAATCCTCACTAGACACAGGGGAGGTCCCAGAGAACTGGAGGTTTGCAAACATTGTAACATTATTTAAAAAGGGTGTGAGGGAGAGGCCAGAAAATTATATGCCAGTCTGTCTGACTTCAGTGGTGGGCAAATTATTGGAAACAATTCTGAGAGACAGGATAAACTGTCACTTAGAAAGGCATGGGTTGATCAGAGATAGGCAGCAAGGTTTTGATGAGGGAAGGTGGTGTCTTACTAACTTACCAATTTTTTTTGAGGAAGTAACAAAGAGGATTGATGAGGGTAGTGTAGTGGATGTTGTATACATGGATTTCAGTAAGGCACTTGATAAGGTCCCACCTGGCAGACTGACCAGGAAAGTAAGATCTCATGGGATGCAGGGGAAGGTGGCATGTTGGATTCAAAATTGGCTCAGTGACAGGAAAGAAAGGGTAATGGTCGATGGGTGTTTTTGCGAATAGTAAATGGTTTACAGTGGTGTTCCACAGGGCTTAGTGTTGGGGCCCTTGCTGTTTGTTGTATATATGAACGATTTAGGCTTAAATGTGGGAGGCATGATTGGGAAATTTGCAGATGATACAAGGATTGGTTATGTAGTTGATAGTGAAGACGATAGCTGTCAACTCCATAATGGATCAATGGTTTGGTTGAGTGGGCAGAGAAGTGGCAAATGGAATTCAATTGGAAAAGTGTGAGGTAATGCATTTGAGGAGGGCAAAAAAAGCAAGGGAATACTCAATAAATGGGTAGTTATTGAGAGGGGTTGAGGAAGTGAGAGACCTTGGTGTGCATGTCCACAGGTCTTTGAAAATGGCAGGACAGGTAGATATGGTGGTCAAGAAAGCTTATGGAATGCTTTCCTTTATTGGGTGAGGTATTGAATACAAGAGCAGGGATGTAATGATGGAACTGTATGAAATGCTG
Organism: Cetorhinus maximus; assembly: GCF_964194155.1. NCBI lineage: Eukaryota > Metazoa > Chordata > Chondrichthyes > Lamniformes > Cetorhinidae > Cetorhinus > Cetorhinus maximus. The sequence goes on along the minus strand of NC_135899.1, from coordinate 23,319,429 downwards.
GTTAGGCCACAGCTGGAATATTGTGTACAGTTCTGGTCACCACATTACAGGAGGGACATAATTGCTCTGGAGAAAGTGCAAAGAAGATTTACAAGAATACTGCCAAGCCTTGAAAATTGCAGCTATAAGGAGAAATTGGATTGGCTAGGGTTGTTTTCCTTAGAACAGAGGAGGCTAAGGGGTGACTTAATTGAGGTGTACAAAATTATGAGGGGCCTAGACAGGGTAGACAGGAAAGACTTTCCCCTAGCTGAGGGGCCAATTACCAAGGGGCATAGATTTAAGGTGATTGGTAGAAGGATTAGAGGGGATAAGAGGAAAAAACCTTTTCACCCAGAGGAAGGGAGCATGTGTGTGTGTGTGTGTGTGGTGGGGGGTGTGGTGGGAGGTGGGGTGGGGGGTGGGAGGCGGGGGCGGGGGGAGGGGGTGTGTGATGGGGTGTGTGGTGGTGGTGATGGTGATTGGGGTGTTAATTGTTCAATAAGTTTTAAACACATTTTGAGAACTTCCCCAGAGATCTGTCGTTAATCGCTTTCAAATCGTAAGTGTCCAGGAATAAATTACTGGGCAAGTTTAGGGCATCGAGCTCAAGTCTACAATAGCGGGGTCAGTGTCAGAGGCATTCACGCAAAGGTCCGAGCCCATGGGAAGTTTAATTCAGCGCGTAAGTACGGCGCATGTGCGCACGTCGAGACATCCTCTGGGCCCCCAGGCGCAACAGCAGCGAACACCTCAAAGTTCGCCGCTAATGCAGTCGGAAGATCCGGGCCAATTGACATCAGTAAGACTGAATATCGGGCGCGTTGTATAACGTTTGGCACGTGGAATTCCGTCTGTTTTACGTCGCTGCCAGTGCCCAGTTTCACCCTCCCAGTCGCCTGCTCCTATAATGCTCTTAAACCTCTTGAGGTGATTTGAGTTCAGTGGTTTATGTTTCTAGAAGCGACCTTCGTGCAATGTGCTGGTCCCTTATTTTGCGGCCAGGTGCTTTTCGTGCTCTGCACTTTGGAGGCGGAGCTGAAAATGTTCGTGTTTATTATCCGGCAGAAAACGAGTGGCAGTGGCAGCATCTCCAATTCACTTCACAGAAACCAAAAAAAAAGAGAAACATCGGGCCATGGTTTACAATGGGCCGCCTAATCGCTGTCACCCACTCGACACTGAAGTCGGAAGGCAGGTACTACCCAATTGCCCATCCACCATCAGCAACCTTGCTGTCACATCGGGGTGAATTCTCACTGTTACTGATGGATTTCACTTTAACGGATACGAAAGTCTAGCAGTTGGCGAATCTGCTACCTACTTGGCGGGGGACAGTGAAAATGTGCTGCCATGAAACATTAACATGGGCCTGATTAGAAACCTCGTGCCTTCAACACGCGCTGAGTGAACCAAGTTCTACTCTTGTCAATTTGAGGTCGTTTTTGCATCAAATGAATTTGCACGAGCGAGTAATTTGAGGATGAGAAGGCTGCGTACCCAATGTGCGATTGTTGCTATACCAAGGGAGATTCTGGGCTAGACCTGGGCCGGCTTATGTGGAGGGGCAAAATGGGCGATATCACATCCGCAGTTCGTTGCGCAGTTCTCCCGATTTTGAATTTTACTGACTCCAAAGGGAGCAAAAATCAAGCCATGAGCTAAGGCTGGTCAACCTGATGCCGCCCGTTTTGGCACTGTTGCCAGGCGTCACAAGTACCCCCTCTCTGGGATTAACCTGACATTTAATTGCTGGGCAATGGACAATCGATAGCCTGTTTTACACCCTGCTCGTTTCTCCTTTCCGCCGACTTTATTAGAAAACAAAACCACCCTGTGATTTCCTATCACTCAAGTTTCGCCGTAAACATTACCTCGTGAAACAATCAAAAAATTTCTGAGGGGGAAATTCGTCTGGGGCGGTGGCGCAAAAACAGGCGGTGCCGGAACGGCCGTTCTATGGGAGCGGAATATCAGGCGCTGCACATAATGGGCGGCCATTCCGCTACCGCCTGTTTTTGTGCCACCGTCCCAGATGAATTTCTACCCCTCTGAGTCTCAAGGCTCCATTGACACATCCACTTCACATCCAAACTCTTACTTTTCTTCCTCGGTACTTTCTTAATCCCTGGAATAAACAATAATGAACAGAATTAGGTAATTTCAATGCTCGCGATGATTTAAAAGGATGGATATCTGGCTGAACGCCGATGATACAGCGATCCTAATTTCCTTTAATTGATTTTATTGAGAGAGAAAATCAGGCGGGATGTACAATGGCCCTTGGTGCTGCTCCTTTTTGCATCCTCATGAATTTGCTTTACGCTGTAAATAGGGGTAGGAATCCATCTCAGCCACTGGCGCAGAACTGGAGTTATGGGGGCGACTGCCACTGGCTGCAAATAAATTGTAAATCGGGCTCGGCGTACAGCAGTTCAACAAATTTCTGCGCCACCCAGTGCTAATGAAGGTCGTAGTTGGTCCAGCAATATATGTTGTATATTAAAAAAAAAACCTTTGAACGCAGGGAATTTTTAGAACCTTTACTTGCTCGGAAAAAGGAATACATTCCCATGATGATTGCTTTCCAATTGCAATTATGGCAGTGGCGGCCGTCTGGAGAGTCACGAGGGAGCACAGGCACATAAGTCTAGCTTTACATCCCACTATGTCTGAGAGTAAATCACCCCAGAGGAAGGGCTAGAACCTAAAATCTTCATGGTTAGCCTTGGTGCAGCAACACACTCCGTCGACAGCACCTTGCGAACTCGCGACCTCCACCATTTGGAAGGACAAGGGCAGCAGACACGTGGGAACGTCACCATCTCCAAGTTCCCCTCCAAGCCGCACACCATCCTGATTTGGAAATGTATCGGCGTTCTTTCGCGGTCGCGGGGTCAAAATCCTGGAACTCCCCCCCTAAGAGAGCTGTGGGTGTACCCACACCACATGGATTGCAGCAGCTCAGGAAGGCGGCTCACCACTACCTTCTCAAGGGCAATTAGGGATGTGCATTAAATGCTGGTCCAGCCAGCAAGGCCCACATCCCATGAATGAATATAAAAAAAACACCAGGTGATCCATGAGCACTAGGATGGCACTAGCCTTAGAAGGGAATGGATTTGTTTTCAATTAAGAAAATAAAAAAAACAGCAAATCACAGTAATGCAATGCTTTTCTAATGGGTCGTCTGAAGTTAACTTTCACGCAGCGGTTTGGTACCACTATGTGGCTCGATGGGCCATTTCATAGGGCAGTTACGAGTCAACCACATCACTGTGTGTCTGGAGTCACATATAGACCAGACCAGGTAGGTTGACAGATTTCCTCCCCTGAAAGACAGGGTGAACCAAAGGGATTTTTAATGACAGTATTGATGATGAGCTTTTTAATTGCGTATTTGTTAATTAATTAAATTAAATCCGACTGCAGTGATATTTGAACTCAAATCGCCACAACATTAGCCCAGGGCCGCTAGATTGCTTACACCAGTAACATTATCACTCCGCTGCCGTTCCGGCCTTCTTAAGGGTAGTTAGGGATGAGCAATTAAATGCCGGCCTTGCCTGTAAGGCTCACATTCCACGAGCACACAAAGAGAACTGTTGTTTAGCCTCACCTAATTTTTTCCGGAGATCAGCGATTTCTGAAAATAAGTAAAATACTTAGCATCGCTTCAGGTCACAGGAGAGAAGATGACATCTGTTATAAACGTTCATCACTGCCCTGGTCAGCATATTTTTGCAAGGCATCAAGCTGGACAGCGCTGTCTCAACACAATCAGTGCAACACCGATGATTACCCGATTTTCTTTTGCGTGGGCCGAGGGTTGCGGAGGTAGAGGGTGGGGTGGGGTGGGTAGTGGGGTGCGGGGAGTGAGGAGGGGGTGGGGAGGGAAGCACGCTACTAGATCAAATAAGCCCAGCGAATACAGGAAAACCAAGCCATGAATTGGTTCCAGTTTTTGCTCATTTAAATGCATTGCTGGAAAATTGGATGCGCTCTGCCTGATTTTGCTGTGTTCAGTGCAATTGGTTGATTCAACACAGACAGAGGAACAGGAAGGATGGGAAGAGGGCATGACAAATGTGTGTGTGTGTGTGTGCGTTGACCAGAGAGAAGCGGGCAGTGTAGCAAGGAGACGCTAGGAGGACGCTTGGATAACAGGGTTAGAACATCAAATAAGTGAATACGAAGAGGTAGGGTGAGGCTGAACAGGAACACTTTGTCCAAGAAGCTTGAGACCATCCAGAGCAAAGCATCCCACTTTATTGGCACCTCATCCACAAACATCCACTTCCTCCACCCCAATGCACAATGGCAGCACTGTGTACCATCTACAAGATGCACTGCAGGAACTCACTAAGACAGCACCTTCCAAACCAAAGGACCGCTACCATCTAGAAGGTCAAGGGGAGCAGACACATGGGAATACCACTATCTGGAAGTTCCCCTCCAAGACACTCACCACCCTGACTTGGAAATATATTGTCATTCCTTCACTATCACTGGGTCAAAATCCTGGAACTCCCTCCCTAACATTGTGGCATTGTGGGTGTACCTACACCACATGGACTGCAGCGGTTCAAGAAGGCAATTCATCACCACTTTCTCAAGGGCCCTTAAGGATGGGCAATAAATGCTGGCATAGCCAGCGACCCCCGCATCCCATTAATGAATAATGAAAAAACAACGGAATGAAAAATGCTTTTCTGGCGTTTGCTCTCACCCTTTGAATCTGTTGGCATAGAGTGAGACCCACATCCTTAACTTAGAGGCTCACAGTTTAGTGCTGGACACTGACAAAGAACAATGCAGCAGGATCTAGGGTCGAATAGAACTTACCAACATAAGGGAGGAGCAGGAGTAGGCCAGTCAGTCCCTTGAGCCTGCTCCACCATTCAATAAGATCATGGCTGATCTGATTGTAACATTAACTCCACGTACCTGCCTACCCCCGATAACCTTTCACCACCTCCCCCCCACCCCCCGCTTATCAAGAATATACCTATCTCAGCCTTAAAATGTTCAAAGACTCTGCTTCCACTACCTTTTGAAGAAGAGAGTTCCAAAGATTCACGCAGAGCTAAGTTTGAGTTCAGCCTGGGCGCGTGGGCAGCTCAAAAATTGGGATGTATGTTGAGGCTGATTTGGAAGGCGGTCTGAAGAAAGGCAATTAGCACAGTTTGAGATAGACTAGGAGACCCAATTAGAAAAGATGCGGTCTGGACGGCCTGATGCCTCCTCGGTGAGATGGAAGCTCTTAATAAAAATATTTATTTTTTAAGCTTGTTGTTAGGGAGCACCAACCAGGTAGGCAAAAGCCTCAAGGAAGAGCTGTGTAATTGTAACAATGCTGGGTCAACACAGCCTGGCTTAGGTATGCGCTTAGGTGTACTGAGTGCCCTCTTCACTTGTTGTCACTGAAATCGATGCGGCATATTTTCTTCCAAAGGAACTTGTATAAGCTAGTTTTATTCAACCCGGTGCATTATTCCTTCTCCTGCTCGCCCCACACTAACACAGAGGGGAGAGCATGGTTGCTTCTAATATAATGCTGAAAGGCAATTAGCGACACATGTATGTCATAGGACCCCTATTCGCGTGTTAAATTGCCGACCGCCTGACTCAAGCTAGTGTGGTGGAGGCAGGTTCAATCGAGGCATTCAAGAGGGCATTAGGTGATTATTTGAATAGAAACAATGTACAAGGATATGGGGAAAAGGCAGGGCAATGGCACTAGGTTATAATGCTCATTTGGAGAGCCGGCGCAGGCACGATTGGCCGAATGGCCTCCTCTGTGCCATTAAAATCCTGTGATTCTGTGAAGTAATAATTCTCCATCATTTCGGGTTGCGAAGAAAGATGCTGATTAAGTTAAAACAACGGACTGGAGCCGGTTGACTGGTGCTAGAATGTTCCCAACATTGTGGTGGAGAAGGAGTCAACGAGCGGACAATATAACGGCAATCCTAACATGCAGAACGCCGGTGTTACTAGGCATAAGTAAAGCAGGAACTTATACTTATATGACAACTTTCATGACCTCCGGAGGTCCCAAAGCATTTTGGAGCCAATAAAGCATTTTTGAAGTGTAGTCAAGGCAAGGAATACCTCAGCATATTTCTGCACGGTCCCATAAGCGACAGTGAGACATTAAGAAGTACAACAAAGACCATCATTTATGTCGTGCTTTTCAGGACCACCAGACGTTTCAAAGCACATTGCAGCCAATGAAGTCCTTTGTCGGTGCAACTTTTGTACTGATGTAGAAAACACAATAGCCGATTATCACACGGAACTCTCCTATAAACAGTAACCTGCTCGTGATCAGAAAATCTTTTTTTGTGGTGTTCATTGATCGACAAATCTTGACCAGGTTAGTGGGCAGAGCTCATCTCTTCCTCTTCTTAGGAGTAGTCACGGAGTTTGCGCGTGCGGGCCAATTAAAGCCCGACCAGCGTGTTAGCCGATTCCAGAGGTCGGCGGGAGTGGGCGGGCGCAGGTGGATCGGCAATCGCCGCCTGGTCCAATGACGACCCGGGGGGCCTGTTTAAAGGCCAAGCTGCAGCCGATGCAAGGCTGCTGTACATGGCCAGAGGTTGGAGGCAAGGTACATTGAAGAGAGCCATGCAGGAGGATAGGGCTAGTGGCTACTATGCGCCCCGGTTTTCAAATGTGTGCCTTGCTGTCCTCCTGGAGGAGGGAGGTGCTCCTCCCCGAGGACGGAAGGAGGAGGCCACCCCATTTGACCAAGTCTGTGTGGGAGGAGGTTGCGGAGGCAGTGAGCGCCCGCGACATGGTGCGGCGCTCATGGACGCAGTGCCGCAAGCGCTTCAACGATCTGCTGTGCAGTGAAGGGTGAGTAGCATGTTGGTGTCGTTCACTGCACCCATCATGTAAGCTTCTCCCCTGCTGGTGGACCACTCATGTCTGAGTGTAATGAGTCATTGGCGACATGTGTCCTTAGCTGGGCAGCCCAGCTGATATTGCTTATGTCTTCATCAGCATGAGAGGGTTGTGATGAGATGGGTTCTGCACCCGCAGCATGTGGTGGACTGGCACCCACATGACAGTGATGGGGGCAACCTGGAGGAGCTGGACCCGGGCACACTGGTTGAACTCCAGGGCATGTCGAAGTCAGGGATGATGACATGGTGGGAGGGGACCTTCAAGGTGGCGAGGCACAGATGGATGTGATGCTCTTTGTGCTCCACGTCATTGTGCCTCCTTGCAACGGTAGGTACAACTGTGTGCTCCCAACTGTGATGAAGGCAGCATGTGGGGGTGGGAGTATGGGTGGTGGGGTGGAGAAGGACACACCAGGCATATTTGTGAGTGCTGCCCAGCAGCTGGGGGAGGATGCACTGCAGCCCTGCAGTCCTGATGTCACCGCGTGCCATCACGATATTTCGGTGGGCAGGCGTGTGACGATGTCCGTTGCACGCCTGCCACTAATTACTGGGTCACTTAAGGTCATTGATACTCCAATTGTCGTGGCTTTTAAGGCACCCATGTGATGTTCGGCTCATCGCACAGGTGGCTGTCAGAAACTTTCATGAAGCTCATCCACAGGCGGGAGAAGAGGGCTCAACAGTTTTGTGAACCCAGACATTTAAAAGTTGGTGCTCAGAAGTTATTGAAACTTGCCTGTGGTGAGGTGGAGAATTGTCAAACGCATAGCAGCTGCTATGTCGGCGTGCGTGCGGGTCCCACCCCTGCATGCTGATGGAAAAATTCTACCCATAGAGTTATACAGCATAGAAACAGACCTTTCGGCCCATCGTGTCCATGCCAGCCATCAAGCACCTATCTATTCTAATTCCATTTTCCAGCACTTGCCCATAGCCCTGTTTGCTAATGGCGTTTCAAGTGCCCTTCCCCCCCCTCAGGCAGTGTGTCCCAGATTCCAACCACCCTCTGGGTGAAATTTGTTTTCCCCTCAAATCCCCTCTAAACCTCCTGCCCCTTACCTTAAATCTATGCCCCCTGGTTATTGACACCTCTGCTAAGGGGAAAAGCTTCTTCCTATCTATGCCCCTCATAATTTTGTATACCTCTATCAGGTCCCCCCTCAGCCTTTTCTGCTCCAAAGAAACCGATACTAACCTACCCAGTCTCTTCATAGCTGAAACACTCCAGCCCAGGCAACATCCTGGTGAATCTCCTCTGCACCCTCTTCAATGCATGGGGTCTTTTGTATCCACCTGCGAGGGCAGACAGGGCCTTAGCTTACCATCTCACATGAAAGGCAGCACCTTTGACAGTGCTGCACTGGATTGTCAGACTGGATTTTTGTACTCAAATCCTGCAGTAGGACTTGAAGCCAGAGCCTTTTGACTCAGAGGGAAGAGTGCAACCAGCTGAGTTACAGATGCCATCAGGTAACTGCCTGATAATCTCTACATTATGGCTAGGACATCAAGGACTTGCGCACAGGATCTAGACCAATGGTGTCATGTTTTATTTAATGTCTCCCCTGCTTTTCTTCTACCTAGTACGGCAGAGTCTTTTGCATGCACCTCGTTGAAACCTGAGTAACGTCTCATCTGAATGGCAGCAATTCCCCAAGTCCTGGAGTGTCAGCCGAGATTTTTGTAATTGAGCCTCTGGAATTGGTCTTGAATCCACAAACTTTGAGGTGAGTGTTATCAAGTAAGCCACGTCTAAGAAATAGTAGTGGAAGCAAGTATAACAGCAGAGATTGCCAATGTCACAGATTGCATGCTAAATGCCTCTTAAAAATGCAACCTAAAAATAACAGTAAGTCATTTTACACAGACATGCTAAGTATTTTGCACGCTGACCATAGGCTAGCATTTGAGGCTGTAGCTTTGAATGAAATTACTGTCACCATTAAGTAAGCATTTTTATTCAGTTCTGTGCCCAAAGGCAGGTACAAACCACAACGCCACAGGCAGGGCAAGGAGGCAGGACCCAAATTCACCCGCGGATGAATGGGGATCGAACCCCTGCTGTTAGCACCAATCTGATCCCTACTGGCCAACTGCTGCCTTACCCTCCCCCCCAAAAAAAGCCTGAGTTACTGTGGCAATATGCATGTTGTAGCCTGGAGCTATGAATAGTGGTGGTAGAGGCTCAAAATTCTTTCCACCACATGGCTGACCATGTTCATACTTAGCCTGTTTGGCCGCGTTATGAACTCACCTTCATTGGCTATCAAGTCGCTCCCTAGAGTGGGATTTGAACCCAGAGCTTCTGACCCCGAGCCAGAGACACTACCTACTGCTTCTGAATGTTTGGCGGGGTGTGTAACAGCTGGCCCATGTGATACTGCTCGGTAAGCATTACAACCTGATGAATTTCTATTCCAGATATTTTACTCAGTTGGACATTCAAGAAGTAAAACTTTTTTTTTAGAAATTCATTGTTGGCGAACTTGCCTCCGTACAGATTCCGCCTTCATATTGCAGCATTTTAAAATCGAAACCACACGAAAGCATTAAAGCTTTTAAAATAAGCAATATTAAAGACAACGTCCACCTGGCATTGTGTACACTAGTTCTATCATGAAGAGGAGAATACACCGAGACAACATAAATAACACGATAAAAACAGTGCTGCAAATACTGAATTAGTCTGACAGGGTGTGTAGAAGGAGAAACCGAGGTCATGTTTCAGGCCTGTGACCATTGATCAGAATCCCGATGAAAGGTGAACTCTGTTTCTCTCCCTTCAGATCCTGCTGAATACTCCACCATTTTCTCTCTTTATTTCAGGTTGTCAGCATTTGCAGTATTTTGCTCTTGTACAATTAATACTTTGTCTCCTCGTACCTGCTTCTTTTTCTTTGAGCTTCGTTTCTATAAATATTGACATCATTAGTAACTTAGAAATGCGGAATAAGGCGAGAGTCTCCAAGTTATTGTGCATTGCGACATCAACAAAAGAACTTGCTCTTTTAATAAAACCTTTTAGCATATGCAATTAATTTGAGTGTTATCAGATAAAAGCTATCAGCATGAACGACTCTGGGAAGATTCTTTCATGCTTCTCATTTTAGCATGAACTAGTAATGGATAAGTAATTCCGGGGTCCCGGCTAACGCCCTGGCGAAATGGGGCTTAAATTTTACGCCGGCGGGATTTTACGGTCCGCCCGAAATCAATGGACTTTTGAATGGCTCACCACATTTTATGGCTCTGCGATTGTGCAGTAAAATTCCTCCCCATGGATTAAATCCCAGCACGTCAGCTGGCGGAATTTGAATTCAGTTAATAAATCTGGAATTGAAAGCTCGTCTCAATAATGGCGACCATGAAACTATCATTTTTTATCATTAAATAAAACCCTACCTGGTTCACTAATGTCCCTCAGGGAAGGAAATCTGCTGTCCTTACCTGGTCTGGCCTACATGTGACTCCAGACCCACAGCAATGTGTTTGCCCTCTGATATTGCCTATCAAGCCACTGAATTCAAGGGCAATTAAGGATGGGTAACAAATGCTGGCCTTGCCAGCAACACCCACATCCCATGAAAGCAAAAAGACATTGGTGACGTTGCTACAGGCAGCTGACTTCGTAATTCCTCCACTTTCATTAGTAGGACGGGTGTAATTTTAATTTAGAGCGATGGTTTTAAACTGAAATTATTGAAATAGCTGCTCATTATACAACAGGCCCAACTTTCCCTTCCACTGAAGTCAATGTAGGGTAAAATTGTCCGTGTCGTGTAATAAGTTACTAAATGGACGTTGGCCTTTTTCACCACCGTCCGACCTTACACGGATCCTCCATTAGCCATTAGACAATGGAAAGTTCAAGTAATGGGTCTGGAGTCACATGTAGGCGAGGTTAGGACGGCAGATTTACTTCCCTAAGGGACATTAGTGAACCAGATGGGTTTTTCTAAAATGACAATCAAAGATAGTAGTTAAATTGAAGTAAAGTGCCTTGGAAGCATTTGTAGCCACAGACTTTCTCAATATTTCATATGTTATGTAAATGATCCGGAACAGACACATCAAGATATTTCTGCCGCTTGATCAAGCTTCCTAAGTGGTTTAAGCTAAAAGCAAATACTGTGGATGCTGGAAATTTGAAACAAACAGAAAATGCTGGAAAAACTCAGCAGGTCTAACAGCATCTGTGGAGAGTAAAAAAACAGTTAACGTTTCGAGTTCGTAAGGACTCAACGTTAACTTTTTTTATCCACAGATGCTGTTAGACCTGCTGAGTTTTTCCAGCATTTTCAGTTTTTGTTCCTAAGTGGTTTATTAACCCTGCTCCTTGCGATGACCCATTTTATAAATACATGAGTCAAATGATTGTCTAAAATCTCCTGCTTTTAAGGACTGGTAGGAAATTCCCCTGAGGTGGAGCACTCGATAAGGCATAGGCCGCCTGTTAGATGCCCCTTGAAGGCAATGCACCTGAATGTTTGGCGGGGTGTGTAACAGCTGGCCCATGTGATACTGCCCAGTAAGCATTGAAACCCGATGAATTTCTATTCCAGATGTGTTTTACTCAGTTGGACATTCAAGAAGTCGTAAAACTCCTTTTATAAATTCATTGCTGGCGAACTCGCCTCCGTACAGATTCCGCCTTCACATTGCAGTATTTTAAATTTGACCCGAATCATCCATTGTTTACAACAGGTTGTCATGGAGAACGTCTGCAACAATGCAAAGCAGGTTGAACAAGGTACAATGATTTACTCTTACCTAACTCGGAGCATGAACTATCTGTGGCTGAAAACAGAAACAGTAAGGGGTTGAAATTCTTCTTTTCCACTTGACAAGTATCTAAATTAAATGTCTCCTATTGAGTTTTACACTTACTCATCGGGCACCCCCAACTTGAGTGAAATAAGATGGCAAGAGCTAGAATCAGGCAATGATTCCGGCATGTTGGTAGCATGGGTAAAATTAAGCTCAGAAGGCAGAGCAAAATGATTAGCAAGGTGTGGCCCACTCCTCTGTCTAATAAGCTAATTGCTGCTGAAAATTGAGCACGGCCAATGAAGGGGCCTTGCAAGTGTGTCTCTTTTTCTGTTACCGCCCAAAATACCTCCTTATTCTTGGCAGTGAGGGTAGGTCCTCATATCTTTTTGCCTGTCGGGATTCCTATCTCTTTTGAGGGTGATCCTGCAACACTTAGACACCTGGGGCTAGGGATACTAGGCTGAGGATAGCTGAAGAACTGCCCTTGTTTATTATAGTAGTAGGAAAAGGCAGATCTTGAAAATTTGAACCTCGTCCGAAACCATTAGCATCACGGGCGCCCCTTCCACTCAGCAATGCTAAAGATGGAAATGCAAAACTGACAAGTGGGCTGATGCATGAAAATACAGGATTGACATCAAACAATGTTATTTCTTAACTGCCTTTCAAAACTCTGGCACCAAGTGCGCCTGTCCAATTAGGTGTGCAATGTTGCTAAGGACGTCAGCGGTATTTCATATTAAAATTAAAATGACCCATGGGTTCGAAATTCGAAATGGGCGTTATCAAGACCGTCAGCTGATGTACGGAACAGTTGATACTCAATTCCATTGACTTCAGCCTGTTTGGCCACGTTATGAACACATCTTACCATTAAGACCTGAAGTGAGACTTGAACGTAAAGCTGCTGGCCCAGAAGTATGGACAATACCACTGCACCACAAGACCTCCTTGCTTCCCATGACGTTTCCTTTATATTTCAGATATGCTTCTGGGCATATTGAGCTTTAAATCCTTGAGCTTTTGGAATGCTGCCGCCTTGATTTGCGACCATGAGTTGTTCTGCTAGGCAATGAAGGCTGCCCATGTTTGTTCTCGGAGGTCACTTTGGTAAGGGCGAAAAGGAAGAGGCTCCAGGCAGCGAAAGAGATGTTGTCTGCTGCTTCCACACAGGTAGCGCTCAGAAGCCTTGGAAAGCTGAAAAAGCAGCAAAAGGTCATTGAATCCGTGCTACTAGCTCTTGGTGCAAAGTTAACCAACCCATTGGAGCAGTGGTGTTCTACTCAGAGTATCGGAAGAGCTGGATGGAGTGCAACCTTGAGAAGCCAATGGAACACAGTCTCAGAAGAGGAGATTAAACCATTAGGAGGTGAGCAGTCATTGAGGCAGCCCAAGTCGAAGGGACTTTTGGAGGGAATTCAGATGCTATGTCTTCAAAAATGAAGGCTTGAAATCCCTCATGAGAGAGACAGAGGTTTACTGAGATTGTGTAACTCAGTGGACACTGGCATCTGGGTGGATTGCTGAGAAATCTGTGGGATTGGTCTTGGCCACATTTGCCATTTATTGTGCAGTGTAGTGTGTTCAACCACAGTTTGCCTGTTAATTCAGATGTACCTCATGTTAATTCTGAATGCTAGCATATGAGACAAAATATTCCAAATTGTCTTACTGTTCTGACTTTGTATAATTACGTTGGCTTGTTTAAAACCACGGAATCGTGTGGATTTACTCTTAAGTACCTGAGATCTAAAACTTTGTCTATTTAAGCAAGAAGTTACTGGTACCTAATGAGATCCTACTAAAATGTTCAGGATAATAACCATATTTGTTATCGATCAAACAAGTCTACTATCCGTCCATCAGGCATCAGTAACTCGCATGAATCAAGTGATACAGACATCTGTTAGATTATAGACCTGAACAACAATATAATCCAGGAGGTGCAATGCTTTGATCTAGGATGCTTCTTTGTGATTTTGTATTTGTCCTTCTGGTGGAAGAGGTTGTTTGATATAATGAGGCCATGATTAGCACACTTTGTCAGCAGGAGGTCGCCATGTGCATTGGCGTTTCCCACTGTTTCCTATGGTTCTACTCCAGCATCGGAATCATGCCCAGCCCTGACATTAAAGTCCCACAGGAGGATGATCTCTTTTGGAATGGCAGTGAGGACTTTATCAAGGTCAGAATTGGAGTCAAGGACCGGAGCATAAGCACTGATAATGGTGGCATGTTGGTTACGGCTGAGCTGAAGTTGATGTGTCATGAGTTTTTCATTTATACAATTGAAGAATTCTGACAGTGCATCCAGGATCCCATGCTGGATGGAAAAAACACAACTCAATTTCCAACTCTAGATGACAAAATCTCCTTCGCTCACACGATGCTGTTTCTCTTAAGGATGACAATAGTATCTTTCAAAACTGGAAATAACATTTCAACAACTCCTCAATCGTGAATCTACAGTGGCAGCTGATACTCTGCAGGCTACCTCTAGTACTCTGTTAGCGCTCATGGATGAACAACCATCGAAGGGAGAGCTGCAATAAGCAACCAAATGGATGAAAAACAACAATGGGTGCGGCCCCGATGGTATTCCAGCTGAGGTCTTCAAAGCTCGTGGTCTCTTGCTTATATCAAAACTCTGCACACTCTTTCTTTCAATGGATTTGGAGAAAAACGAACTCACCTCGACTTGGGAGTGTGATAATTGTAACTACTTTCAAGAAGGGAGATAAATCCATGTCGTGGAAACTATCGAGGTATTTCATCTTGTCTATGGCAGGGAAAATCCTGACATGCTGTCTCCTGAATTGTCTACTCCCGTCACTGAGGAAACCCTCCCACAGTCAGTGTGGCTCTAGAACTTCCGAAGGATCCACTGACATGGTCTTTGATGCCAGACAAATCCATGAAAAATCTCAAACGCCAGGAATTCCTCATTACATTCATCAAACTAGGCATTGGAATTTTTTTTATCCATTCATGGGATATGGGCGTCTCTAGCTAGGCCAACATTTATTGCCCATCCCCAATTGCCTTTGAGAAGGTGGTGGTGAGCTACCTCCTTGAACTGCTGTGGTCCCTGTGGTGTAGGTACACCTACAGTGTTGTTAGGGACGGAGTTCCAGGATTTCAACCCAGCGACAGTGAAGGAATGGCGATTATATCCCCAAGTCAGTATGGTGTGTGGCTTAGCAGAGAACTTCCAGGTAGTCGTGTTCCCATGCCTTTGTTCCTCTAGATGGTAGCAGACGTGGGGTTTGAAGGTGTTGTCTGAGGCATGTTTCTGCAGTGCATCTTGCAGATGGTACACACTGCTGCTATTGTGCGTTGGTGGTGGTGGTGGTGGTGGGAGTGAATGTTTGTGGATGGGGTTCATATAAAGCAGCTGCTTTGTCCTGAATGGTGTCGAGCCTCTTGTGTGATGAAGGAGCTGCACTTATCCAGGCAAAGGGAACGTATTCCATCACACTCCTGACTTGTGCCTTGTAGAAGGTGGGCAAGCAGAGGAGTCAGGACATGAGTTACATGCTGCAGGATTCCTAGCCTCTGACCAGAAATGACAACAGAAATCCCAGGCCTGTCGATCCTGCAACATCCTCCTCACTAACATTTGAGGGTTTGTGCCAAAAGTGGGAGAGCTGTCTCACATAATAGACAAGCAACTGACATAGGCATACTCACGGAATCACACCTTACAGTCAATGTCCCAGACATCACCATCACTATCCCTTGGTACATCCTGTTTTAAGGCATCGGTGGCAAGGGCACAATGTACTTTGGGTGGGGGACTTTAATATCCATTACCAACAGTGGCTTGGCAGCACCACTACTGATCGAGATGGCCCTGTCTGAAAGGACATTTGAAAAATACACTAATAGGATGGGAATAGAGGGATACGGACCCTGGAAGTGCAAAATGTTTTAGTTGACGGGCAATATGATCGGCACAGGCTTGGAGGGCCGAAGGGCCTGTTCCTGTGCTGTACTTTTCTTTGTTCTTTGACATAGCTGCGGGAGTGGGTCGCAAGGGCACCAACAAGAGGAGGAAAAAAAACTTCTTGGCCTCATCCTCACCAATATACCTGTTGCAGGTGCATCTGTCCATGGCAGTATTGGCAGGAATGACCACTGCACAGTCCTTCACATTGAGGGCACGTTCCATCGTGTTGTGCAGCACTATCATTGTGCTAAATGGGATAGATTTCGAGCAGATCTAGCAACTCAAGACTGGGCATCCATGAGGAGCTGTGGGCCATCAGCAGCTGAATCGTATACAACCACAATCTGTAACCTCATGGCCTGGCATATCCCTCACTCTACTATTACCATCAAGCCGGAGGATCAACCCTGGTTCAATGCAGACTTCAGGAGGGCATGCGTGGAGCAGCATCAGAATACCTAAAAATTACTTATCAGCCTAATGAAGCTAAAACACAGGACTACTTGCTTGCCAAACAATGGCAGCATTATGCACTAGACAGGGCAAAGCGATCCAGCAAACAACAGATCAGGTCTAACCTCTGCAGTCCTGCCACATCGTGTTATGAATGGTGATGGACAATGAAACAACCAACATCCTCAATGATGGAGGATCCTAGCACATCAGTGCAAAAGACAAGGCTGAACCATCTGCAACCATCTTCAGCCAGAAGTGCCGAGTGGATGATCCATCTGGGCCTCCTCCTGAGGTCCCCAGCATCACAGATGCCAGTCTTCAGCCAAATCAATGCACTCGACATGATATCAACAAATGACTGAAGGCACTGGATACTGCAAAGGCTTGGGCCCTGACAACATTCTGGCAATAGTACTGAAGACTTGTACACCACAAATAGCTGCACTACTGGTCAAGCTTTTCCAGTACAACTACCACACCCGGCAATGTGGAAAATTGTCCAGATATATCCTGTCCACAAAAAAAAACAGGACAAATCCAACCCAGACAATTACTGCCCTATCAGTCTACTCTCGAACGTAAGCAAAGTAATGGAAACTCTCTTCGACAGTGCTATCAAGCAGCAGTAAACGAATGATAACCTTTTCACTGACGCTCAGTTTGGGTTCAGCTGGGGCCACCCAGCTCCTGGCCTCATTACAGCTTTGATCCAGAGAAGGATAAAAAGGCTGAACTCAAGAGGTGAGGGTCATCAAGGCAGCATTTGACCGAGTGTGGCATCAAGGAACCCTGGCAAAACTGGAGTCAATGGGAATCAGTGGGAAAACTATCCACTGGTTGGAGTCATGCCTGGCATAAAAGAAGATTGTGTGGTTGTTGGAAGTCAATCATCTCAGTCCTGGGACATTACTGAAGAAGCTTCTCAACGTAGTGCCCTAGGCCCAACTATCTTCAGTTGCTTCACAACGACCTTCCCTCAATCACAATGTTAGAAGTGGGGATGATTGTACAATGTTCAGCACCATTTGCGACCTCCACAAAAACCAAGCACTCTGTATCCATATGCAGCAAGACTTGGACAATATCCAGGCTTAAGCTGATAAGTGGCAAGTACCATTCACGGCACATAGTAATAGACAACGACCATCTCTAACAAGGGATAATCTAACCATCATCCCTTGACATTCAATGACATTACCATCGCTGAATTGCTCACTATGAACATCCTGGGGGGTTACCATTGACCTGAAATTGAACTGGACTAGCCATATAAATACTGTGGCTACAAGAGCAGGTCAGAGGCTGGAAATTCTGCAGAGAATAACTCACTTACTGACTCTCGAAAGCCTATCCAGCATCTACAAGGCACAAGTCAAGAGTGTGTTGGAATATTCTACACTTGCCTGAATGAGTACAGCTCCCACAGCACTCAAGAATCTCGACACCATCCAGTAAAAAGCAGTCCGCAGGATTGACAACCCATCCACCACCTTAAATATTCACTCACTCCGCCAACAATTTATCTGCCGTCCTTACCTGCTCTGGCCTACGTATGACTCCAGACTCACAGCAATGTGGTTGACTCTGAAATCTCCTGTGAACTGGGGTAATTAGGGATGGGCAATAAATGCTGGCCTAGCCAGCAATGCCCACATCCCATGAACGAATGAAATAACTGTAACAACAGTGTGTACCATATACAAGATGTATTGCAGCAACTCACTAAGCCTCTTCAGATAGCAATTTATATGTTCCTATGCAGCCCATACGCTAAAACATGCGAACAGCAAATGCAAAAGCGATGTTTGCTACATTAAAATGTGTGCATAAAGTACAGAAACAATTGAAATGACTTCAAGTGCGGTTGATGCATGGATTGAATGAATGATGGAAGCAATTTTTCTGGAGAAATATATCACTCTTACGTTTAGCCCCCTTATCGGCTTCTGAAAAACAAAATTTTAAAGCAAAGTCTCATTTACAAAATACTGAATTCGAAGTTTTGCCCGTAATAATTCATTAGAACAGATTTTGGTTTGCCCTTGGCGCTCTCCAAGGCTGAAACACATAATTGTTACTTTGTAATCAAAATACAAGGCACTTTCGAGCTTGTTAATAGCATTACCACGTTGTACGCCAGTCTCCTGATACCCCCAAACAGAATCTGCACTGGTCACGCATTTAATACACAGGGACAAGATTGCCACTAGTCGTCATGTGTTGGTGACACCTCAAAGCTCGTGGGACAATTTGTTTTGCCGATGTTTCTATAGAAGTTGTAAATCTGTTATTTTAGAATGTTTATACAGCTTTGTTGCAAACAATAAGAATATGGAATATTTCTGCAGCGCTAGCCATTGTCTTCATTCCTCGCAAAAAAAAAACCGCTGTTGAGGCTTAACTCTGCTACCCGTGTCCTAACTCTCAGCGAGTTGCGTTCACTGTCGCCCTGCGACCACTGACCTACATTGACTCCCAATCTGGCAATAGCTCCATCCTAAAATTCACACCCTTGTTTCCAAATCCCTCCAGGGGTCTCGTCTCTCCTCTAGCCCCACAACCCTTATACATACCTCTGCTCCTCTAATTCTGGCCTCCCCGATCTTAATCGGCCGGACATTGCCGGCCATAACTTCAGCCGGTTAGGACTTAACATCTGGAATTCCATCTCTAAACCTTTCCATCGCTCTAATGATCTTTCCTCTGCGTGCCGCATTTAAATACAAAATTGTTAGGTCCCTATCAAAAGATGATGGCCCAGATTTTTCTGCGGTGTTTAACAGCGATCTGCTAGAATTTGCCACCACAACCCCTTTGAAAGTGATCGCAATTTAAGGATTTAGCGCAAGTGCAGATGAACGCAGAAATCCTGAGTCAATCATTGTTCCCGCCACAGCGCCACCTATCAGTGAAATATTTCTCATTAATGTTCTCACAAAGCTGTGAGAAACCCCATAAAAAATTAAACCTTGTTCAATGATTGGTTTTCAACTGGGTTTTTAACCGGTGATCTGAGTAACAGGTAATGCTGAGCCAATAGATATGACCCTGAAAACATATTTTTTTATTCGTTCATGGGATGTGGGCGTCTTTGGTAGGCCAGCATTTATTGCCCACCCCTAATTGCCCTTGTTCACATCATTGTTGTGGGTCTGGAGCCATATGTAGGCCAGACCAGGTAAGGACAGCAGATTTCCTTCCTTAAAGGAAGGAAAAGGACATTAACGAACCAAATAAAAGCAAATACTGTGGATGCTGGAAGTCTGAAACCAAAACAGTAAATGCTGGAAAAACTCGGCAAGTTTTTAACAACAATCGTTTCATGGTCATCATCAAAATTTTAATTCCAGATTAATTATCGAATTCAAATTTCACCATCTGCTGTGGTGGCATTCTAACCTGTGCCCCCAGAGCATTTCCCTGGGTCTCTGGAATACCAGTCCTGTGACAATACCACTATGCCACCACCTCCCCATATTTGTGTTTGTGGAAGGGTCACACAGACTCGAAACATTAACTCTGTTTTTCTTCCTCCTCGGATGCTGCTAGACCGGCTGAGCTTTTTCCAGCATCTTCTGTTTTTGTTTTATATTTCTAGCATCCGCAGTATTTTGCTTTTATCTTTGTATTTATGGAGCATTGCTTAATGTTCCATTATGATCAATTGCTATTTTAAACTGTTTTTGTTTTAAATTAGTTTTTGCATGACTTTTCAGCTTTTACCTTCACAAGAACATAAGGACATAAGAATTAGGAACAGGACTAGACCTTTCGGCCCCTCGAGCCTGCTCCGCCATCCAATAAGATCATGGCTGATCTTGTTGTGTTTCGATTTACACATTGCATCTAACCCTTTAACCTTTGATTCCCTTGCCTAACAAAAATCTATCAACCTTTGCCTTATGCACATCCCATATGTCCCGTATGTTCGTCCCAATCATTATCTTGCCCTATGTAACACTTTTAAATAAGTGATTTGATGTTGGTGCTTTCAGTTCCAGGTTGCCTGTCCAACAATTGGTTGCTTGGGAGCTACTTGGAAAGTATTACACTGCATCTCAAGGCTGGGAGCGGGATAAGGAAGCGCACGCTCAGCGCCCTTCAAGTTCAGCAGCGAGTTTCCTTGTTTTGCCATTGATGGTAAAATCAAGGCCATCAGATAACATCGATCAAAGTTAAACTTGCCCTGACTAGCTCTTTATATCTATTGATTGTCCATTAGCGTTTGTTGCCTGGGAACGTAGGAATTGCTAAATCGTGAAAGAGGGAAGACCATTCACCTTTTACCCCCTGTTGGTCGCATGATAACCAATTGAGTTGTTGCCTAATCATAGCAATCAATCTCTGTCAATTAATCTATAACAGATATGTACACGAGGTGCAGTAAACCCCTGTGTTGGAAAATCATCCGTTTCTTCCAGGAATTTACCATATTTCATATCAATTTATCTACCGTGTCCCTCAAAATATCACCGGCTTTCCAACTTGGCCGAATGTCCCGTTCATTGACTTCAATTGAAAGACAAATGAACCAACGTGTAAAATGGTAGGATATTTGCAAATTTCCTGTACCCTCAGTGATTGATTTTAGATCTGCCCAGCAAGAAAGCGCATCCCTTTTATTTTTCTAAACGCAGTAAGTGTGGAAAGCACGAGCTGGAAATATTTGTCGGGGGTAGTGTTAAACGGCTGTTGCACATTGAGCAGCTGTTAATAGTTCTCTCACCGTCACAATATTCAGCTCCACTGAAGTCAATCGAATTGAATGTTGGGCAGTTAAAGAGTTCCAAGGCGACCCACGAGAGTTATTTATTGATCGCCAAGAAAACGGAAAGTATTACAATGCTGATTATATGGAGATAATTTACAAACTTCCTTCCATCTTTTCTCCTCCTGCAATGGCCTAGCGCCCAACTCATCAGGAGCATCGAGGAGGAGAAAGCCGTCCAGTTATATTAAAAAGGGGGCATAATGTTCAGAAACAAACAAACTTTAAATGGACCATTCCAATTGAATGTAAAGATGGTTCGTTAGGTAGAAATACATATTACTGGATGACTATATTATTCCTACCTGCGCCACCCTCATTTGGTTCTGAAAAATGCATTAATCAAAAGGAATTTGTGTCATTAGCCAGCTTTGAACTCAAGATCAATAATTTATCAGGACATGTGTTGTTTTTCAACTGGCAAAGAGTTGGCTGGAAACAAATAGGCGCTCGTTTGAAAGTAAGATACAGCACACCTCGGAGGCTGTTAATTGTCACATATATCTGTGTGTCTCTTTCCAAATAGACTCAAGCATTCTATCTGCCTCGGTAACACATTGTGTACACTGGGCTAAGATTTCCACTTGTTGCCATGAGTCCCTGGCACCTTAAGACTAACCGAACGATTTCTGTTGAGTGTGATTTCTAAAGAAATCAAAAATCGGTTATTTTAGAAATTATCCACAATTCGGTTACCAATAATCAAACTATTAAGTCTTCTTGCAATTTGTGTTGTGTCTCTGAAACAGATGATCAAAGCAAGTCTTAATCCGGTGTGATATTGGAGTTAGTTCCTGGTCAGCAATCAATCCGGGTGAGATTATTTCGTCGGTTTTCCCTGCAATGCAGAGCTGCAAAATCTTTTGGATGAATACAACCAGTTTACGGGATGTATTCACCTTTCTGTTTCCATCATGTTTGCTTGGCTTCATATTTAATTTTTGGAATAAATGATCAGCATCTCTGGTCCTCATAGCTTGAGCAATGGAGGCCGCTTATTATTTGCCTCGCCTTCCAGCCCTCTACTGCTGCAATCAAAGAACAGTTTGATTCATCCGAAATGCAAGCGCAGTTCTGGACTGCAGCGAAAACCAACGTGCAGCGATCTGATCTGGAAGAAAGACACGCCTGAAAGCTTTCTCCTAACTAGAGTAGAAATCTAATCACATTGGGAATACTATTCTTGTTTCTGCATTGACACAGGAAAATTATTGCGGTTACAGAAATATTAAGGAAATGCAAAATGAATGGTGGCATAGAATGGAGTAGAAATTTGCTTAGGCAGATTTT
The DNA here is from genome assembly GCF_964194155.1 of Cetorhinus maximus. NCBI lineage: Eukaryota > Metazoa > Chordata > Chondrichthyes > Lamniformes > Cetorhinidae > Cetorhinus > Cetorhinus maximus. The sequence continues at coordinate 23,297,303 of NC_135899.1, read as the reverse complement.
TATATGCTTCACCAGATATTCACCTTGACTGAACGGAATATAAGGCAGCCTGCAGATTCGGTGGAGTAGAAGTTAGTCTTTGGTGCAAATTAGGTGGTAATACATCGTTATCCTCCAGTTTGATATTCAGTTCCATTGAGTTCAAGATGGCTGACCCCTTTTCCTGATCCTGTGACCCTCTAGTTCTAGACTTCTCAGCCAGGGAAAACACCCTTCCAATATGTATCCCGTCAAGCCTCTTACGAATTATAGGGAATATAGGCCTCTCCTCATGGAACAATCCTCTCATCCCAGGAACTAGACTACTGAACATCAGTCACACTGCATCTAAGGCAAGCACTTCCTTCATGAGTTAGGAAGAGCAAAACTGTGCGCAGTACTCTCGGTGTAGTCTCACCAGAGCCTAATAAAATTGTTTTAAGACTTCTTTTCTCGCGCACACCAACTCTTTTGTAATTACTGCTAACATACCATTTGCCTTCCTAATTGCTTGTTGTACCTGAATGCCAAGTTTGATTCGTGTACAAGGGCACCTATGAACATTTCCCAGTCTCTTACCATTTAAAAAGTATTCTGTGTTTCTATTTTTCTAACCAAAGCAGATAACTTCAAACTTCTCCATATTTATACACCATCTGCCATGTCTTGCCCACGCATTCAACCAATCTATAATCCCCTGCGCACAAACCTTTCCCAGTCCCTTACCATTTAAAAAGAATCTGCTTTTCCATTTTTCTGACCAAAGTGGATATTTTCAAACTTACCCATAATATATTCCATCTCGCATTTCTTTTTGCATCGCCCTCACAGTTTACTTTCTCACCTAACTTTGTATCATCAGCAAACTAGGATACATAACTCTCAGTGCCCTCATCTAATTCACTGGTGTAGGTTGTAAATTGCTGAGGATCAAACACTGACCCTTGCAGTGCCACATTAGTTACAGTCTGCCAATTCGAAAAGGACCCGTTTATTCCTACTCTTCGATTTCTGTCTGTAACCCAATCCTCCGCCATGCAAATATGTTACTCCTAATCCAATGAGACACAACCTTGTGCAGTAATCCCTTGTATGGTACCTTGCTGAACACTTCTTGAAAATCCAAGTACACTGCATTCACTGGCTCCCGTTTATACATCCTAATAGTTATAACCTCAAACGCTCTAACATTTATCATGTTGGCTGTGGCTCATCATAATATTATTTTCGAAGTGCCCTGTTACACGGCTCATAATGGATGTTAGCATTTTTCTTAATACTGATGTCAGGCTAACTGATTTACTGCCCCCATTTTCTTTCTCCCTCCTTTCTTAAATAACGGGTTAACTTTGCTCCCTCTCAATTCATGGGGGCTGTCCTGTAATCAAGGGAATTCTGGAAGATCCAATGCATCCATTATCTTTTTACCTTCCTTTGATGTGATATGTCGACTTGCAGTCTGGTTAATTTGTCCGGTGCTATTTCTTTACTAATATGAATTGATTTAAGTTTTTTATTCTCGCTAGACCCTTGGTTCCTCATTATTTCTGTAGCGTTTTCGTCTCTTCTTCGTGAAATAAGATACAAAGTGTCTGACATTCCCTTTCTCCCCATTATAATTTTTCCTGTCTCTGCCTCTAATGAGCCAACGTTTGCTCTCGCCAATGTCTTCCTTTCATACTTACCTTGAAAGACTTTTATATATATTTTTCACACCTCAGTCGCTAATTTACGCTCACATTCACTTTACTCTTTCTTCAGTTTCTAGACCATGCTTTGCTGCATTCTAATTTTTTTCTAGAGGCGAATTAACCGATGGGAAACGTACACGTCTCCCGTTTTATTCATCGAAAGAGCGGCGCTGAGCAAAGAAGTTGCCTGAAAAATAATCTTTCTGCTCTGTCACATTTTTGTTTAGGATGCAAACACATTTGAAATTAGATTTGGTGTAATATCTAGACGCGTGTGAAAATTAGGAAAGAAGTGTTATGATCCTGCTGATTTTTATATTTAACCCCGACTATATCCAACTTTGTCATCCACTGATTTATGCGATTCACTCTTTTCATGGTGTAAATATCAGAAAGCATCATTTGAGTCACTTCTTCAGAGTTCTGGAGCCGTGGCTACCGCCCCACTTCCTATGGAATGAATTCAGCATTTATTCGGCAATCGTACCTCTCTCACAGATACATACAATATCTTGGAAAAGACAGAGCGATAAGGCACCCAGAGTAAGTGGAGAAGCCTCTTTCTTTTAAGGTGATATCAGAACGTTTATAAATAAGTGTTTTAGGGAATTCAAATAACCTTTTTGCTTGAACACTAGAAATGCAATGATCAATTATTTCATGCAAAAGTTGAATTAATCTAAGTCATTACGACCAGAAAATAAAGTGACATTAGAATCCAAGGGAAACCAACATTTAACCGGGCAGTAGCGTGAAATGGACGATGTCAAGGTAACTTTAACAAACCAGCGTGACTTCAAGCCAGCATCACACCCGATTTGGCCATTTCATCGGCCGCCAAGTTTAATTTACCAGGACACTGCCCATTTCATGCTACTGCCTAAGATAGATTACTGTTACTGAAACGCTATCATTTTAGATCTCAGGTCAGCGTTTGTGGAGGATGATACAGAACTGAAAGAGCCTCAGTTCGGCTGCCCACTTTCAAAATGTAGCTTTACATTGTGCGATAGGCGTAATGAATCTTATATGGAAGCTGAGGCCGGCAGGATACAACTTCTGGCGGATCTCGCATTTGTACGAAATGTTACTCCAGTCGCCTTATAAAATCAGATTCATCATTATAAAAACTAGATCGCTCTGTCGTTAAAATACACCCCACACCCACCCCGCCCCTCAGCAGTCTGCTTAAGCGGACACAGGGCAACGTTAGCGATAATGAATAAGATTTTTGCAATAAGGGCAGTTATCTGGTCCAGGACATGCATAAAACAATTTTTCAAGTCAGGCGGATAAGAGGCTGAGACGAGTTATGAGCTCTCTGTCTAAACAACCAGCACGGATGAAAGTGACTGTCCCCTCGAGAGATAAACGGAGGTGATTTAATGGGACTTGAGCCAGGTTGGGAGGATCTGCCTTGAACATCTGTTCCTTGGTAATTGAACAATGGAGCGATTGATGTGAAATATCGGCGCATAAAAGGAGGTATAGAAACAGGCAGTCCAGAAAGTCGAAAGTGCCGGAAATATTTAGCAGGTCAGGCAGCATCCATGGAGGAAAAAGCAAAATTAAGGTTTTATGTCTGTGGCCTTTCACCTGCAAGAACCACAGGCCTGATGCTGCTGAGTATTTCTAGCATTTTCAGCTTTTATTTCAGCTTTTCAGCATCTGCAGTATTCTGATTTCGAAGTTAAGAGAGGAGGGCGGGTGGACGAAGGGAAGGGGATTTGCTGGCGTCAATTCTTTCTGCTAAGAAGCCTGATCAGCCTAACGGCGTGGATGTGATCGTCACCGTAGTCAGCAGAGGCCAGGCTGTTCCATCCACCCGATCCGGGGACAGTAAACCTTCTCATGGGAAGTCTACTCTGATTATGTGCTGTATTTTTACCGTCGTTCTCAATAAAACTTTTTAAACTGCTGATGACTTCTTGACCCCTTTTGGGCAACCTGTGACCCTTGACCCAATCTTACTGTGCACGCTTATGAACTAGATCAGGACCCCATCCCCTCGTTATACACTGGACTTACACAAATAATCACTTCGTGCGGATACTAAAATAGTGGACTCTGCGACACAAATAAACGTGCTCACGTATTAGTCTTTGTTACTTACTGCAAGTTGCACGAAGGTCATTAAGCTCTAAAGGCAGACAGGTAAACGATTTAATAGGTAATCATCTCAATTGAGTATTATGCTTTTGTTTCGAGGTCAGTATGAAATGGAAAAAGGTACAATGTTGGATCATCTGCGCCAATGTTTTCATGATCTATGGCTCTAGTGGGGCGAGAGAAATATCATTGCAAGGCTAATTCAGCGGGGAATGCGTTTTTGTATCATGACCCCATCACATCAAATCAAACGACAAAAGAACGCCCCGCGTGAAATCAAAATTATACTTGTTGACTCAGTTTCAATTTCTTTGACTCCCCGCCCACACCCCAAACTTTATAATAAGAATGAGCCAAAGAATAAAACAGCAAAATAATTTCAAGCCGCTGATGTCTTTCAATAAGTTCGTGCAGTATTCCTGCCCCAATCCGCCATCTAATGCCTTCTGGAAATTCTAACCGAATTTATCTGGCGAAAGAGTGACAGGGTCGGGTATAACGCTGATTTACATCCCTCCCAGTGTTACTCCCCATTGATTTCGTTGGGTTAAAATTGCGCCTTCAATGATTCTGCACAACGTTTAATTTGATTGAAAAATCGGAAAATTAGTTTCTGAAACACATTGATTTTCAATGTGATGCAACAGTATAAATTGGTATCTTTTTCACGATAAAGGATTATGATTTTTTAAAATTTCTGCTGAAGCCAGAGATAAGACTAAAATGTAGTTATCATGAATTATTTTACCTGATTCTTTTTTGCGCAGCTTGTCCTCTGACAAAAATATAGGATGGTAATGTTAAAATGAATGTTCTTTCATCACAATCAGAGGTGTTGAATGAAAATGATCACCGTACATGTTAAATCCTTAGCATATTTTGTTAAAGGTTTATGGAGGTACTTGTGAAAACCATATGATTTCTAAAAGATATCTGTAGAAGTTACTTTGATATTGAGAGCATGGGTTTGTGATGCTATATAACTCTGCTATTCAAATTGTATAGTTTTAGCGTTTGAATACTTCATTCACTGTTTTTTTCTCTCATTTTAACAACTGTGGCACAGAGGCTCACTGACTGAGTAGCATCGAAGAACATTTAATTTGATCGCCTTCAAGGCAATTTTAAGGTCACAATGCGGTATTGCTGGGTAAATGAGTAAAATCAGATATTTCAGAAAAGGTTATTTCTTGAATTGAACGGTGATCAACTCGTGCCAGGTAGTTCGGCTCATTTCTTCATTAAAATTTCCTTTTCTTTCGCAACCAAGTATTAAACAGTGTTTAAGCCACATCAGACAGGACAGCAATTACTGGGTTAGTTGCGATTCTTGTGCTTTTTGTCAATGCTTGACCTGGCTACATGTGATTTCAACTGATGATTACGCCCCATGCGAATTTAGGTTCCATTTAAGAAACGATTACATTTCAAAATGGACGGATTCAAACCATTGCTAAAATACCGTAAAAGGGGATTTAATTCAAATGCATTTCAACACCTTTTCAGAAGGAGTAAGGTTGCGACCTCAGGAATTTGACGAAAGAAGGCACTTCTATTTTCGCAGCGTCCTTACAGGTTTCCACGATGTCGCAGGGTCAATCACAACCATTAAATTGATTTTGGAACAAAATGAACCTCGCTCATGTTGTTCTGTAGACATACAACGAATCCAAGTTACATAACAACGTTTCCCAAATAGTACTGAACTAAATAAAGGGGGAGGTGGTGGTGGCATAGTGGTATCGTTACTAGACTAGTAACCCAGCGACTTAGAGTAATGCTTAGTAAAATTTGAATTTAAGAAATAAAAATCTGAAATTAGAAAATCTGATGAGGACGCAGTGAAACCGTTGTCATTGTAAAAACCCATCTGGTTCACTAATGCCCTTTAGGGAAGGAAACCTGCCAACCTTACTTGGTCTCCAGACCTCACAGCAATGTGGGCAATAAATACTGGCCTAGCCAGCAATGCCCACAACCCATTAACTAAAAAAAAAGCCTTTTCTAGTGGTATTAGTTCAGTGATAGACTATGGAAATGCTCTTCTTTGAACAGTACTATTGGATGTTTTTGTCTCCATCTGAACGTGTAGTTTGAATTATCTCTAAGACCGCATATTCCCACAGTGCATCCCCAAAGCACTGAACTTTGAGTGCTGATTAAGTACCCAAGCCCTGCAACGCGGTTTATGACCTATAAGAAATGGCTAATGGCGACAAATTGGTTTTTCCGTGTTTTTCCACAGTTCGTGCTGTTATCTAATCATCTAGCATTCGGTGCCTAAGTACGTTGAACCAAAAACGTGTTCACGTGATTATAATGAAATCGTATTGTGATGCTGGTTGGAAACTGTTTTCTTAACCTTACTTGTCCGGAAGGGAACTCAGCGGATTGGGTGGACCGCTGGGCTGACACCTCGCCCGATATAACCCTCCATTTGATTCAGCAAGCTCGTGTGGAGTGCAAAACCAGGGTTGCGCTCAATCCCATCAGTTATCTGAAGGCCGGTTAGGTTAACCTCACCCCTCCCTTGGGCGATTCCTGCCCCGAGGTTTTCATTATAATCAGCGGCATTCTTACCCGACCCCTGTGTGGTTTATTTTATGTCCAGCCAGATTATAACATGTAACAAGAATACGGCAATAAAGCCACGAAAATTTCTAAGAATATTTAAAGTAAAACTTGGACGGTTTAGATATCTGATCAATAATCTTACCTAGGTCCAGACGGATGCCTCGCAGTTTCTCGAGCTCTTTAAACATTTCCAGTTTATCGCACATAAACATAATAGTACAAATCAAGTTATCCAATTACAGTTACAACGTTTGCGTAGTATCTGCTTTCGTGCTTGTTAACTTCATCGTCCCGGTGCATTTGAATGCGCAGCCATATCATATATATTTAGTGCTGGCTAGCTGAGCCCACGAAACCGTCAGGACGGAAGCCACCCACCTTAAGCACGCTCAGGGTAAAGCTGCAATGCGCTCTCTCGTCACCATCCCCGTGTTTCCTGAGCACTGGGTAATTACCTTTCTCTCTTCATGACCCTGTACCATATATGTTGAAGACAAACGCTCCTCTCATAGCTATGCAGGGATTAGTGAAGACACATGAGCGTGGCTGGCGGTCCCGCTGCACGTACGTGATGTAGCAGCCTTCCTTGCTTCATTGGCAAAGGGCACTCATTTTATGCAGAACATCCCCCTTCCCAGAAAGATCATGTGTAGCCTATACATTCTATTGGAGAACATGACATCTAGTAAGCAGGAATACTGCCACATTTTCCCTTATTCCACCCAGTGGAAGGCGCGGACATTTTTACCCTCAGCTTAAAAAAAACGATGCAGCCACTTCGGGGCAATTTTGAACCAATTCAACAATCGGGATATTCGCCTGATCGGGTGGAAATCTGGCTTTACACCCAACCGCTTAATAGGTTGGGTAAAGTTGTCCCCCATATCTCTGGGTATAGTACCGGGTGAATTTTGATTCGTATATTTGGGTTAAATTTACGTTTCACCAAAAAGATGCGACAGGAGTTGCTAGTTTTTGGAAGTAAAGAGAGAGAACGAGGCGGTAAATCATTGGGTAGGAAGCCATCTCGGGCAGTAGCGTTCTCTTAAGTCCAGTTAAACGTGTGTAACGAGAGGCTAATCCAATGCCGCCCGTTTTGCGCCACTGCCCGAGATGCTTTGCAACCAATTTTTACTTCCAATGATGTCAAAATGGGGATGAAAATTAATTTATGGGTAAGCTAAAATGAGTGGTATAAGCTTATCCTGCAGTTATACACCCACACAGGCTTTCCACACCCTTAATTTCAATGGACTGTACAGTCGGACGGAAAGTATAATGTTCGGATAAAGTGTTACTCGCCTTTTTGCCCTCAACCGTGCTTCAATGAAGTTGAATTTCGCCGCCAGGGAGTCACAGACAGAGATTGGGAAATATTGCATTCATCAAGAAATTATTACTTGCATCAAGAGTGCCCAAATATTCTATGTTGCTATTCATTTCTTTAGCCTAATAAACAAGTAAGTGAGCAGTGTGATGGAATACTCTCCACTTTCCTGGATGAGTGCAGCTCAAATCGCACTCAAGAAGCTCCACGCCATCCAGGACAAAGCAGCCCACTTGCTTGGCACCCCATTCACCATCGTAAAAAATCACCCCCCCCCATCACCGCCGCACAGTGACAGCACCGATGCACTGCAGCGAATCACCAAGCCACACACCATCCTGACTTGGAACCATATCGCCGGTCGTTCACTGTCGCTGGGTCAAAATCCTGGAATTACCCTCCTAACAGTACTGTGGGTGTACCTACATGCATGGACCTCAGCGATTAAAAAAGGCAGCACACCACTATCTTCTCAAGGGCAATTAGGGATGGGTAATACATGCTGGCCGTGCTAACGTTGCCCACATACCAAGGATGAATAAATATATTAAAAAATCAAGGCCCTGTCAGGGTAGCAGGTGCTAATATGCCATTTGTGTATATTTTTAAGTTATCATCTTAAACAGTCAAATATAGGTTTTAGTTATGATGAGCAGTTCTATAATAGCTTATGAATACACTTCCTGGTCTGGCTGGACCACATGAAGCATCTATCAGATTGTATTCACGATTTTGAAAACTGCTTACTATTCCAGAATCAACCTTGAATGCAAAGATATTCCCTGGCTGCTTTCCTCCACTGCAAGCCATATCCTTAAACTCCTCTCCCCTGAGTCTTATAGTTTCACCTTTAATGACAAGCGCTAGTAGCTCATGGATTTCTTTATCACCAAGATTGAGACCATCTGATCAGCTGCCTCTGTTACTTCCCTCGCTTCCACTAGTACACAGGGACAATCTTCCTCTAAGACCCTGTCTTTCCCTAGCCTTGAATTACCCATCTATAGTTTCTCTTCTAGTATGCTCACGCTCCATTGGAGCTCATCTTGAACATGAGATCCATCTTCTAGTCTCTATACCCCATTCGCATTAAACTGCTACCCAGATTCCCTTCCGTGTTGACATGCTGGCTGACATTGTTAAAGGTCCTCTCTCTTCACGTTCTGTCCCCCTCTCCTTCAACACCACCTCAAAAAAACATGCTGTGACCCCTGCACACTACCACCCATCTCCAACCTCCCTTTCTTCTCCAAAGTCCTTGAATGTATTACCACCTCCAACATTCATGCCCAGCACTCCTGGAACTCCACGTTTGAATCCCTCCAACCAGTTTTCTTTCGCTGCACAGTACCAAATCAACACTTATGAGAGTCACATATGACATCGTATGTGGCTGTGACAAAGGTAAGCTATCCCTCTCCATCCTTCTCGACCAGTCTGCAGCCTTTGACACAGTTGACCACACCATTCTACTCCTACGTGTCTCCAGTGTTGTCCAACTGAGTGGTACCATTATCATATGATTCCGCTCTTATCCATCTAAGCGTAGCCAGGGTATTACTTGCAATGGCTTCTTTTCCCATTCCTAAAAGGTTACCTCTGGTGTCTCCCAAGGATCTATCCTTGAGCCACTCCTATTTCTCATCTACATGCTGCGTGTCAATGACATAGAAACACAACGTCAGTTTCCACATTTACATTGATGACACCCAGTTTTACCTCACCATCATCTCTCTCTCCCCCTGCAATGTCTCTGAATTGTCAGCCTGCTTTTTCAACATCTAATACTGAATAAGTATAAATTCCTTCCAGTTAAATATTGGGAAGAAACCATTGTCTTCGGCAATCGTCACAAATTGCTCCATCACAATCAATTCTATCTACTTCCCTTACAACTGTGTGAGGCTGGGCTCGACAGTTCACAAACTTGATGTCAGGTTTGAGCGGGATATGAGCTTTCAACCATATCACTAAAGCCACCTATTTTCATATCCATAACAGCGCCCTTTCTGCCCCTACCTCAGCTCTTCTAATGCCGAAATCCTCACCTATGCCTTTGATAAGTCCAGAGAGGAGTATTCTAATGACCTCTTGGCCGGTCTCCCTCATTCTCTCCTGTTTAAAACTTGACGTCATCCAGAACTTTGCTGCCGCTCTCCTACCTCACACCATTTCCCACTTAACAATCACTCCTCTGTTCCTTGACCTATAGTAGCTCCAGGTTAAACAACACTTCGATTTTAAAATTCTTATCCTTGTTTTCAAATTCCTACCTGGCCTAGCCCCACTCTAACTCTTCCAGTCTCCCTGCGAGTAATCCCTTCCAGTCCCACAACCCTCTGAGATATCTGTCTTCCTCTAATTTTGGCCTCTTCGGAACATCCCGGATTCTAATTGCTCCACTATTGGTGGCCACGCCTTCAGCTGCCTGGGCCTCAAGCTCTGAAACTACCCCCATAAACCTCTCCGCCCCTCCATCTCGCTTCCACCTTTAAGGCACAGCTTAAAATCTACCTCTTTGAACGTGCTTTTGGCAAACTACCCGATTATCTCTAAGGGCCCCAGTGTCTTTTTTTATAATGTCTCTGTGAAGCGCCTTTCGACGTTTTATTACATTAAAGGAGCTATATAAACACAGGTTGTTGTGTGAAAGATAGAAGGAAATATTTGAACCCATGAATGAAAACATATCACACAATTGCGGCAAGGGCCCAGTAATTCAATTGTAAAAATGGAGATCATTATTATCACTCACCACTTCGCAAATGAGAGTCTGTTGTATTTAAACAAAATAATTATTTCATTAGCACTCGGAATATTGCTACATTCGAATTGCAATAACACAGCATAATGTTGATAAAACACTGATTGTAGCTGGATAGAAGAAAGTACAATAATGTGATGTTTAACCAGCTCCTTCACTTTCAGAAACTTTTGCTTTCATAGAACCATCTTAACTCAAAGCACGGCCATGACAATCTTTGGCCTAATATATCTAATATCAAATTGCCTAAATACCAAATTGTTCTATTCGAAAGTAAGAGAATGCAAATAAGATTTTTTTATTAGAAGAGAGGCTGTGGAGGCAACCATAAACTATCCTTTATGACGTGTTACGTTGAATATTGTATAGAATCATAGAATAATGCAGCACAGTTGAGGGTATTTAACCACTCGAGTCTGTGTCAGCTCTTTCTAAGAGCAATTCAGTTGGTCCCATTGCCCTGCTCTTACAGCACAGGCGCTGCATTTTTCTTCTTCAAATATTTATCCAATTATTTCCTTAATGTCTGCTCCTGAACTTGTATTCACCACCCTAAAAGGTAGTACGTTACGAAACGTAAGCATCCCAAAATCTTCAATCCGTTACCTCTAAAAATGTTTCCATTTGTCACCTCTGACTCTTTTGCCAATCACCTTAAATATGTGCCCTTTGTTGATTCACCTTCAGCCATTGGCATATTGAACTAGGTGGGAAGCGCAGCAGGTGGCGTATTCAGAAGAATGGTCTTCCTCAGGGAACCGTGCTTGCACCGCTGCTGTACAACATCTACACGAATGACCAACCTATAGACGGTGTCACACGCTGTTTTCTATATGCTGATGACTTATGTGTCACTGCCCAAAGCACTGATTTTAACACCGTGGAGAAAACGCTTTCTGAGGCCTTGGAGGGACTAACATCATACTATGAAGAAAACCACCTTCGCGCAAACCCATCAAAGACGCAAGTTTGTGCTTTCCACCTCAGAAACCGTGAAGCCAAACGCCAGCTTAAAGTAAACTGGTGTGGAGCAACACTGACACATTGCGAGCACCCTATCTACTTAGGAGTCACCCTTGACAGATACCTCACCTTCAAGAACCACATCAAAAAGACAAAGGCAAAAGTGAGCGCACGAAACAACATACTAAATAAGCTCACTAACACAAAATGGGGAGCAAGCTCGAAAACATTGCGAACCAGTGCACTTGCTCTTTGCTATTCCACTGCCGAATACGCCTGCATGGGAAAGATCTACTCATGCTAAGAAGATGAATGCCGTACTGAATGCTGGCTGGTGACTTATCACAGGCTGTTTAAAACCAACAGCCTATATATCCTGGCTGGTATCGCTCCCCCTGATATAAGAAGAACTGTAGCCAGCAAGAAAGAGCGACTCCGTCAAACATCAGATAAGTGGCACCCTCTACATAGTCATACACCTACACCCAGCCGCCTAAAGTCAAGAAGAGCTTCATGAACAGTATTGTTCCATTACAATTAACCCCACCTGAAGCCCGCATCGCCTTGTGGAAAGACCGGCTCGCCAGTCTCGAACAACCCCCAGCGATGAAAATTCTACCGGATGAAACCCTTCCCTCAGGAGCTAATTGCAACTGGGCAACCTGGAAGTGCTTTAACAGACTAAGGACTGGTGTAGGTCGTTCAAAGGTGTCACTAAGCAAATGGGGATATACAACCTGCCCGACAACTTGTGAATGTGGAACTGAGCCACAGACTATGCAACATCTCCTGCAATGTCTATCACTAGAGGAACCCTGCACTGTTGCAGATCTTGCCGAATTCAACAACAAGGCGCAAAAATGTGTCCAGTTCTGGCTGGGCCATGTATAGCCTGTCCGTGGATAAGATAAGAAGCCATTGGCAACAGCGGTTATTTTTATTCACTCTGTCTGAACCACCTCATGATTTTAAACAGTCCGATTAAATATGCTCGGAACAGAGCAACCTCAGTTCCTCCAGTCTTGTAACTGTAATCCTTCTTCCCTGAACCATTCTGGAAAATATTTCCTGTGCCCTCTCTAAAGCTTTTTCAGGCAAAGCAGCATGAACTAATGTCTTGTACAGTCTTGTCATAGCCATTAATGCAAATTGAATTAATCTTTCAGCCCCTTTACCTACAATAGTCGGTTTTTGTTTAGTTGAGTTCTTATTTGGATGGATATAACAGCAGAACACACGAACATCCAAAAATGATAGGCAAGACAAAATAACAAATACCTACTTCTATCTCCAGACAGTTGCACACAGTTTCGCATCAGAATACATAGGCACTTCATCAATATTGGACCATGTAATGTTCAGAGAGTGAAAAAAAAACATGTTGAGAAAACTCCAGGTCCATTAGATGAAAACAAACTGGAAAATTCCCATCTTATCTCCGAGGCAATCTAAACTAGCCCAATAAATCATGTTGGCCCTGCTTTACATTATCATCCCATCTAGACACACTTCCAGCTCTCACCGGATTGAATGCAGTGAAGCAGCGTTCATCACACAAGCCATAAACTTGCACTGCAGGTCTACTGGGAAACGAAGAGTTGCCTAAAATACAAATTGGTTCTTCACTTGTGTGAACTATTCTACCTGACCTATTTTGCTGAAGTACCTCTTGTGGGTCTTCAGCACACACTTGCCACAGCCACGGATCTCCCAACATTTGAAGAGCGCCAAACTGGGAGAAATGGTAGTCTAATCGATGTATTTCCCAAGACAAATAACACTGTAAGATATCATCACTATTATCACTATCTTTACCCATTTATTTTAACGCTGTGGCTCCTGATGCCAACATGACAAGTGATACAGTCAGGCACCGTGCACTCTCCAGCTCAGAATTTTAAAGAACAAGGGAAAAGTCGCCTGGATCAAAACTAATTGTGTTTTCTCAGTTAATTTGAAAAATAATAAACTGAAAATAATGCTATTTGATTTTGTATTTTTTTACAATGCACCTCAGTTCTGAACTAACCATCACATGCTAAGTGAGCTATTCATCACCGCTGGACCAAGAATCGCCCTGTCAAACCTAGATGGCTCTTTGAATTTCAGCGAATGTGCCTCAACAGGTGATTCGCCTGAAAGCCAACTCGGAGCTGAAATATAGATGTTTTTGGTATATATTATTTAATGGATAAAATAAGGAATACATTAAGAGCAAAACATCAACTAGATCACAAGATCTTAAGAAATAGGAGCAGGAATAGACCTCTCGACCCATCGATCCTGCTCTGCTTTCAATAAGATCATAGCTGATCTGATTGTGGGTTTAATTCTACTTTTCCTCTCTGTCCTATTCACCACCCCCCACCCCACCCCACACCCCCCCACCCCCAACCCACCCCCCCCCCCACCCCCCACCCACCCCCAATAACCCTTGACTCCCTCGTAAGCCAAACATCTGTCTAACTCAGCCTTGAATATGTTCAATGACCCAGCCTCCACTGGTCCCTGAGGAAGGGAATTGCTAATACTAGTGACCCAATAGGCAAAGAAATTCTTCCTCATATGACATGGGAGACCCCTTATTTTTAAATTGTACCTCCTGGTTGTCGATCCAACGCGAGGGGAAACATCCTTTCAGCATCTATCCTGTCAAGCCCCCTCAGAACCTTATATGTTTCAAGAAGATCATCTCTCATTCTTCTAAACTCCAAAAAGCATCGGTCCAACCTGCTCAAACTTTCCTCAGAAGATAACACCATCATCCCAGGAATCAGCCTCGTAATTCGCGGCTGAACTGGTTCCAATGCAAATATATAGGAGTCAAAACTGTACACAGTACTCTAGGTGTGGTCTAACCAGTACGCTGCACAGTTGTAGCTAGATATCCCTACTTCTATATGAACATACAGATGAGGAGCATGAGTAGGTCATTCGGCCCCCCGAACCCGCTCTACCATTTGTTAAGATCATGGCCGATCAGATTGTGTTACCCCCTATGCCTTTTGCCTTCTTTGTCAATAAAGAATATATCTAGCTGGGCCTTAAACATATCCAAAAAACACTCCACCTCCCTTGCATAAACTGCTAACATTCATTTGCCTTCCTAATTGCTTGTTGTACCCCCATGCTAACCTTTTGTGATTCGTGCACACGGACACCCAAATCCCTCTGTACTTCATTCTCTCCCCATAATAATAATTTGTTTTTCTATCATCCCAGCAAAGTGGACAGCCTTACATTTCCTCCCATTCTACCCCATCTGCCAAATTTTTCCAGCTTACATAACATATCTTTGCAGATACTTTGCATGGCGCTCACAATTTGCTTTGCTACCTATCTTTGAATCGTCATGAAATTTACCGACAATATCTGTGATCCAAGTCATTAACATCGATTGTAAATATTTGACGCAGTACCAGCGATCCCTGTGTCATTGCACTGATTTCAATTTGCCAACTTGAACATGGCCTATTTGTCCCGACACTCTGCTGTTAGTCTGCCAATCCTCGATCCACGCTAATGTCACCGCCAACATCATGGACTCTTATCTTTTGCAGGGACCTGGCATTTTTCCACTTTAAGAAAACGTGCATTCAACCATGGAATTTCGCTGTCTGCTCTCAGGCCTGACTTATTCATAGAAACTGAAGCCAAACAGGCTGGCTCAACTGCCTGCCCGATGATGCCTGCAGCAAAAACACAGTCACATCTCCAGACAAATCTGGACCCATGTAATCGTGTCATTTCACTGGGCAGTCAAAAGGAGCAGCGCGTCCACATGCATCCATCTATATGTATATTTAAAAAAATCTTACATCGACATTCATTCCCTATCAACGTTTTAACACACTTTTCTTTCTAGAGGTAAAAGCATTGAACCGCCTTCTAACTGATGGCGGTTAGAACAAAAATGTTACTGGTCTATATATTTATTTAAGGAAGAAGGAACATTACCCCCAGTGGCCGTTTCTGTTTCTGCAAGTGAACATGAAAATGGATGAAAATTTGAGCCATTCGTTTTGATCACGCCCTTTTATTGGAGTTAGAAACACCAACAGTGCAATCAATAGGGGAAGGTCAGACATACGCGTGGGTCTTTCACGAGCAATTTCCTGGACTTCCACTCTTAACATCACCAGAAGGAATTAAGCACTTTAACGAGACAGCCTGCAAGCACCTTAGTTGGGTAACTGTGGGAATGATATGTTGCCTTGTGCACCTCCTCTACTTTACACTCAGAGGGTCGTGAGCCTTTGGAACTCTCTTCCTGAAAAGACGGTGGAAGTAAAGTCTGAATATTTTTAAGCCAGAGGGGGGATAGATTCTTGGTAAGCAAGGGGGTGTTAGGTTAACGGGTGCAGGTGGGGTGCAGATTTCAGGTTACTATTAGATCAACCATGAGCTTATTAAATGGCAGAGCAGGATCGAGGGGCTGAATGGCCTTCTCCAGCTCCTTGTTCGTATGTTCGATAAATAAAGCACTTTCCCGCTCGCCCCTATGTGCAATATAAGTGGAAACTATCATCTGTTGGGAGGGAAATGGATGCTCCAGCTGGTGGTGACCAGATTCCCTGGACAGGCTGTTTAAACCAATAAAATGACTGGTTGTACTGTTTCTTTCCTGATCTTTCCCAAAGTTAAGAGCTGGAATTCCACGTGAAATTCATGACGCCTTCCATTGTAGATGGCCATGTAGCATACAGGGAATCTTCCCTCTCTGGCTTTGGTCAAAGCATGCCAGCTTAGGTTTCATTCTACATTTTCACAATAGTTATTTATTTATATTTAATAACTATGCTGCTGCGAATGCAGGTCTAATTCATTTTTAAATGATACATTTTCTATTGCTTGTCGATTTCGGACCTCATTTGTCCCAGGAACAGACGAAGACCAAGACTGCCTGGAGACGATGAATATTCTGCTGGATTACCATCTCGTCACAGGGCATCAACTGGCATGGCAGATCTGCCACTGCTTCTAAAAAAACCCTGATTATTATTTCCACTGAAGTTAATGGAATTCGGAATTGGGTGATTTCTACAACTGGCCTATTGTACACCCCAGTAGCAAGTTTAAAATCTACTCCCATGATGCAGCCACTATATCTGCTTTTTTGTAATAAAAGATCTAAGATTTTTTTAAATTGTCACCTGGACCTGAATATTTCGGATGGAGGGGTTTCCCTTCCCCCCAACGGAAGATTCAACCGACTCTGACTGCCTCGCAGTCATTTCGCGCTCCAATGACCGTTAATTGGCTGCAGGCGGGACTTCCGCCCCTCACTGGGAGGAAGTCCCGCCTTAGAGAGTCTCTCGTCCCCTGCAGAGACAAGAGCTGCAGTGGATAAGAGAGGAAGCGGTTCAACGTGCCAGAGCCAATGTCCCTAATAATTCGCCACTTGGGGCAAGGGCTGGCGGCCCGCCCACCCGAGGCCTTTCCCGCCCCTGCGTAAAATCGCTGCGTGGCCGGGGTGGGCGGAAACCCAGAGGGAAGCGTTTTCTGGAATTTTACAACTCAAACCCCGTGGGGGCGGGGCCGTAAACAGCGGCGAGCCGCTCAGAATCCATTGCTGCGGCGGGACTGTAAAATCCCGCCGGCGTAAAATTCCACCCATTCTATTTCACTCATCCTCCACCCCAACAAACACCCGCTGGCGGGGCAGCGTCAAATTCAGGCCCAGCAGTGCGCACGTATTTTCGAACACGAACCCTCTGCACCTCCTTTAATACAGCAATCTGCACTTCAACATTGCTGGCGGAGGTATCAAGATTATAACACATCATGGAGCCAGATCTTAGCTATATGGCCTGGGCACTAAGCAGCGCCAGTGCAGAGTTTAGGAAATAAATACTGTCAGAACGACCCTTGGAGAAACCATATGATTTACCTTCTTTCCCAATTATTGGAAAAAACTGGAGATGGGTCCATTCTCAGTGGTCATCCCCGCCAGGTTTTCAGTTTAGCGTTCTACCCAGACATTAAAGAGCTGGAATCTACTGCAGCACCGATAATGTTGAAATTGTTTCGTGTTTGATAATTTGTGGGTCAATTTTAAATAAACCGTCTGATGAATAAGGTGGTTGGCAGTTAAAATGGAGCCAGGAATTTTCCCTCCCGGGGTCTGAACAACTGAAATTGTGGTCACCCGACTAATGCCGGCAGGGTCCGGCACTATAGTAACATTTCGGGCTCACATGTTATTTTGCCTTGAGCATGTGTAAGAGAAGTGTAGCTCCAACTCTCAGGTGGAGGCAGTCAGAAGCTGCCGCCCTGCTGCAGTCTCGGCCGGTTAGGTTGGCAAGTCTGCATGTTGAATGGGTAATCATGGTTGGCTGCTAAGCTTGGCTATCTGTCCCTACAACAGCCAGTAGACAGGCCAGACTCTTACTGGGCGACATTCCCAAAACAGATTATCAATCCAACCCTGCATTTTACTGCTCCCCTTAACAAAGTCAGTGCCCCGTCCATTTCCAGGAGGCAGTAGAAACAGAATGAAAAGTGTGGTAGAATCGCTCCTTAGGTACCCACTCCAACAGGAACAAAAAACCAAATACATTGCAAAACATCTGAAGAGCAACTCATTCCAAGATAAGAGGCTGAGTGACTTTAAGACGGTGAAATGCGACTTTGGGGTACCCTCTAGGCCATAGCGGACTGGCCACCAGGTGTTCTTCCGTCCAATTTTTCGTTCCCTAGATTTCAATCAAAAGATAGATCGGGCGAGTTGTGTAACGGGCTACCAAACAACTATTACCGATTTACCGCCTTCTTTCCAAGTGGAAAATTATCGGCAGCAACATATTTATTCAAGGATAATTCCGAAAAATGTTGTTGAAATAAGATGTTATTACTTACTGCATTTCTCACGAAGTCTTCTTAGTTCTAAAGATGGTAGAATGTAGTTCCACAGCGTAAGAACATTTATAAACTTGTGCTTTTATAAAAATAGGAAAGTGTGACATCACACAACGGAGCCTTGAGCTGCACTGTTTCGGCTTATTTTACAGGCCGAAGTCATCTCAGTTCTTAAGGTGGTAGAAGGTATTCCACACGCTAAGGGCATTTATACATGGCTGCTTTCATAACCAAGGCAAGATGGACAACGTGGCTTTGAGCTGCCTGATTTCAGGCTATTTCACAGTGTTCAGATGTGTACGCGAACAGTAAAATTAGGCATTGAAAAGTTGGAAATCGGAAATAACACCAGAAGTTTCTGTAGAAACACAGCAGACCAGTCAGAAGTTGCTCAGTGAAAAGATAGATTATGACATTTCATATTCGCACTACAAGGCTCGTTTTCAACCACATGTTTGGTGAAGAGGAAACACACCAAACCATAGAATCAGTCCTGTCCACCCACAGATTCTGGATCACCCGCTGTACATTTCCAGCATTAGGACTCTGGAATGATCTGCATGACTGAGACACGCATATACATTCTGTGGAAGAATGTGAAGGATCCCATCTTCTGTCATGCAACACAATCCATTCGCTAATTTTAACCTAACTCGCCCGGTGGGAACTTTACGGAACAGAGTGGAAGGTTGGTTTCGTGCCCCCATTTGTCTCTACAATGGGGGGTTGTTTTAAATCAGAATCACACCTGAAAACACCAGTTTCCCATAGGGCAATAAGGTTAAAATTGCAACTGGAGTCCGAGTCGCTAGCAAAATTATCAGTTGGAGATCACAGTTACATTTTAACAGGACATATTGTGGGAATATCGTGGGTAAGTAAATACTGAAAATGCACCAGCCCAGAGCCAATTTCCCCAACAAGTCATATGTTTTGATTGAACATTTTTGAAGGGAAGGTGCACATGCTTGAGGGTTTACAATTAATTGGCATTTTATGCCCTAGGAAAGTGAGTCGTCTAAGATGACACATTCACAAATGCAGTTACTATTGTTCTGCAAGCCCAGATGACTACCATTTTGCACAGAATAGGCGCGACAATACCAGATCAGCTGATTCTTAATGCTGCTTCGGGAGCAATGAATTTTGGCCAGGATGTTGAGAAAACCTTGGAATCCTCTGGAATTAATACTGGGGATCTTTAGTATTTATTTCAACGTGCCCTTCGCAAAAGTATGCATAGCAATGTATGCAAAATCCCTTGGGCGCAACAGGTTAAAATTAGGGTTTAAAACCACAACCGCTAAGCCTGTCAGTGAGTTTGGCAGCTTTAAGTTTCTGTGAAATAATTTTAACTAATTGGATCAGGAACCTATTTTGGACCTGCCTTGATGTTTTGTTGAAAGGGAAATTGAAAGAAGTCACAACACGGAACACCTATTTAGTATTGCCCGTTCTGCGCTATCGCCGACAGTAAAAAATATCCTGAAGACTACGGGCAGGCTAAGTGGTGAGAAACCGTTCCCACTCAAGAGAACATCAAGAACAAGAGGGCACAGATTAAGAATAATTGGCAAAAGGATTAAGTGTGGCGTGAGGAAAACTTTTTTCACCCAGAGGGTAGTTGGAGTCTGGAACAAATTTCCTAAAAGGGTGGTGGAGGCAGGTTCGATCGAGGTATTCAACAGGGAATTAGATTGCTACCTGAAAAGAAAGACTGTGCAAGGTTACAAGGATAAGGCAGGGGAGTGGAATGGTCTTTCAGGGAGTCAGTGCAGGTTCGATGGGCCGAATGGCCTCCTTCTGCATTGTAAAGATTCTGTGATACTGTGACTCGAGTCTGTGGAATTCATTTGCAGGGCTGATGGCAATATTGCATCCAAGATGTGTGGGTACGCGCTTGTGCAGCAACATGGTGGGTACTGGACAGGCTGCCCACAAGTTGTTCCTCTTAAAATATGGGACGTGCAAAACAGATAGGTGCCATGTATTGAAATATACAGGTACACACACACAGACAAACACAAAGGCACACACACACACAAACGCACACACACAGACACACAAACGCACGCAGACACAGGCACACAAACACACAGACACACAAACGCACACACACGCACACACAGACACACAAACGCACACACACAGACACGCACACAGACACAGACACACACACACAGACTCACAAACACACACACACAAAAGATTTCTAGTTGAGATTTAACCTAAAGCACGCCAGTGGGAACAAAGGAAAACAAGCAAGACTTTAACCGGACCAGAAGGTTCTCTTTTACACATAGGCTAATGATCATGCGACCCAGATCCCTAGAAAAAAGTGATCAATTCTGGGTCAGTTGATGGCTACAAAAATAAATTGCATCAATTTCTGCCCAGAAAGGGGCTGGCCTTTTTTGAAATGCGAATAGAAATTTGGCTTACAAGATGAGTAAGAAGAGTGGCGGGGAAACTATCATTGGACACGGACTTTTAAAGAAGCAGGATGGTCACGCAAATGGCAGTTACTTTTCACAAACTTGCTTATGGTTCGATGCTTTGATTTATTGCTGAGCCTTCACTGGGCATCATCAGCGTAACTAATTAAGCAACAAGGCACATGCACCGAAATGGTATGGTACCCAGGGAAGATCCAAGGTCAGGTCCTCTATACGTGATGAGGTATCTGCGATTGGAATGTCCTTGGCTTGTCGGCAAATAGGGGTGGGGGTCTTTCCAGGAATGAACATATTGTCATTGCTTGTACACGATACACCGGAGGGCGGCCAATGTTCGCGTAGCTCTAACCTGGTAAACATTATCATTTTTTTGTAAAGGAGTGAGGGGAGGGGGGAGGGGGGTGGGGGTGGTGTTGGGGGTGGTGCTGTGGGTTGATAATTTCTCTGAAAAGAAAGCACGAGATGGAACCTGATGGAAGACGCTCAGATATTTTGAATTTATGCGATTTACTCGGGGAAACATATTTACCTATCAGGAAATAATTAAGAGGAATGTTTCACACCGGACAGCAGATAATTTGTGGACAATAGGAGCTTGAGAGGCAAATAATGTTGGGTGCTTTAGCGGGGCAAAATGATCTTGGAAAGTAACATAAGATGAATGATGGCGGGACGGCAGCCAGATTTATGCCCCGCCGGATTGTGAGCTGCCCTCGCACTCTCGCCCGGTTTACACGACCGCTCTAAACCAGTTTCACCCCTGAATGCAACAGAGGAACATATTTCAAATAAAGAGAGAATCTTTACCTTCATTTTTTAAAGTCAGTAGTTCCCCTGCGGTAAAGGAGACACAAGTCGGAAAATATGACTTCAGTGGAATGGAGAATCTTGTCGGTTGTATAAAGGGCGGAATAAGAGCGACCCCCACTAAAGTTCAATTCCAACCCCATAAAGTACACGTTTGAAATTGTTACTGCTAATCGGTCTAATAACTAGCATACGCTGAAAAAACTCTCTTCTTACCGACGTCTTTCTGAATGTTTATCAATTTTTCTAGTTCTGAAACAAACGCAGGTTGATTTCCTGTTGAGTTCATCCGGTTTTCGATCCATTCAGTTAATTTCCCCTGTAGCAGTTATTATTACTCGCAGAGGGGGCAAGTACTATTGCTCTGACGCGATAAGAAAGCATATTTAAGAGCGTCGGCCACCGTCATGACTTATTAGCATACTGCAGGATCGACCGCCAGTTATAACGCTACTCAATTTCGCCCGCAGTTCGGATGTCACTCCAAGGCTACAAAATAAATTGTTTACCAGTCTGAGCTTCACGTATCACTGCCTCTGCATGATTCAAGAAGAAAATAAAGTCAACGAACAAGCCAAAGCAAAAAAAGCTGTGACACTTTTGCTTTGCGGTCAAGAACTGTATTGTTACATTGTCTTGTGATATGAACATGAATTGTCCATTATTATCTGAATGTTCAGCTGGATCAATATTCGACACTTAAGCTGGAGTTGCGATATATTAAGTAAGCTCACATTTGCAATTGTAAGACGTAACATCTTAAACTTCTAAAAATATTCATTCATAGGTTGTGGGCGTCACTGGCTAGGCCATCCCTAATTGCCCTTGAGAACTGGTGGTGAGCTGCCGTCTATTCAAGAAGTCCATGTGATATAGGTACACCCACAGTGCTATTAGGGAGAAAGTTCCAGGATTTTGACCCAGCGATAGTGAAGGAACGGCGATATATTTCCAAGTGAGGATGGTGAGTGGCTTGGAGGGGAACTTCCCTTGTGTTCTGCTGCCCTTGTCCTTCGAGAAGGCAGCGGCCGTGGGTTTAGAAGGTGCTGTGTAAGGAGGCTTGGTGAGTACAGCGCCCCCAACTTAGTTTATAGTCGTATTCTTACATCTACCAATATCCACTTAGTGAAAGCATTTGCACAAAGGAAATAGGTGAGAGTTCATTATTTTCTTTTACTTTAATGCTGGCTATTGTCACTTTATTACATCCAGTTTTCGTCTAACAATCAAGTAAAGCAAACGATCCGCCCATATCGAAAGATGGCAGATACATTAATCAATCTGAAACTGTTCTGGATAGGAATGCACATTAAATCCAAGTTCTCTTCATTTACTCAAACTGCCCTATATCTGTCAATTTTTTGCCCACTGGCTTAACTTATCTATGTCACTTTGCAGACTCGTTGCATCTTCCTCACAACCTCCCTTGCTACCTAGTTATGTAAGGGCAGTAAATTTGGCAACAATGCACTCAGGCACTCTATCCCTCCAGCCAGGGCATGCGTATATGCCCTAAATAGTTGAGGCTACTGCACTAATCACTGCGGCACTGAACTAGTTCCAGTTTGCTAACTTGAAAATATCCCACTTATCCCGGCTCTCTGTTTCCTGTTATTTAGCCAATCCTCTCTCCTTGAGAATGTATTACTCACCCCCCACAACAGCCCGAGTTCTTGCATTGTAACCTTTATGTTGCAGCTTATCGAGTTCTTTTTGGAAATCAAAATACACTACAAAATACACTGCTTCCCCTTTATCCATTGCTTCTTACATCCTCAAAGAACTATAATCAATTTGTCAAACAGTATTTCTGTTTCAGGAAATCATGTTGACCTTGCTTGTTTTACTATGATTTTCGAAATGCCCTGCTACTTCCTTAATTATGGATTCCAGAATTTTCTCAATGACAGATGTTAAGCTATCTGGCTTTTAGTTTCCTACTTCCTCCCTCCGTTCTACAATAGAGGTATTACATTTGCAGTTTTCAATTCTGCTGGGGCATTTCCAGAATCTAGGAAATTTTGGATGATATTAAACAATGCATCCACTATCTCTGCAGCCACTTCTTGTAAGACCTTAGGATGCAGACCATCAGGCCCAGGGGCCCAGTTGGTCTTTAGTCCCATAAGTTTTCCTGGTACCTTTCCTCTAGTGATACTTATTATTATAGGCTCCTCCCTCCCTTTGGCCTCTTTATTTTCTATTGTTCTTGAGATGCTTTTTGTGTCTTCTACTATGAAAACGCATAGAAAATACTGGTTACACTCTCTGTCATTTCACTGATTCCATTAATTTCACAGTTTCATCCTCTAAGGGACCGATGCTTACTTTAGCCACTTTTTAAAAATGAACTTATAGAAGCTTTTACTGCCTATTTTTATATTTCTTGCTGGTTTTCGCTCATACTCTAATTCCTCCCTCATGTTTTTAGTCATCCTTTGCTGGTTTCTAAAATATTTTCAGTCTTCTGGCTTAATGCTCATCTTCACACCTTCGTGCACATCTTCTTTCAATTTGATACCATCCTTAATTTCCTTAGTTAGCCACGGATGGAATTTCCTTTTCATAGAGTCTTTCTTTCTCAATGGAATATATCTTTGTTGAGGGTTATGAAAAAGCTCCTTAAAAGTCTGCCATTGCTTCCCTATGATCTCAGACTTTAAATTATTTTCTGAGTTCGCTTTAGCCAATTCTTTCTTCATACCTTTGTAATTGTATTTATTAATTTTAAGGCAATTGTTTCGGACCCACATTTCTCACCCTCAAACTGAATGTGAAATTCTATCATATTATAATGGCTCTCGCTTAAATGATCCTTTATTATGAGGTCATTAATTAACCCTATCTCATTACAGATTATGAAGTTGGTTGCAGAAAATATTGTCATTAGAAACGGTCCTGAATACACTCTTATGAACTCATGTCCAAGCTACCGTTGCCAATTTGATCCATTCAACATTTATGAAGATTAAGATCTCCTACAATCATTGCAGTATATTTTTTTAGCAACCTCCCTTATTTTTTGGGTAAATACTCTGTCCTACAATGCAGCTACTGTTAGGGGCCCTATAATTTAGTCCCATCAGTACCATTTTTCCTCTACTATTTCTTATGCCTTTTCAACTGATTCTACACCTTGATCTTCTGAGCAAAGGTCATTTAACAGTATCGTAATGCTCTCATCCATTATTAACAGAGTTACTCCGCCTACTTTCTTTTCTTCCTGTCCTTCTGAAATGTCAGAAACCCTTGAATGTTCAGTCCCAGCCTTTATCACCTTGCAAAGCTGTCTCTGTCGTGGCGATCATATCATATCCCATTATCTATATTTGTGCCATCAATTCGTCCACCTTGTTGTGAATATTGCATGCATTCAGATGAAGACACTTTGATGCTGTCTTCTAATCATTTACCCTATCCGACCTCATTTGCTGGTACTTGCTGATGTTTGTACGTGCTGTCCCTTTCTCTCACTCTCTGGTTGGCAGTCTTCGAATCGCTGCCCTACAATGTTGCCTTGCCCTGTCTCTTGAACTTTTCAGATCTCCCCCAACATCGCCGCCCCAATCCCACCATTTAATGGTCTATCACGTGAAAGACAGGATTAAGAAATATAAAACCTTGTGGTCAGACCAGACCAGAATTAACGTTCTGATGAAGAGTCATACGGACTCGAAACGTTAACTGTATTCCTCTACGCAGATGCTGTCAGACCTGCTGAGTTTTTCCAGCTATTTTTGTTTTTGTTTCAGAATTAAAGTTCGATTGATTCTTCCCAGTTAGATAAATTTAGCACAAGTATTTCTGACTCATCCATTGTCCAATGATACTCACCATCAGTTTTCTTATGGTCATCAATGGCTAAAGATCGGAAATAAGTATTGCAATGTTAAAAATAATATATTGTTATCACATTCTGTCATGGAAAGAAATCATTAGAAATGTGTACAGATTGTGAAACTGTTCCATAATTAAGATAACAATGTAAGTCGCACGAGGTACTGCATCATCTGTGCTCTCACCTTTATCTTTCAACCATAGCTTTCGTTCTGTTGAAAGAGAAGCACCTAGATTATTATCCATACTTGCAGCAGAAGAGGAATCACAATAACTTTGCAAATGCAATTTGCAGCTATTCACTTCCATTCCGCTTCTCTGTCCTTTCTCATGTGCGCTGTGATGAACTCGGGGCTACAAAGGCATTTGCAGTGCTAGATTCGATATTTTTACAATGAAAATACTTACAGACTCATAGACGTTTATAGTACAGAAGGAGGCCATTTGGCCCATCGTGTCTGCGCCGGGCTCCAATCTCGCTCCAATTTCCGTTAGCCTTAGCTCAGGAATAGCACTTGACCGTTAAGTCAGAAGGTGGTAGAGTCAAGGCAGACTTGAGCAGATAGTCTAGCCTCAAGTTTCACTGTAGTACTGAGGGAGTGCTGCACCATCGGAGATGTCGCCTTTAGGCCAAAATGCCAAAAGCGAGGCTTGCTCTTCCGTCCCATCTGGATGAAAATGATCCTGTGCCACTGGAGTTCTGCCTGATCAACATTTAGCACTTGATCAATGCCGAATATATAAAAAAATCAAATCCGACCAAAGATAAGCAGAGTTCACATTTCGAGTAAATCTTTTTTAAACG
The DNA here is from genome assembly GCF_964194155.1 of Cetorhinus maximus. NCBI lineage: Eukaryota > Metazoa > Chordata > Chondrichthyes > Lamniformes > Cetorhinidae > Cetorhinus > Cetorhinus maximus. The sequence continues at coordinate 23,271,133 of NC_135899.1, read as the reverse complement.
TTTCAGGCTTCCAGCATCTGCAGTATTTTGATTTTTGTATCACGCCTGTTCAATGTGGTTGGCTCTTAACTGCCCTCTAATATTGCTCAGCAAGCCACCCAGTTCAAGGCAATTAGCAATGGAACACAAATGTAGGACTTGCCAGCGATGCCCACACCCCATGAAGTAATAAATTAAAACTTATTTCATTGTATTTGGGACTAGAATGTCCCCAAGGCTTGACGACGAATCGCTGTCAGTCCTCCTCCAGGCTGTGATAGGTGGGAGGCCTTCATGCCTGTTAACAGGTGGAGGATTCTTCCCAGTCGGACAAATGTAACCTGGATGGAAGTCAGAGTGGAGTCAGCAGCCTTGGAGGCGTCCTTCGAATTTGGGTGCAGTGCTAGAAAAGGCTCAGTGACCCTTTGAGACCTGTACGGCTGAGTGTGTCACTATTTTGGATATGGAAACATATGGAAGAGTGTGATGTGGGTCAGCTGTTGGGTTGTATTGTGTGTTGCTCAAGTGTGTAAGGCGGCATGATGCAACTCTGCATGGCAACAGGGGTTACAGAGTGGGGAGGGTGGTGAAAATGCAACACCCAGTAGTTGGCAAAGAGCACTGAGAAATGTGTGCTGGCGACAAAGAGCAGATTGGACACATGTTTGAGATATGATTGTAGCGCAGCAGCATCATTACCATTTCCCTCTTTAGTTGCAGGAGAAGAGGGAGCACCATGCCAGAGAGAGGAACAGGACTGGAAGTGTTGTACAAAACTTTGGCCATCCCAATGACCATTGAGGAGGACGTCCTGGAGTTGGCTGCCAATGATTGGAGTCAGACCATAGATCGAGGTGAGGTTGGAAGAAGGCTCCGGGGTTCTGACATTCCAAGGACACATACCCTATAATTATTGCAAAAGATGCTAAAATGACTGGGGCGGGGTGGGTTTTGGAGACTAGGGAAGCTGGCATGAAGGTAGTATTGATGGCTTATGACTTTGGGAGCTTGCAGAATTCGGGGAGGAAGGCGTGCTTCTGTGTTGAAGGGCCTAGGGGTCAGACACTGGTTAACAGCTCCCAGTGGTCTCAGTGTTCTGCAAACTCACCTCAAAGGACGAAGATTCCCTTAATTCTTCTCCTTTTGTTTTCACCACAGGTGCAGCATCAGTGCTGCAGGCTATAGCCCCAAGGGACCAACTCTAACCTCGGAGGAGGAACAGGCAGATTCAGGGGGTGCAGTGTTTGCTCTGCAACCAGCACTGGCGCAGAAACTCACACCTCGGTGGTGTGCAGACACACCTGTGAGAACACATAACAGTCACCCCGCAGCTGTCAGGCACTGAGAAGGAGCCGGCCTCTGCCAGTTGGGAGGAGTGCTGGAGGTGACCTAGTTGCTGAGCCCCAGACTGATGGCGAGCCTCTGGAGTTGTCCGTCAGGTGGCAGATGCTGGATGTACAGCATGAGCTTCGTGGAGGTATGGCAGAGATACCAGAGGGGTTGTGCATACTGGCACGGATATTGGTGGAGCCCATCCAGGCCATGAGCACTGTGATAACCCGCTCAACAGAATGCATGCCTTCTTCCATTGAGAGACTGGCGACTGTCATGTAGTGCCAACCCCAGTAGCTCACTGATGGGATACACTACTTTGTCTCTGATTTCCAGGGCCTGGAGCCAGGGAAAGAAGGCTAGAGGGGCCTGGAGTCACAGTCAACTTCTGGTCCAAATGGCCCATATGGTCGAGGGTGCGAAACAGCATATGCCATCCGAAGGGCACTACTCAGAGCGCTTCTGATAGGTCCAGCCTCTGCCATTAGCACAGAACGTCCTGGGTGCTGCAGCGACAGATGTGCATCGGGTGGGGGGTGGGGGGTGGGGGTGGGAGGGGGTGGTGTCAGTAAAATGCGGAATTGACTTTGGCGGGACGGTAAAATCTTGCCGGCTTTTAATTCCGCGCAAGGTATTTAAAGCTGGCGGGCGGGCTGCCGATTTCGTGCCCCGCCTACCTTTCTGGTGGGCGAGGCAGTAAAATTCAGCCCATGGAAATGTAAAATCGGATGGGTTCCTCATGGGATCCTTCCGGTTCGATTTTCCTTTCTGTTCCGCACCCAGCGACCGTAAGGTCCAGGTACAACAACCTGCTCTTCAGTTTCAGGTCAATGATCGGTGAAATGCGTGCTGCTCTGTATAATGGAAGTTTGATCGTCTAGTTGGTGTCTACCTTAGCATTGCTGAGCTGCAGCATAATATTAAATATTACGTAAAGTTACACTTTTAATATCAGCGTTCCATTACTTTTGGCGGGACAATGATACAAATAAGCAGACCATGAAGTCTGCTGGAGGATGACTGGCCAACGTAGATTGAGATGTTTTGGTAAACCCTGATTTTTTTCCGAGATATTGCGTTGGTGGTTGAGGGTGGGGTATAGAATTGAATGTGAGCGGAATACACAATTGGAATTATTGTTTATATTGACTGCTGCTCCACTGGAAGGCTATTCAGTTCTATTAGATCTAACGAAACTGAATCTGTGACGGGCAACGTAACAGGAGCCCGATGCAATGTCGTTTACTTTGGGTTCCAGCACGTGTCCAGTTTCATGTTCCAGCCATCGTTGTTAGAGAATCAGAATAGTTTCATTTCGGAAATTAAAAGTGCGAGGTTTGAAGTATTATATCTGAAATACAACAGCCATACAGTATGCTATGGTAAGTGCATGCTTATTAGAATGCAGCGAGCATTTCCCAACAGGTTGCATACAAACCGTAGCAACTATCAAGAAAGTTACAAGGCAATGTGTCTCAGAACGAATTTTAAAATATGTTTATTTTCTGTCATTAACCAAAGTGTGGTATGGAAATATGCAATTTCCTTCGATTGTTTTACTTAAAGCTTCCGGGGCACAGGGTCAACATAGTACAATACACAATTTCGGAGCATGGGGAAAGGCAATTATTCCAAAACTCTGTCTAGAATCTTACCGCACTCTCGCAGGTCAGCAGCCAGATTTTCTGCTTCTGTAAGCAGAGATCAACGAAACAATTGGTTTATTTTGACGCGTACTGAACTTTTTACTCGGTAGTGGCGCTGTCAATTGCAGCAAAGAACCAAACATCCGGTCAACTTTATTCAAAAGTTTGGGGTAGGGAGCAGGTGGGGCAACTTTCTTCAATGTGGTGGTGTGGCAAAATCTCAAATACATTCATTAAGGCAAATTGGAAATAAGATATCTTCCCTTGCTGCTTTGATCATGCAATGGAGATTTCCTGTACATTCTCTCATCTTCAAAATAGTCGAGAAGGCGCAAGTTAAATATTTTCAAATTGCCTTGATGAACCTACTTCGCGTTTCATATATTTTAAATTTAAATTATGTCTTGCAGTATCACAAAAGCGGAAATTTGCCTTGACCGGTGACTCAAAAGACAATTGAAGATAATAGCGGGTGTCACAGGCGAATAGTGCGATCGCACCTGTTTAATGCTATTGCCCAGGACGAATTTCTACAATTTGACTGAATCACATGTCATACCTGTTTAAATGGCCATAAACATACAGCCTAATTTTGAAACATTGTGGCTGATTTAACACTTGTGGTCTGATTTAATAAAAGGCGTGATATCCACTTCCATTGAAATCAAAGGAATTAAAGCCGGGTGGGTCCCCCACCCCGATCCGCCCATTACCCCACCCCCTTCCCCCAACTCCCCTGGCCAGCGAGATGGCAATTTTGAAATTTCTGTCATTGTATCAAGGAAAAACCAACGGCAAGGCGTACAAAAACCTACTAGAATGGGATCGCGTCAGAATGATTCTTCACTTCTACTGCGAGTGGAAACTAAGGTATTTAAATTTTCAAAAAATGCATTTAAATTCTATTTAAGCCCACATGTGCTATTGCGGTTGCGAGTTATGATATATACATGGGTTAGACTTGTAGCGCTAGCTGTAGGCAAAACAGACGCTGCTGATGGGCCACCCATCGCACAAATCAGAAGGTATCAATGGACTGGTCAGGTGGGCAGAAAGTGGCAAATGCAACTCAATCTAGAGGAGTGTGGAGTGATGCATTTGCAAATGGGAGGACACTGAGAGGGAATGCGGGACCTAGGAGCGAATGTCTACAAATCACTGAAGTTAGCAGGGCAGGTCAAAACGTTGGTTAAGAAGGCATATATATAATCCTTTCATTTATCAGCCGAGCCATAAAATATAAAAGCAGGCAGGTTATGCTGGAACAATATGAAATATTAGTTAGGTCGCAACTTGAGTACTGTGTGCAGTTCTGGTCACCTCATTACAGATAATCGCATTCGAAAGGGTACAGAGGAGATTTGCAAGGATATTGCCAGGACTGGAAAATTGCAGCTATGAGTAAAAATGGATAGGCTAGGGTTGTTCTCCTTAGGGCAGAGGAGGCTGAGGGGAGATTTCATGGAGATCTACAACATTGTGAGGGGCCTGGATAGAGTGGATGGAATTTACCTTAGCAGAGAGGCCAGTGACTAGTGGGCTTAGACTTAAAGTAAAAACAGAATTACCTGGAAAAACTCAGCAGGTCAGGCAGCATCGGCGGAGAAGAAAGGAGTTGACGTTTCGAGTCCTCATGACCCTTCAACAGAACTGAATTTTGTTTTGGATTTTCAGCATCCGCAGTAGTTATTTGTTTTTAGACTTAAAGTGATTGTCAGAAGGATTAGAGCGGAGATGAAGAAAGATTGTTTCTGACGGTGGTAGTGGCCTGGAACTCACTGCCTGAAAGGGTGGTCGAGGCAGGAAGCCTCGTCTCATTTAAAAGGTGCCTGGATGTGCACATTAAGTGCCGCACCCTGTAGGGCTACGACCAAATGCTGGAAAGTGGAATTACACTGGGCGCAAACACGATGGGCCAAGTGGCCTCCGTCTGTGCCGTAAACTTCCTATGATCCTATGATTCTATTCCATGAATTACCTGACTTTCGTGGCCAGTAAACGCCATCGAAGTTAAACTAGGAAGGTTTCTATAACACGGGGCCTATATACAGAGCCTGTTTTCAATGCGGCAGCAAGTTAACAATCGATCACATTATTCTGCTGGTGAGACGTAAACCCAAACTATGCAGCAAAAGTTATCAGATTTAACCTTGCAGGAAAACCTAGCATCTCCTGACTAACATCAGAAGTTGATCTAATACGATCCCATGTTAAGCCGCAAGATGATTTTTCAGATAACCGTCGGCGGCAAACGGCGTACCGCATCGACCGCCAGTTTTACACTTCTCACGGTTTTGCTTTCCGTTCTCTTCTGCCGCATTTTGCCAACACCAAGTCCAAATAATCTGCATTTTGGTAACATTCCTTGACCGAAAGTTGTTCTGCAAACTCGATGATATGTACCTAGAGTCTTGTCTTTCAGTTTATTCACTGTAACAGGGAAGAATGGTTCGTGTTGTAGTGACAAGGTTACCATTGATAAAAGTGAAGAATCCCAACATTCAGATGGAGCTGATCTGAACGAATTAAACAGTAAATCAAGTTGAAAATACGGCGCCTCAGTGCTTCTGCGACATGCACAGGTGACAGTGGCATGGCAATGTGCCATCCAACATTGATGCAGGTAACAGTGCCGATTGTCAGCTATCTAACAGTGGCGTCATCATAACTCGGAAGACAAATATGCAGAAATGAAAACCGCCCACTTCTCAGAAGAAGCCGCCGATCCAGAATGTTCCTGCTACGCCCCAAGTGACAAGGCCTAGCTCAATTCCAAATACCTACCCCTCAGTGCCAATTGGTAGGGGATTCAGAAAATGAGGAAATGATGTTCAATGTGCTTCTATTACTTACTGCAATCTTTACAGTTTGGAATTTCTGAAACAGAGGTTATGATGGCACAGGATATTACAGGTTACAGGGCTGTGCCAATTTTTTTTACATCGTTATACAAAAACGGCAAACCATCACGCAAAATACTCTGAGTAGGTGAAGGGATGAAACATTTCTAGTTTTACCTGACTCTTTCTCACGAAGTTTATTTTCTAAACGTATAAAGACAAAATCATAGATTTCCATGTGAGGTGTACATCATTGATAGATTTTCGTTTTCATGCCCTGGGTGACAATCTGGCTGGGCACAGGGTTCAGGTTCCTATTTAGAATCCGCGTGAGTCTCATTCAACTTAACGTCAATGAAAAGTACATTAGGTTGGTTCTATAATGCCTCCTCAGGCAGTGAAGACCATCATTTATCCTCATTTGAACGAAGGAACACCAGACAGATTCGCTTTTAAAGAATTAATGTCATCACTGACCACTGCTGGCACACGACTGACAGCTTTGGCCGTTGCTGCTATGCGTGAGCATGTGGCAGTGGTCACTGTCCTAATCAGTATTACAGTTATATTCATAGGAACAGGAGAAGGCTATTCGGCCCCTCAAGCTAGTTCTGCCACTCATTGAGATGGCTGACTTGTATCCTAATACCTTTGGCTAGCCAAATAAAATCTATCTCTGATTTAAAATGATCAATAACAATTTATGTGGGCGCCTGGCCGCAAAGCGCCTCTCCGGACATTGATTTCCAGTGAAGTTGATAGAACTGAATATCGAGCAGGAAGCATGAGGCCGCCGATGAGGTACCACCTGTTGTGCACATCCCCTAGACGAATTTCACATTCCGGTATGCCTCATAACTTTGGAAGCGTTCGTCCAACACTCTGTTTTTACGAAACTAAATTTCACAAATCAAATGCTCCAAAATACATTGTGCTTTTAAAATAACCTCGACTAGTTTTTCAAAATTTTAATCCCTTGCAAATGCTAAAAATATACCAAGCTACTTCCACATTTGTCTCCCTTGTTCTCATCTAGGTCTGCTGAGTCGGTCGAAAGTGGCAATTCAGGTATCGCCGTTCATTAACGGGCGAGTTTTACCAGTAGAGAGAGCTTCATAATCTCGCATGGTCCAAATTCCCGATAACTATATACAGAATATTCCAGTCAGCGGTAATGTTGGGACAATCACCGCTGACTGAGGAAGGTCGCCGCGCCCCGAACTTTCTTAGTCCTCCCTGGTGGGACTTCCTGCCCCGACCGCATCGTCGATGCTCCAGCGCAGTGGAGTGGAATAGCGAAAAGGAGCAGTGTAGAGGACACGCCCTCCATTTTAAGGCACCGACCGCCGTGTTCAGATAAGCAATTAGAGGATCTAGAAGGTTTTCTGTGACTGAGTGGGTAAGTGAGTGGGTGGCTGAATGGGTGGGGAGTGGTGAGCCGGTGGGTGGGCGGGTGAGTGAGCGAATGGGTCAGCGAGAGAGCCAGCGAGTGAGTAGCTGAGTGAGTGGGTGGGGGTGGTCGGGGTTGTGAGCAGTGAGGTCGAAGGGATCGTAGGGGTGGATAGTCGGGTCGGCGGAAGTGGGTAGTGTGGTCGGGGTGGGCACTCAGTTCGGGGGTTGGTGGGGAATATCGGGCAGATGTTTGAGTTACGCTGCTGATGATCGAGTAAACAGATATTGGGCCGAATCTTCAGTGGAGTGGCAATCAGCATCGGATTAGCTGCCGTATTCCGGTAAGTTTAAATGTCCAAAAGCCACTTTGACAAATTAGAGTGAGAAGGTAATTGTAAAAGGGTGAGGGGGGAAAGGACGAGTCTGGGGTGGGGGTGGCCTGGTAGCCGGGGAGGGTCGGGTGGTCACTGGGTGCAGCTTTAGGTGGTCGGTGGGTAGTCGTGGGGTGAGGAGATTCGTGGGAGGGGTGAGGGTGCAGCTGGTTGGTTTGGGGGAGGGTCTGCGTGTCTGGGAGGGATAGTCGGCGGGTTTTGGGTGGTCAGGGATCAGAGGGTAGTCAGGGGGTGCGGAAATCGTTGGGATGGGAGTGTCGACGGGGTAATCGGGAGGTGGGGACGGTAGTTGGGGGTGGGGTTGGGCCAGGTGGGGCTGTGCTCGTAGCTGGGGGGATAGCCAGGTAGTCAGGGGGATGTATGCCGGGGTCACGCATATAGTTACCCAGGACTTGGAACTGGTTTTAACCCTTCTAATCTTTCCTGGGTAACTATTCTGCTAAATAAGCGAGAGCCATTCGAAGACGCCCACAGTAAATTGGAGTTTCGGACAATTCCAGACGCAGCTTAACTGCTCAACGGAAGTTGAAACTTCCGGGCAAATACCATGTAGTCACTGCTGGGGACTTCTGAGGGTTCCCCCAGCGCATCTTCTGGGTTACCTTTGAGGTACGACCCTCCGATGAAATGAAGATCTGGGTCATTAACCAGTGTAACAATTCTAGGGTATATACCTGGGTAGTAGTATATATCTAGCCCAGGTCCAGCACTAAGGTCAGGGTAAGAGACATTCGTGGAGGGCCCAGGCAGTGTAAATCAACCCATTGGAAGTTTATATTTCCTGGGCCATTACAGCCGGTGTGGGCACATCAGGACTTCTGATGGGCCCTAAAGAACAACAGCGGCGAATGTGGTATTGATCGTTGTTGGCATGGGAAGGTGTGGCTTTGCACCTTGAGAGAAATTCGAATGGCCCAGATCTTCGGTCAGTGTCGATGCTGCTTGCATTGCCGATTCCTGCGAGGATTTCTGCGCTCCGACCGTATCGTTTAATTTCAGCCAGGATTCTGCCTGCAACAGTAATGGATAAGCACAGGGGATCGGTTGTGTCGCTCAGTTCAGTTGCACTGTCTAATCATTGAGCTATAACAGGGATTAACCAGCATAACTTTTCCAGGGTAAGTATCTAGTAAGGTCCCACATATATGGCTCAAATCTCCAACAGAGGAATCAGTGTCAGAGGCAGTCGCATACTGTCCCAGGCAGCGGAAATCAACCTATCAGATTTTTAAACTTCCCCGGCCATTACAGTCCATATGCAGGACTTCCACAGCATCTCGCTGCGCAACAGTAACTTAAATCCAGATTTCATTGCTCTGGAACTCGGAAGATTTGAGCCAGTCATGTTTTTTCAGGTGGACAAGTCCATGGAGGTCAATTAGTAGCAGTGCACACGCAGTGCGCTTAGCAAATCAAATATATTAATAATGGAGATCAACTTACTGCAGAGCATTCAAATATATGGAAATAATTTAATGAATTTCCCTGACCTAAATCTTGCAGTGCTCTTTTCAGTTTTCTGATTTCTGAAAATCAGAAGTAAAATTCTTGAGCCGCTATGTATAAACATAATACAGATATTTCCAGACATACCTCACTATTTCTGATCAGATTGGTCGTTTAGTTCCATCATAGAGATATGGCACCCCGAAATATCTCGGGAATTTGAGAAAAAAGCCGTTTCCCAACTTATCAATCACGGGGATCTCAATGAAGCATCGAATTTCAGGTTCATCAATTCTTAATAACCGGATGGACCATTCATCACTCCATAATGAATGAAGAGATGAATGATACTCAAACTGAGCCCAATATGTAACAATGCTGAAGTTGATTAAATTATCTTGGCTATTGATAGCGGTAATGGTTTTCTGATGCAGCAGACAGGTGTAATTCAATCCTGGTTTTAAATACATTAACACATCTCTACCAACCGTGTTACGTACGTGACGCAGAATAGCAATCTTTCTTGCATTTGGTCCGAGGATAGATTGTCATGAATATTGTATGATGGCGTACAATATAGAATCTTATACTTGTACCGCACTGCTTCCTTTGAATAGCAATCGAGTCAGTCACATTTTCCTGTCCTCCCCAACTCCTTGTGATTTTAAAAAATATTTCCAATTCCCCTTTCAAGGCTGCTTTTGAGTCCATATCCATCACGCTATTAGGCAGTCCATTCTAAATCTTCATTTCTCTGGTTATTTTGTCAATCATCTTAACTCTGTCCTCTCTGGTTATCGGCCCTTCACTGGAAACAGTTTGTCTTCTAAACCCTTCACAATTTGAAATACCTCTGTTCTATATGCTCTTCTCTTCAAGAACAATTCCAGCTTCTCCAGTCTACCCACACAACTGTAATCCCTCGCACATAGAATCAGTTAATTCCAGTAAATCTTCACGCTGTCCCTGAAGCGTTGCACCCAGAATTAGACACAATTCTACAGCTGGGGCCGAGCTGGTGTTTTACATAATAGTTAGTAGGTTTCCATCCTGCCTTGGTACTGAAACAGCTATTACGAAATTCACAATTGATAATTTCACAATTATGTGACTGTAAAAAAGGCAAACTGTCCCTCGATTGCTGAGACTAAACCAGTCTATTCACAACTATGGTGTCAAATTTAATGCCAAATGAACATATATTCAAGGCATCACTAAGATGTCTTATTTCCATCTCTAGAACAGTCCAGTGTTCCCACTTTTAGCTCATCTGCTCCCGAAACCCTGATTCATGCCTCTTTTACCTTTAGACTTGAATATTCCCAAATGTTCCTGGTTTACCCCCCACATTCTTTCATAAATAAACTTGAGGTCACCCGAAATTCTGCTGCCCAAGTTTTAATTCGCACTAAGTCCATTCCCAATCACCCTTCTGTTCGTTGACCTAAATTGCCTCATGAACAAGCAATGCCTTGATTTTAAAGTTCTCATCGTTATTTTCAAATTTCCCTGGCCTACTTCTTCCATAACCTCTAAGCTCATCCAGTCCAAAGCCCACTGAAATATCTGTTATTCCTCAAATCCTGGCCCCTTGAGCATTGTAGTTTCTTTAGCTTTCTGGGACACCAGCTCTGGAATTCCTTCCCTGAACCTCGCCGCCTCTCACCCTCTCTTTACGTTAAGGTGTTTGTCAAAACCTACCTCTTTGGCCAAGGCTTTCATCATCTGACCTATTATCTGCTTATGTAGTTCAGTGCTAAAACGTGCCTGTGAAGCAGCTATGGATGTTTAAAGTTAAAGATGCTTTATAGAACAAATTGTTGTTGTTATAAAACCTCCTGGATCTTGTATTCTTTGCCAATAAATGCAGGATCACAGTTCCTTTATTAACTGTTTCGTTAACCTGTCAGGCCACCTTCAAGAAAGTGTACACAATTACCCATAAGAGTCTTCTTGCGACCCATTTAACATTATAATGTTTATGATCAAGCATGAAGACAGCAGTTCATCACTGAGTGCAGCTAGTCACAGATCATGAACTTTGGAATTTGGTGAGTAGGGGAATTTGATGCCCCGAGGGACAAGGGAATCAGGTAAGTGATTCGTTGGTGAGTAATTTCCTCATTAATCTTTCAAAACTCAGGTAATTTATTAGTAAATGCAAGGTTTTGATAGCATTAATAAGGTTGACGAGCAGTAGTAAAGCCCATTAGGAGTAGTAGGGATATTAATTATGTTTTAGTTAAGCTAATCATAATAAATTAAAGCATAATAAAGATGACAGGGCAGATGGTATGTTTAGAATGCAAAATGTGGGATTTCTTGGACACCAGTGTGATCCAAAGCAGACACACCTGCAGCAAGTGTCGGCAGCTTGAGGAGATCAGGTTCAGAGTAATTCTGCTGGCGGCTGAGCTGCAGACACTACGATGCATTAGGGCGGGGAAAAGTTACCTGGACACTTTGTTCCAGGAGGCGGTCACACCCCTTAGGTTAGGATCTTCTGATCTGGTCAGTGCTCAGGGAGAATAGAGTGTGGCTGGGAGTGAGGCAGGTACGAGATAGAGAAGGTCGAATTCGTGGAGAATCAGACCTTGGAATTGTCCAGTAGGTTCGATGTTCTTGCAGCTTGTGGGGATGAGAGTGAAGGCTGCAGGGTGATGAGCGAGTTGACCATAGCATCGTGGCACAGAAAGCCATTCAAAAGGGTGGAGTTAACAGGAAGATAGTGGTAGTAGGGACAGTATAGTACGGGGTAGTGATACGGTTCTCTGCATTCTAGAGCGTGAGCCCAGATGGCTGTGATCCCTGACCAATGCCAGGGTTTGGGGCATCTGCTCGGGGCTGGAGAGGAACTTGCAGTGGGAGGGGAGGTATCCAGTTGTCGTGGTTCACGTTGGTACCAACAACATGAATAGGTCTAGGAAAGTGATTCTGCTATGGGGGAATGAGCAGCTGGGGGCTAAATTAAAAAGCAGAACCTGAAAGGTAATCATATCAGATAGTAATCTCTGAGCCACGAGCAAATTGGTGTAGGGTAAATAAGATTAGAGAGATGAATGCATGGCTCAAAGGCTGTTGTGGTAGAAATGGGTTTCGATTCCTGGGGCACTGGCACCAGTACTGGGGAAGGAGAAGTTGTAACATTGGGACGGCCTTCACCTGAACTGTGTTGGGGCCAGTGTTTTGGTGAGTCGCATAACTGGGGCAGTAGACAAGGCTTTAAACTAAATAGTGGGGAAAGGGATCGTGTGAGAGTAGATGTAATAAATTAACAAGTAACAATGAGGTACAAGAGCAGGGTAGCGATATGGTAAAGGTAATCAGAGGGACAGAGAATAGAAAAAGACCAAGTAAAAGGCTTTGTATCTCAATCCACGCAGTATTCGTAATGAAATGGATGGATTGTTAGCAAGATAGAAATAAATATGTCTGATAGCCATCATGGTGACATAGTTGCAAGGTGACCAAGGCTGTGACCTGAAAATGGTGCGGTATTTGACATTTGGAAAAGATAGGAAGCTAGGAAAAGGCACTGGGGTAGCTCTGTTAACAAACGATGTTATTAGCATAGTGAAAGATGACCTTAGCTCCAAAAATGAAGATGTAGAATTAGTTTGGGTAGAGATAATAAATAGAAAAGGTCACTTGTAAGAGTACTTTATAGGCCCCCTAAAAGTCATTATATTGTAGGACAGAGTATACAGGAAGAAATAAATGGGGCATGTAAGAAAGTTATCACAATAGTCATGGGTGGCGTTAATCTGCATGTAGATTGGACTATCAGATTGGCAAAAGGTAGCTTGGAAAATTAGTTCATAGAGTGTATGTGGCATAGTTTCTTAGAGCAGCACTCTCTGGAGCCAACCAGTGAGCAGGCTATTCTGGACATGGTAATGAACAATGAGACAGGATTAAACAATGACCTCATGGTAAAGGAGCCTTTTGGCGACAGCGATCATAACATGATAAAAATGTCATGTTCAGTTTTAAGGGGTGATGTGTAGGTCTCAGATCAGTGTTTTAAACCCGGATATAGGTAATTATAAGGCCATAAATGCAGAGCTAAATAAAGTGAATTGGGAAACTAGTTTAAAAGATAGGACAGTGGACATGTAGTGACAGTATTTTAAGTAGAAATTTAATAATGGTCAGCAAAGATTTACCTGAGTAGGAAAGAAAGATTCTTTGAGAAGGATGCATCATCCATGGATGAATGAAGAAGTTAAGAATTGTATCAACTTAAAGGAACACAAAGGGAATGCAGGAGGGATGTTCCCGCCAGTGGTTGGGGGTGGGGGGGGGGGGGGGGGGGTTGGTGGTAGGAAGGGAGACAGAAGAAGAAAGCTGCAGACCAGTTAGCCTAATATCTATCACAGGGAAGTGCTGGAATTGGTTATTAAGGAGGTTATATCAGGATACTTAGAAAATCATAATGTGATCAGGTGAAGTTAAGATGGCTTTGTGAAAAGGAACTGGTGTTTAACTAATTTATTCGAAGTTTTAAGGAAATGACATGCAAGGTGGATACATGGGAATCTGCAGATATGACGTACTTGGGTTTCCAAAAGGCATTTGATAATGTGCCACAACAAAGGTTACTACACAGGTTAAGAGAACAACATGAATGGGGAAAACTATTAACATGGATAAAGGATTGGTTAGGTAACAGGAAGAAGAGAGCAGGGAAAATTGGGTCTCTTTCGGGTTGGTAAAGTGTAACTCGTGAAGTGCCACAGGAATCAGTTCTAGGGCCTTAACTATTTTCAATCTTCATCAATGATTTGGATGAAGGGACCAAACATATGGTAGCTAAATTTGCCGATGACACGAGGATTGGTAGGAAAGTAAATTGTCTGCAAGGGGATGTAGACAGGTTAAGTGAGTGGACAAAAAATTAGCAGATGGAGTACAATGTGGGAAAATATGAACTTGTTCACTTTGGCAGGATGAATGGAACAGCAATATAGCATTTAAATGGAGAGAGATTCCAAAACTCGACGCTAAAGAGGGATCTGGGTATCCTGGTCCACGAATCACATAAAGTTAGTACAGCAAGTGAAAGCAAATGGAATGTTAACATCAATTGCAAGGAATATAAAAATAGGGAAGTTTTACAGCAGCTGTAGAGAGCTTGGTGAGACTGCATCTGGAATATTGTGTACAGATTTGGTCTCATTTGAAAAAGAAGATATAATTGCGTTAGAAGCAGAACAGAGACTGTTTGCTCGATGCATTCCTGGGATGAAGGGCTTATGATATGAAGAAAAGGTTGAACTATTTGGGCCTATACTCATTGGAGATTAGAAGAATAAGCGATGATATTATTGATATATATATATTTATATATATATATATATATATATATATATATATAAGCTCCTGAGGGGACTTGACAGGTAGATGCTGGGAGAATGTTTCCACTTGTGGAGGAGGCTAAAACTGGGGAACACAGTTTAAGAAGAAGGCAACCCCTCTTTTAAGACTGAGATGAGGATTTTTTTTTCTCTCTCAGATGGCCTCTCAGAGGGCCGTTAGTATGTGGAATTCCCTTCCCCAGGGAATAGTGGGGGTTGGGTCGTATAATTTATTCAAGGCTGATTTAGATTGTTGGTAGACAAGGGAGTCAAGGGTGATGGGGGCAGACAGGAAAGTGTATTTGAGGCTACAGCCAGATCAACCATGACTTTATTGAATGGCGGAGCAGGCTTGATGGGCCGAATAGCCTATTCCTGCTCCTAAGTGTTATGTTCCTATCAACTGTCTCACCTCATTCTTCCTACCAAATTGCATCAGCTCACACTTATCTGCATTAAATTTCATCTGTCATGTGTCTGCTCATTCCACCAGCCTGATTGTGCCCTCTTGAAGGCTTTTCCTAGTTTTCTTCGCGTTTGCTACACTTCCATGTTTTGTGTGATCAGCAAAGTTCGAACTGAGTTCTATGTCCAACTGCCCCCGGATGCCCACCAAGAGTCGGCCATCAAAAAAAAAACACCGTTCCTAGTACTGAAGTTTCGGAAACTCCACTGTATACCCCTATCCGTATATCTCCATCCAGTCCGAACACAGACATTCAAAGCGATTCTGTTTTCTGTTTCTTGTCCAGCTTCACACCCATGCCGCTGCTTCTCTTCTCGCTTGGGTTTAAATGTTACTAAGAAGCCTAATATGTACTGCTTTATCAATCACCTTCAGGAAGTACAGTACCCTTGTCCATATTCTTCTTAAATTAGGTTATCAAATAATCAAGTTAATCAAACACAAATTGCCTTTACGAAACCTATACTGGCTCCCCTCTTTAGTCCATGCTTGCCTATGTGGCTGTGCATTTTCTCCCACATGACTATTTCTAAAAGTTTCCCCACTACTGATGTTAATTAGTCTGTAAGTGTCAATTGTATTTCTCGACTTTTGGAACATAGGTGTGATATTTGGAATCCTCAAGTCCTTTGAAACCACCCCTGTAACTTGTGTGTCTAATTTCCAGCCTTACTTTCCTCAGTAATCTCGGGTGTATTCCACCCAGGCCTTTTTAACTTCTAAGTATTACTAGTCTTTCAAGTGCCTTATCTGTGTCCATTGTTTAATTTGACGCAATATCCTCTGTTACTAAAGCTTCAGTGAAGATTGCTGCATTGGTTAACACTGATGCAAAGTATTCACTGAGCACCTCAGCCATGCCTTATGTCTCCATCAACGGATTATTGGTCGCTACTTGGACCTCTGACAACGTTTTTGTTTACAAATGATACTTTTGGATTAATTTATGTTAGCTGCTAATCTATTCTCTCGTACTGTATCCTGACATTGTCCTCTGCACTTTTGATGTTAAGGAAGATTTTTCCTTAGATCTCAGCTTGATAATGCATCAGCCTTCATTTTTCTGCGGCACCCTACTATCTAACGCCATCAACCAACGATCTTTGGCTTTGTTTGACCTCCGGCCCTCATTTTTGGAATGTACTTTTTTGGAATCAGTTCGGACCATATCTTCTTGGGCGCCCATTGCTCCATTACATTTCTGACTGCCAGTCTTTGACTTCAGTTTACCAGGCCATACCTTCCTCCGTAAGCTGACACTATCTCTCTTCCAGGTAAGTATATTTATCCTAAGTTTCTCCTTGTCCTTATCCTCATCCCAACTCATTGCACAATGATTTTTTTCCCATCAGGAAGCCCAAATTGTAATAAAGAATATGAACTTTCTATAAAATGTTACCGTCATCCTTTCCGGGGTCTTGCCCTTTATAAATACATAGAGTTCAGGGAACAATTATAATTGTAAAAGCCGGCACAGAAGATGTGTTTTTTTCCCACTTTAATCGCTCGTGTTCTATCAACATGATAAATGGTGTAGATTTTGCCAATGTAAGAGGTGAATAACATATCAACATAATAAATATTTAGGTTATCTTTTTAGTTTCATGTACCTAACACTTCTTTAAAATGTTACCTATACAGTCAACGTTAAAGAACAAAGTTAACCAGTACACTTGTATTTTCGGTTGCCAGGATTTTCAAATTGCTTCCTGGGAGCAACATTCGGGCTCTCCGGATATAGAAGTCAGCATATTTTAATTCCTGTGCTTGGGTCCCTATTTACTCATCGATCTGTTTCAGACGAATGAACACCCGTGAGTCGAATGGTCCTTTCTAGAGCGTTCACGTTGTGCTCTTTCTACACGTTAAAATCAAACTGCTGATTTACATTTACGAACGCCTCTCATTTTGTAAGTACTAGAACTACTACTCGAGGAAGAAGCTCTGCGTAGCTCTTAGCAATTGTTTTCTCCGCCTGCTTCCTCGCTGTCCCAATCTTTCAGCAGCTAATTAAAAAAAACAAATTAAGCATGATAGAGGGGCTATAGTGCAATCCATCGAATGCACCATACCTTCACTGTCAAAATGGAGATTACTGTCTCTTTTAGTATTAAGGAACCAATGTCTTCTCTTGCTAGGTAAATGATAGCTGGCTACAAGATATATTCTAATTCATTTGTTTAAATAATTTATACAGCGTTGGTTGAACACTTGTGTTTTTTGCGGTTCACTTTAGTTGCCCTGAAGATTTCCACATGACCCATGATACAACTTCATAGGCAAGATTATGCCTACAATTCTTTTATATCGCCGTCCCAAACTCGACACACCTTCCTGCGTTTATTAAAATATTGCAAAAATATTCGCTCCTTGACTGCTAAGGTCCTTTACCAACCGAAACGTTATGGTATTTGCCCAAAATGAAGCTCACAAGCCGTGATATTTCTCAATTATCAGACTGCTTACCCGGCATCCAGCACAGAATGAACAGAAATTTCCTGCTGCCGACTACCAGTCAACACCGCCCCTCGGTCCCCTCCACCCTCAGTCGATGGATCAGCACTCACCCACGTTGACCATCACTTGGAAGAAGGGTAAGGGTGCAAAATGTACTCTGGGAGACTTCGAATGTGGCTCTGCAGTTCCACTACTGACTGCGCTGGCTGAGGAATGAAGGATATAGCACCTAGACTGATCCTGTGTCAGGTGATGAGCGAAGCAACAAGAGGGACAAATGCTGATTGACCTCATCCTCAACCAATCTACCCCTCGCAGATGCATCTAACCAATGACAGTATTGGTAGGAGTGACCAACCCACGGTGCTTTTAGAGACGAAGCCCCGTCTTCAATCGAGGATATCCTCCATCTTATTGTGTAGCGCGACCACCGTGCTAAATGGGATAGATTTAGAACAGATCTAATTGAGCATCCAGGAGCACCTGCGATCCATCAGCAGCAACAGAACTGTATGCAACCACGATCTGTAACCTCATGGCCTGGCATATCCCTCACTCATCATCACCATCAAGCAGGAGAGCATTCCAGGAACATCTTCAGGCATACCTCAAAATAAGGTGTCAACCTGGTGAAGCTACAACACAGGACTACTTGCATGTCAAACAGCGGAAGCCATATACCATAAACAGAACAAAGTGAACCAACAACCAATGGATCAGACCTAAGCTTTGCAGTCCTGCCATATCCAATCATTAATGGCGGTGGGCAGTTAAGCAACTAAATTGAGGAGGAGATTGCATCCTCGTCCTTATTGATGAGGGAGCCCAGCACCTCAATGCAAAAGTCAAGGTTGAAGCATTTACAACATTTTCAGGCAAAAGTGTCGAGTGGATCATCCATCTCTGCCTCATCCTGAGATCCCCAGCATCATGAATGCCCGACCTCAGTCAATCACAGAATCACAGAATTTTAACGGCATAGAAGGAGGCCACTGAGCCCACCGTGTCTGCAGCAGCTCTCCAAATGAGCATTATGACCTAGTGCCATTGCCCCGTCTTTTTCCCCGTACCCCTGCATTGTTTCTATTCAAGCAATCATCTAATGTCCTCTTGAATGCCTCGATTGAACCTGCCTCACCAAACTACCAGGCAGTGCATCCCAGACCAGAACCACTCGTTGTGTGAAAAAGCTTTTCTCACGTCACATTTGCTTTTTTTTCTAATCACATTACATCTGTTCCCTCTTGGCCTTGATCCTTTTACGAGCGAGAACAACTTCTCTCTATCTATTCTGTCAGTCCTCTCATGATGTTGAACATCTCTATCAAATCTCCTCTAACCTTCTTTTCTCCATGAAGAACAGTCCCAATCGCTCCAATATATCCTCATAGCTGAAGGTTCTCATCACTGGCACTATTCTTGTAAACTCCTTCTGCACTCTGTCTGTGTTCACACCCTTCCTAAAATGTGGCACCCGGAACTATACACAATACCCCAGCTCTGGTCTACCGAATGTTTAATATAAATTCAGCATAATCTCTTTGCTCTTGTACTCCAGGGCCCTATTAATAAAGCCCATGTTATTATATGTTTTATTAACTGCTCTCTCCACCTGTTCTGCCATCTCTGATGAACTATGCCCATGTACACTCAGGTCTTTCTATTTGTGCACCCCGTTCAAAAGGTCACACCTAATTTTATATTGTCTGCCCATGTTCTTCCTACTAATTCGATTCACTCCACGTGATATCAATAAATGGCTGAACGCACTGGATGCTGCAAAGGCTATGGGTCTCGACAATATTCAAAATACTTGTGCTCCAGGACTAGCTGCACCCCTAGCAAAGCAGGCTAAGTACAGTTACAATACTGGCATCTACCTGACAATGTGGAAATTTGCCAACGTATCGCTTGTTCACAAAAGAGCACAGTACAAATCTAACAAATCTAACAGGCCCCATCAATCTATCCTCAGTCATGATAAAAGTGATGGAATTTGTTGCCGACAGTGTTACCAAATGGCACTAACTCAGCAATAATCTGCTTCTGATTATGAATGTTTGGGTTCCGCCAGGGCCACTCGGCTTTTGGCCTCATTATAACCTTGGTCCAAGCACGGGGAAAAGAACTGAACGCAAGAGGTGAGATGAGTATCATTGTCCCTGGATACTAAGGCAACATTTGACCGAGTGTGGCAGCAAGAAGCCACACTAGGTTAGTGGGAATCGACGGTGTTGTGGGGGGGGGGGTTTGTGGGGGGAGGGGGGGGGGGGGTGTGGGGTGGGAGGGGCGGGGGCTGGGGGGAGGTGGGGGCTGCGGATAGATCATATCCAACATAAAGGAAAATCGTAAAATCTTTGTGCTAGTTGGAGGTCAATTACTTGAGTCCCAAGACAATGCTGAAGGAGTTCCTCAGTGTCCTAGGCCCAACCATCTTCAGCTGCTTCATCAATGACCTTCCCTCCATCAAGAGGCCAGAAGTGGGGTGTTCGTTGATGATTGCACAATGTTCAGTACTATTCGCAGTTCCCCAGATTCTGAAGCAGTCAGTGTCCATATGCAGAAAGACCTGGACAAAATTTAGGCTTGGGCTGATAAGAGACAAGTAAACTTTCCGCCACAAAAGCGTCAGCCAACAATCATTTCCAACAAAGGAGAACCTCGCTTGACATTCAGTGGCTGTATCCCCCACTATCAACATCCTGGGTGTTACTATTGATCCGAAACCTAACGGGATCAGCCATATACATACAGTGGCTACAAGCGCAAGTCAGAGCCTGGGAATTCTGCGGTGAGTAACTCATCTCCTGACTCCCCAAAGCCTTTCCACCATTTACAAGGAAGAAGGCAGGAGTGTAATGGAATGCTCCACATTTGTCTGGATGAGTGCAGCCTCAACAACACTCAAGAGGATCAACACCATCCACGGCAAAGCAGCCCATTTGATTGGCACCCTATCCACCACCACCAACATTCACTCTCTCCACCGACGCACAGTTGCAGCAGTGTGTACCATCTACATGATGCACTCCAGCAACTCATCAAACCTACTTCAACAGAAACTTCGGAGCCCGCAACCTCTGCCGCCCCGGAGGACAAAGACAGCAAATACATTGGAGCACCACGACCTGAAATTTTCCCTCCGAGTCACTCACCACCATGACTTGGAAATATATCGCCGTCCCATCATTGTCGCTGGGTCAAAATCCTGGAAATCCGTTCCGAACAACACTGGCTGTACCCACAGCACATGGGCTGCAGCGGTTCAAGAAGGCGGCTCACCACCAGCTTCTCAATGGCAATTAGGAATGAGCAAAACATACAAGCCTAGCCAGCATCCTTTGAAAGAATAAATTTAAAAGAATGCCCGAGTATAATCACTCCATCATTTGTGAGCGTGTCTCTGCCCTCTCCGACCTAAACCCTACAAGTCCTTCCCTGAACTTGTCCCCACTCCCTACCTTTAAAACACTCCTTGAATCTTAGCTCTTTGACCACGCTTTTGGTCATCTGTCCTAATATCTCCTTTTTTGCCTCCTTATCATATTTTGTTTTATCATGCTTCTGTCAAGCGCCCTGGAACGGTTTTGTTTTTAGTTTAAACTGTCTATATAAAAACAACTTTTTATTCTTTTTGCTAACCATTGTGTTTACCCAAATAAATACCCAAGTCCCACTCCAATCATCTGATATTTTGATGTTCCTGTCAGCTGAACTGCGCCTTAGTGGTTACCAAATGTTAAGAGACCAAATGTTATTGCCGGCGATCAGATTAGAAAAGAGAATAAAATCGCACTTTAATTAAGCACACATTTCAGAGTTGCACTTTGATGAGTGTTGTAGGTTTATAACCTAGTGTAACCTCCCTCGCTCCCACTTTATAACAAAAAGATGACCAGGTCTCCAGGATAAAAAAAAGTAGACAGTCAGGTGACATTGTGTAACCAGCAGGAAAGCAACAGATTCGATACGGCATCATTCAGTCGTTATACAAGCCGTCTGATATTCAGTTCCATTGCCTATTACATAACTGAACACTAGACATGTCGAATCATGCACAGCAACTCGATTCCCTCTCCTTGATGCTTCCCGCTCATGTTCCACTTCACCCCAGATCTTTATTGTACCTGAATCTTGCCGACGCAGTATTTCCTCTACAAAGAGAAAAGCATAAGTAAGACCAGTGGTTTCTGAAATGTCACCCTGCTATATCATGCAATTGTGCTCATCAAATTATAAGCCCAACGGTGTGGGGAAGGTGTAGGTTGGGATGTTATAATGTCTCAGCTTGTGAGCACTGCACAGAAATGAAAGGAGTTTATCCAAGGCGCATGGGTCCTTGTTACGCTCTGGCCTGAGTAAACTAAATCTATTCCTGTTTGCATTTAGAAGGCTGAAATTATTCCCACTCTCTCTGCACTGCGGAGACGTGTGTGAATAAGATTCAGTTCCCGCTATTAATCATTAAACAGCCTACTCTGGAATGGGGCCGGATTGTTGGTGTTGGGTAAGGACAAACAGGCGCTGTAACATACCGCCCTTTTCAGTATTCCAAAGGGACAGTTCCTTCTGCGACAACCTTGCCTATTCTTCAATCACTGGTAACCCATGGCACCCATCCCAGGGTATCTTTCGGTGCAAGTGCAGGAGATCCCAAACCCAATATTTTATCACTTCGCCTCATAATGTCCATAGTCCCAAACACTGCTTTCAGATGAAACAGCAATTTACTTGTGCTTCTTCCCGTTTAGTGTGCTCGTTGCTCACGGCGCAGTTTCCTCTACATTTGGGAAACCAAATGCAGTTTAGGTGATCACTTTGAAGAACAGGTCTCTTGAGTACACTAACGTGACCCTGAGCTTCTAGTGGCTTGTCGTTTTAATTCACTGCCCAACTCTCCACTTTGATATCTCTGCCCTCTGTCTCCTCAGCTTTTCCAATGAAGCTCAAGGAATATAACCTTCTTTTTCGGTTGGGCATTACAGCCTTTCGGACTCCACATTTATTTCAACATTTTCAGATGATAAGCACTGCTCCCATTTTTTCAGGCAACGATGCTGCTTTTTGTCATTTCGAGCTCCTCAAGCCTCATTCTTTGTTCCTTTACTTCTCCCATTACTATTGCATTTGCCTTGCACCACCATCCCTTTTGCCAATTAATCTCTTTTGCCTCCCCTACTCCCCCCCTCCCCCTCCCCCTATCCCCTACAGGCATTCTTTTTCGTTCGTTTCCTATCCCCCTCTTTTTTCCTGCCTTCAAATTTGCTTACAATCTGTTTTATCCCTAACATTTCCTGGTTCTGATTAATTGTAATCAACCTGTAATTCACTCTGTTTCTCCGCAGAGGCTGCATGTTTCCAGAATTTCCTGGTTTTGTTCCAGATTTCCAACATCAACCGTGTCTTGCTGCTGTATAGTGCTCAGCAACTTGTGGATTCCCAGGCCAAGAAGAGCCACTTAGGCGTGATAACACAGAGTCGCCATGTGGCAAATGGATGCTGAAAACGGTAACATGCACAACCTGGAATGACTTGCAGTGACTGGCGAAAGTAATTGCATAATCTATACCCTTTTGGGGATAACCCTGGAAACTAGTGGAAGCTACCACCAGTCTAGCACTTCCTGCCATCAACAGAATCATAGTGTAGAATTAGTCTTAGAGGCTTTCCCGTGCCTAGTGACGCACGAAGCAGACACACCATATGCTTATGTCTATATCCATAACTAGTTTTTACTAGAACTGGTCGCTAGCCTATCTCTGCTCGATGAGGTGCTACTCCGCATCAAGCGCGGCTGACCAGCAGACTCTCCAGTTCAGTTCTTACTACCTGACTTAGGCGGATTAGAAGGATTTAGGATACAGGTTGATAATTAAAACGTTTGGCCATGTTTTGAACGTGCCTTCTGTGCCCACCAATCCCCGGAATGGGTACTCGACCCTGGAACTTCAGGCTCAGAGGCTGGAACGCTACCCAATAGGCCACAAGGTCTCCTTGAGTATGGTAGAATTGGTGATCTTATTCTGTTGAGGTGGGGAGACAACTGGTGAAGTACAACTCAACCATCTTATGGGCAAAATTCATTGTCAAAAGAGAATGATTCAAATATTGGATTTTCCTTGATAGATTCAAAGATTATGCGGGATCTGGAAATTGCTCAGTGGACCTCCTAATCTCTTGCGTTTAGTTTGCTGCAGATCAGCAGGCACTCCAGAAGAAGTACTGTCAGGGCTCGTTTTCGAAACCTGTGTGGCAGGAGGTGGACGGAATGGCATTGCAGATATTATTTTGCTCTTTCTGTCTCCATATCCCCTCACTCCTTCTTTGTCCGTATTTAAATCTCTCTCTCCTTTACTCTATACCTCTATGCCTGACCCAATGTATTCACAAGTCTAATCATTTTCCGCGTGTTGGATTGTTTAGCCACCTTCTGATTTTTTTTAAACGGAAATCTGCTCAATTCCCAAACAACTTTGGTCAATATCCCCTTGCTCATTTTTTGTTTCTCAACGTTTGGTTTTCCAAACCCAAACTTTTGAATTTTCCCTCCTGGGTTACCACCAGCGAACGTTGACATCGTCGAGAGTTCGCCATCGGAAATATCGGGGGCACTTTGAGACTAGAGCAAATCTTCCTTCATTCGTTAGCTCTCTTGTATGATTTGCTATCTTCTGGGTTCTAGGGCGTAGAACTTCGCCGTGGTTCTTCCTACCTGTCACTGTTACATCGCGGAAGATCGCCAACAACCTGGGCGAAGCAGCGTAAAGAGCGGTTTACACCCCTTCTCTGGGCTGGTTTAAAACAAAGAACAAAGAAAAGTACAGCACAGGAACAGGCCCTTCGGCCCTCCAAGCCTGCGCCGATCATATTGCCCGTCAACTAAAACATTTTGCACTTCCGGGGTCCGTATCCCTCTATTCCCATCCTATTCATGTGTTTGTCAAGCTGCCTCTTAAACACCACTACCGTACCTGCTTCCACCACCTCCTCTGGTAGCGAATTCCAGACACTCTGCGTAAAAAACTTGCCCCGCACATCTCCTCTATAGTTTTCTCTTCTCACCTTAAAATCTATGTCTCATACTAATTGACTCTTCCACCCTGGGAAAAAGCTTCTGACTACCTATCCATCTGATATGGGGGGAGAAAGATTTTAATTCCATGTTTGCTTTGTGTCTCAGGTTTGGAAATTCAAATGAAGTGCTGACAAATCTATTACTTAACCGAATGCATTTTGCATATATTCACACACATACACACATGGAGAAGTTGAATGGTCTTACCGACATTCTTACGAATGGCTTCTATTTTCTGACGTTCTAAGAAAAATATATTGCCAAAATAAACTTATATAAGCGTGATGACGTTTCCTTAAACAGCATAAATAACTTATAGTCAATCATTTATGTGTGAGAGAGAATAGGCTATTTGTTATTACTCTGAGGAAAGAAAAAAGTACAATAAAAACGAATATTGAGTTCATAGCGCCCGCTCCCCTGTATACAACATCCACCAAACTTTCACGAAATTAAGGCGGCTCCTATAACCGACCGCTGATCTGCAATACCAGTTGTACACCCAAGTAGCAAGTCCGTCAAATTCCCAATCATGCGATCTAACTGCTTTTTACAATGCTTTCGTGTCTCGCTCGAAAGATTGCTTTCAAATCTTTTCGTTCTGAGTAAAGACGTTTCTCATGATACCTGTAATAAATTTGTTTTACACTATTTTGCGTCTGAACGATCTTGCTCTAGTTTTTAAAAAAAAAATCCTACTTTGAAGCAACTATTGATTATAATATCCTATATCTTGAAGTAGATCGATTCATTTCCACTCTTCCGCCCTAACTTCAATGGATGATTCATAAAACAGTGAGGCTAGCGGCCATTTTAAAATATTTGCGTAAATTTCCCTGGGTTCGGTGGTAGATCGCAGGAGGAATTTACAGACACTTTTAGGCACATGGGTAAAATTCTCTTTGACCTTCTTATGAACTGTTTTTAAAATGTATTCATGGGGCGTGGGCGTTCCTGATAAGGCCAGTATTCGTTGCCGATTCCGAATTTCCTTCGAGGCGGTGCTGGTGGTTGCCAAGGATCCTTCTTGGGCCACTCATAGCCCGTGTCGCACATTGGTGTTAGATATAGAATTCCTAGATTTTGTCTCAGCGACGATGAAGGAGGGCTAATATATTTCCACATCAGGTTGGTCTGTGAATTGCAAGGGCAATTGGATGTGGCGATATTCCCATGTGACCTATCCTTTTAGGTGGTAGGGGTTGCGGGTTTGAAAAGTGCCGTGAAACTGAAGTCTTGTTGACTTTCTGTACTGCCTCTTATCGACGGCTTACATTGTAAACATGGTGTGCTGGTGGCGGAAGGAGTGAACGTTTACGGCAGTGGATGGTGTACCGGTTGTGTGGGCCACTTTGTCCTAGATGCACTCACCAAATTAAATTGCATCTCACTCCAGACCTGAACCTTGGAGATTCTGGGAAGGCTTTCTGGAGTCAGGAGGCGACGCACTCACCGCAGAATATCCAGAGTCTAACTTGCTCATCTAGCTAGAGGCTGGCCCAGTTAAGATTCTGGTCAATTGTGATATTGACCCAGGTATGGGCGGCGAGGGATTGGACGCAGATAATGTGTTTGTCTGCCAAGGTGCTGTGACTGGAATGTTTCCTTTTGGAGATGGTCAATTCTTGGCAGCTGTGCTACATAAATGTTACTTTGAAATTATCAGCCCAAGCCCGATTGTTGTCCACGTTTTACTGTGCGGGGGCATGAACTGCATCATTATCAGAGGCATTATCAGAGTCAATGGAACTGTCAAGATTAAGTGTCGCAAATTTCCTTTCATACTTCCTTTCGTGTTTATATCAGTATTTAATACATTCATTCTAACGGTAGAGTTGCCTATATTTTTGTCATGTGGCATCAAATAAGTATTCAGAACAGTAGGAGGCCAATTATGCATCCTAGCTGTTCTGACTTGTTGATATAGCGACCCAATTTGCCCCACTTTGAATGTAATTGCAACTTTAAGAAGGCAATGTAAAGCTTCAGCAGAGCTTCTCTGGTGTGAATCCAATGCCGGCGGAGCTATATCGGCATCTGAAATTAGCTCATGAGATTTTTTTCAGCTATTAAATGTAACACCGCTGATGTTGGCCGCGTGATTTCCCGACCTCCCGCCGGAGCCTCGCCAGGAGATTGGAGAGACCATGGAAATGCGTGGATATAGACGTTAGTTGTAACTGCATCCGATTTATCAGCAAAGTAACAGCAGGAGATCAGGAAACCTCTAATGAATATCAGCGTCTGCGTGCTTCCTATTGCTTCTAGCAGATTTTCAAAAGTCTTCTGCAAGAAATATTTCCCATTTTTTCTATACTTATATTCATGTTTTTTGCCGCCTAGTTTCAATGGATTGTTCTTTTTTGGTGTCTTCATTCTACCTTATTTTATCCCTATTTTCTTAGCTGCAGTTTAAACCAAAGATAATCTCCCTCTGTTTATGGTTTTAACCCAATCTCAAACTTTGGCTCGACAGCAGCAGCTCTTCTAGCCGAATGTGCTTCGTAAGGTCCAATGTCTTTTTCCTTGCATACTGTCTTCAAATATGTTGCATCATCTGGGCCTCATTTAGTACAGATGTTTTTACGTGTTACTGGAGGATTGTTTCATTCTTCGCCATTGCCTCTTTCTTTACTGTAAATTCCAGAAGGCGCTTTCCACGTGCATTTTCCAACTTGTTCCTGCCCTTTTTTTACAGCTCTTCCACGCTAGCAAAAGACAAGGAAAGACCTTTCTACAATCAAAACTTCAAGTCGTAGATTTGAATATAATGGCCATACGACTGAACGCACAAGGCTGACAAGTATAAAAATATCGCAGCAGCCACAAATTATTGCTGCAACTTAAATGAAATCAAATCTGATCATGCCCGCTGACTGGCAGAGTCCCTCCGTCAAATTATCATCAGCCATCAGCATTTATTGCGAAGAAAACAGAACTTAAGTGATCTTTATTTTTTGTAACTTGCTTTGGTCAACCCAAGTCTTCCTCATGGCAGTTACTTTAATAGGTCTATGCAGGAATATTGTCAAAACTGGGCGACCTTTTGCAAATTATTGTTCTCAGCCTGAAACGTTAAACTCTAATATAAGGATAAATACCCCGTGTACAAATTATTTTGCAGTATTTGCTAAACGCCATCGCATGCTGAATGATTCATTTTCTAATTCGACTTTGTAATAGGGCAGAGAAATTAAACCCATTTTACCATAATTGATTAGAGAGCTTAAATCCAAAAATAATTGTGAACAAATTTCATTGTGACAACAAACGGTATATTTTTCAAACGTATTGACATAATGCAAGCTCCAAACTAAGGTTAGCACTTAATAAAACTTACCTAATTGAGCCTCATGTATCTGATCCTCTGTAAAATTGATAAAGTAAATCAATGTATGTTAAAGACAATGATTGTTCAGGAGAAACGTCCAATGGTCCAAATAAATTCCTAGTCCAAGAGAAATTTTCACTCACTACTGTAGAAATTGAATGCCAATTGTACTCAAAACGCTATATGTGCAGTCATACCCAAGCATTCCATCCGATTATCCCCTGAATTCATTATATTATGGAATGCAACGTGCAGAAAAGTGAAATTATTAACAGAATCACAGAATCATAGAATCAGTGAATGGTTACAGCACTGGGTCTCTGCAATAGCAATTCACCAATTACCGCTGGCCCACCCTTTGCCCGTAGCCTTGCAAATTTTCCTTCTTGAGATAATGGACCAAATCGCTTTTGAAAAGCTCGATTGAACCTGCCTCCGTCACGTTCTCAGGCAATGAATTCCATAGCGTAACCACTCGTTGCATTAAAAAAAAATCTTCATGTCATTGCCCCTTCTTTAGCCAAAACCTTAAATCTCAGCCCCGTGGTTCTCGCTTCTTCCACTGATGGGAATAGCTTCTTGCAATCTACTCTATCCAGACCCCTTAGCATTTTGAAGACTTCTATTAAATCTCCTCTTAATCTTCTGTTCTCCAAGAAAACAGCCACAGTTTTTCCAAAGTTTTTATTTAACTGAAGTCCCACATTCATGGAATTATTTCTGTGCATCTTTTCTGCACACTCTCTAATGCCTTCACATATTTTCCTAAAGTGTGGTGCCCAGTATTGGATGAAATACTCCAGTTGAGAACAAACCAGTGTTTTATATAGATTTATCATAACTTCCTTGCTTTTGTACTCTATGCCCCTATTTATAAAACCCAGGGTCTCTTATTCTTTATTATCCATTCTCTCAACCCGCCCTGCTACCTTCAATGATATGTTCACATATACTCCAAGATCCTTCTGCTCCCTCACCCCTTGAGAATCACTTTTCTCTGCATTAAATTTCATCTGTCACTTGCCTATCCATTCCAGCAGCACATAAATTTCCTTTTGGAGTTCACAATTGTCCACACGACAGTTCACAATACCTCTAAGGTTCGTGTCATCTTCAAATTTTGAAATTCTGTCTTGTACACCAAAGTCCAGACCACTACTATATCAAGGATAATAGTGTCCTAACACCGATTCCTAGAAACCCCAGTCAGACAGTCAGAAAAACAATTCACCATTACTGTCTGTTTCCTATCACTCTACCAATTTCGTATTCATGTCGCTACTGACGCTTTTCTTCCATGAATTCTAACTTTGCTGAAAAATCTGTTCTGGGGCACTTAATCAAATGCCGTTCAAAGTCCATGTACACCACGTCAACCGCATTATCCTAAATTACCCTCCCCTTTACCTCATCAAAAAGCTCAAGCAAGTTAGTTTAACGCGATTTGTATTTAACAAATCGGCGCTGGCTTTGCTTAATTAATCAGCGTTTCCCCAAGTGACTGTTAATTTTGTCCCAAATTCTGGCTTCCAAAGGCTTCCCCACCACCGAAGTTAAACTACTCTTCCGCAGTTGCTGGGTTTATCCATACACCCATTTTTGAACGAACGTGTAACATGTGCAATTTTCCAGTCCTCTGGCATCACCCGTGATCTGTCAGAGCCTAAAGAGGGAGAGATGCAAAGTTGCAGGACGAATTTGATTAGAGTTTGTGGGCATATATTTTTTATATAATTCGTCGGACAGGAAACCCAGGTTTTGACTTTAGCTGAAACTAAAATGGGATGAGATGTAAATCCAGAGTTTCAGCTGATCGGGGCAGCGTTCCGGCAAACAGGTTAAATTGAGATCCTCCTTCATGCGCGTGTAACTTGAACCTTATATACATTAGAGTCTATGAAAGTCGTACTGCCCCTAATATCTCGTGTCACCCTTAGTTTTGTTACTTACCATCGTTTTTGATATGTTTGTCAAGTTCTAAAATAATAAAAGCAATATATATTTAATTTGATTCGGCAAATCCACTGCACAAACACATTTCAAACGTCCATCAAGAAGTCACGAAGAGAGTTTAAGTGATTTTGAATCCAGAGTGTAGCATTTTGAATGGGGTTACCTTCTTGCTTGGCTTTTAAATGATCGTCTTTTGGAAAAGAAAGGACAATGTTAAAATAGTTTATCCCCATTTGACTCTGTGAGATCATTAAGTCGTGAAGGCCAGAAAAATCCCACCATCATATCTGTAAATTTGATTGCGCCAGGAAGACCAGGTCCTTTCATGTGCAGCCTCTGGATTGGATTTGATTCCGTAGTTGCCCCCGCCCACCCCGCCCAAAAAAATCAATATCACAATCAAGGCGCCATCATGAAGATTTTCATTTGTACAGATTCATCACACGACATGCAATAGCCCTGAATTCGTACTCCACTGAGAAGTTCGAGGTTTAAGCCAATGGGAAATGGTGAAGAAATTGGGCGATTAAAGCAAAAGCTACAATTTTTAAGCCTTTTGCGCACCTTTAGGAAGTTCTAGCTTTTCTGTTATCCTGTAATATTCTTTTTAATCCGTCCATCCTTTGTTCGCAGCGCCCTACCCGTTGTCAAACATCTCATGCAAATTATGAAACATGGAATGAACAGAGCACCTAGTACAAGGTAATAACTGAAACTCTGGGCTTTCTCCATTCATGGTATGTTGGCATCGCTGGCTAGGTCAGCATCTATTTCCCATCTCTAATTGCCCTTGGGAAGGTGGTGGTGAGCTGCTTTCTTGAACAGCTGTAGTCCAAGTGGTGTAGGTACACCCACAGTGCTGTTAGGGAGGGGTTCCAGGATTTTGGCCCAGCGATAGTGAAGGAACAGCGATATATTTCCAAGGCAGGATGGTGAGTGGATTGGCGGGGAATTTCCAGGTGGTGATGTTCCAATGTGTCTGCTGCCCTTGTACTTCTAGATGGTAGCGGTCGTGGGTTTTGAAGGTGCTGTCTAAGGAGTCGTGGTGAGTTTTTACAGTGCATCTTGTAGATGGTACACACTACTGCCACTGTTCGTCGTTGTTGAGGGCCTGAACGTTTGTAGTTGGGGTGCTAACAAGCAGGCTGCTGTGCCCTGAATGGTGTCAAGCTTCTTGAGTGTTGTTGGAATTGCATTGATCCAGGCAAATGAAGAGTATTCAATCACATCCCTGACTTGTGCCTTGTAGATAGTGGACAGGCTTTGGGGAGTCAGCAGGTGAGTTACTCGTCGCAGGATTCCTACCCTCTGAGCTGCTCTTTTATCCATATAGTAGTCAGGGCTAGTCCAGTTCAGTTTCTGGACAATGGTAACCCCTAGGATGTTGCTAGTGGGGGATTTAGTGATGGTAATGCCATTGAATGTCAAGGGTTAATCTTTAGATTTTGCCTTTTTGGAGATGGTCATTGCCTAGCACTTGTGTGGTGCGAATGTTACTTGCCACTTATCAGCCCAAGCCTGGATATCGTCCAGTTCTTGTAGCATTTGGACAAGGATTGCTTCAGTATATGAGGAGTCACGAATGATACTGAACATTGTGCAATCATCAGTGAACATACCCACTTCTGACCTTATGATGGAAGGAAGGTAATTGCTGAATATGTGTGGGCCTAGCCTGAGCAACTCCTGCAGAGGCATTTTGGAACTGAGATGACTGGTGCCCAACAACCACAACCATCTTCCATTGTGTTATGTATGACTCCAACCAGCTGAGAGTTTTCCTCTTGATTCCCATTTTCTCCAGTTTTGCTAGGGCTCCCTGATGCCACACTCGGTCAAATGCGGTCTTGATATCAAGGGCAGTCACTCTCACTTCACCGTGGAGTTCAACTCTTTTGTACATGTTTGAACCAAGGCTGGAATGAGGTCAGGAGCTGAGTGACCCTGTTGGGTCAGTGAGCAAGTTATTGCTAAGCAAATGCCATTTCATAGCACTGTTGATGACCCTTTCCACCACTTTATTGATGATCAAGAGTAGGCTGACGGGCTAGCAATTGGCCGGGTTGGATTTGACATGCTTTTCATGTACAGGACATGCCTGGTCAATTATCCACATTGCCGTGTATGTGCCAGTGTTGTAGCTGTACTGGGACAGCTTGGCTAGGGGCGTGGCAAGTTCTGGAGCACAAGTCTTCAGTACAATTGCGGGAGAGTTGTCAGGACCCATGGCCTTTCCAGTATCCAATGCCTTCAGCTGTTTCTTGATATCACGTCGAGTGAATCGAATTGGCTGAAGACTGGCATCTGTGATGCTGGGGATCGCTGGAGGAGGCCGAAATGAATCATCCACTTGGCACTTCTGGCTGAACATTGTTGCAGATGCTTCAGCCTCATGTTTTTCCTCTGATATGCTGGGCTCCACCATCATTGAGGATAGGGATATTTGTGGAGCATCCTTCTCCAGTGAGTTGTTTAATTGTCCACCACTACCCGCAACTGCGTGTGGCAGGACTGCAGAACTTAAATCTGATCTGTTGGTTGTGGAATCACTTAGCCCTGCCCTATCGCTTACTACTTACGCTGTTTAGCATGCAAATAGTCCTGTGTTATAGCTTCACCAGGTTGACACCTCATTTGTAGGTATGTCTGGTGCTGTTCCTGGCATGCTCTCCTGTATTCTTCAATGAACTAGCGTTGATTGCCTGGCTTGGTGGTAATGGGTGGGGGATATGCCTGGCCATGAGGTTACAGATTGTGCTCGAGTACAATTCTGCTGCTGGTGATGGCCCACAGCACCTCATGGATGCCCAATCTTGATTTGCTAGATCTGTTCGAAATCTATCCCATTTAGCAGGGTGGTAGTGCCGCACAACAAAATGGAGTGTATCCTCAATGTGAAGGCGGGACTTTGTCTCCACAAGGACCGTGTGGCGGTCACTCCTATCGATACTGTCATGAGCAGATACATCTGCGGCAGCCAGGTTGGTAAGAATGAGGTTAAGCATGTTTTTCCCTCTTGTTAATTCCCTCACTACCTGCCGCAGGCCCAGTCTAGCAGTTATGTCCTTTAGGACACGGCAGGCTCGGTTTGTGGTGGTGCGCCCGGGCAACTCTTGGTGATGGACATTGAGGTTCCCCACCCAGAGTACATTCTGCGCCCTTGCCACCCTCAGTACTTCCTCCAAGTGATGTTCAACATGGAGGTGCACTGGTTCATCAGCTAAGGGGGGACGGTACGTGGTGACAAGCAGGAGGTTTCCTTGCTTATGTTTGACCTCGTGCCATGAGACTTCATATGGTCCGGAGTCGATGCTGAGGACTCCCAGGGCAGCTCCTTTCCGACTGTATACCACTGTGCCTCCGCCTCTTGTGGGTCTGTCCTGAACAGGGCAGATGGTGCGGTGGGTGTTTGGAACATTATCTGTAACGTGTGATTCCGTTAGCGCAGGTCTCCCAATTTTGGCACAAGCCCCCAGATGTTAGTAAGGAGGACTTTGTAGGGTCGACAGGGCTGAGTTTGCCGTTGTCTTTCTGGGTGTCGGGTGGTCCGTGCGGTTGCATTCCTTATTGACATGTTTTTAGCGGTTTGCGTCACTTCAGAGGGCATGTGGAGTCACATGTAGGCCAGATCAGGTAAGGACGAAAGATTTCCTTCCCTAAAGAACCAGATGGTTATTTACGACAATCGACATGGGTTCATGGTTCTATTTGAATTCAATAAAAATATGTGGGCTTTTAATTGCAGAGATTGTTATTGAATTCAAATGGGACTCGAGCACGGGTCTCTGGATTACCAGTATAGTGACAATACCACTACGCCACAGGTAAACTAACAGCAGCTGGGCTTTTTTTTGTTCATTGACATTAATGGCTAGTGTGCCTGTTGCACCATTATAACACCGCCAGGAGTGGGAATATCCTAGTGCTTATCATTCATCTCCAATAATGAAGTTCCTGCTATTTTGAAATAAACAGATTAATAATATATAACAGACGGAGAAACTTCATACTGCAATTTTTATTGTTCAGCAGAAGTAAAAACCAGGAAATGATATTCAGGCCATGATTTCCCTATTGTTTATTTCCAAGTTTTAGGGGATGGAGCCTGACGCGTTATCTTCCCTTCTACACTTTTTCGAATCTGGAATGGAGTTCCGTGTGGAAGGTTTGAGAGTCCACACACAGGCACTCTGTCTATCTTATTATCTTGATCTTGATATGAACAACAATAAATTCCCGGCCGATTTCTTTTCAGGTTCCCAATTATCGGTCATTTTCAAACCAAAGTCTAATAGAACACTCCAGATATCCGTGGAGCTATTTTTTTTCTTCGTTCATGGGCAGGGGGCAACGCTGGCTGGCTAGGCCAGAATTTATTGGCCATCCCTCATTGACTGACTTGCTGGCCTACTTCAGGGAGCTTTTAAGAGATAACTATAGTACCGTGGGCTTGGAGTCACAGCTAGATTTCCTTCCCTAAAGGGGTATTACTGAACCAAATAGGTCATCATTAGATTTTTAAAATCCAGGCTGTTTTTTCAATTGAATTTAAATTCTACTCTGTCACGGTGGGATTCGAATCTAGGCCCCCCAGAGAATTGCCCTGGCTCCCTGGATTACTAGCTCGGTGATAGTGCCACTACACTGCCGCCTCAGACAACCATATCAACGTTGCAATTGTCACCACTTCCTCGAAGGCAGAAGCGTTTCCATCTTATTTCCCTCAATCAGATATTAGTGAAGCACCCTATTCAACATGTCTTTCCTTACTTGCATTCTTTAGCTCTCTTTTCAGAGATTCCGCTTCTAAAAATACAAATACAAAAATTTTTCTTAAACTTCATTTCAGACTCAATTAATTTTCATCCACATTTATCACTGAACTTCGGTAATATACATTTTTATTTATCATTTCCATTTACCGAGACTGAGTGTGGGACAGTTGATTAAGCATCTGATCCAACAGTTCAGATGCACAAGACCGCTCGGGAATCTTCTGGCCTCCTGGACTAGCACTGAAGTTAATGCGAAGGGCAGAACAGACCCCTGGTCTCATCAATGTGTTGTAAACCTTGAATTCTGGTGATATCAAACGATGAAGCTCAGATCAACTCCAGTGAACAGAAGTTCAGTCTTGGCCAGTTTCCTTCGTTATCGAAGATGGTCGTTTCTCTTGTGCGTGGAGTCACCTGTTATGCGCTCTGACGTGGTTTTCTGTCCAGCTTTTCACACTTGGGCCAGTTAGGAAGCTCGTTATAGCTGCCCCATTTAAGCTGACGTTAAGCACACCCTCAGTGCTCAGCCCAGCGCTCTTTGAAAACTGTCCTGTCCGTCAGACGAGATTCCCCTCATCGCTGAGAACAGGTGAGTGGCCGCTTGGGGGAGTACCATACACAGACTGCAGGGCTTTATCGAAATTCCTCATGTCGTGAGAATTTTGGTGTGGACAGAAAATAAGATGAGAGACATGCAAGAGCCGTTTCTTCAATTTAACATATAGTCGCAGATTCTTTATTTAGTAATATCCACTGTTGGACAAGAACAAATTGCCACTGGAGAATAGAGTGAATAATGCAACAAAAAATGAGAGTACCGAGGTATTTCGAGGCACATGAACGAGGTCCCTCCAACGCCCACAAGGCGGCGAAGCATCGTTTTGGACAGAGTCCTTAAAATCTGAACCAGTTGCATCCAGGACAGACAGAAAAGGTGAGGGGCATAAAATTATCAGGGATTAACTTGCTAATAATTGTGTACTGGTTGCCGATATTCTGTCATAAGTATGAGAGTAACGCAAGTAGCTTTAGTAATGCAGTAATTTGAATAATTTCAAAATGCAAATTACATTTTTAAACACACCTCTCAAAGCAGGCCGTTGACCTCAAGGAAGTGCAATTGTATATTAAAGATTGATGAACCAATAACAATGAGTGTCTGTTGGTCTAAATCAGCGAAGGCAGTAAAACCCAAGATGTTAGGCTGGAGCCGAAAGTGCCTATGTATGATCTCAAGATATGCAAATTTATTGAGAAAGCAGGAAACCGGTGTTTAATGTTGCGTGGACATAAGTGCTCGATCTTATTGAGTCAAACCACCAGCAATTTTGAGGATAAAGAGGGTTGGTGAACAGCGAGAAGTGGAAGACAAGGAGAGGGCACCAGGCTTGTGTCAGTGAACTTCAAAGTTATTGGAGTTGAACACTTAGTTAGTGAAAGAACAAAATAACGAGCGCTACTCTGTCGAAGATCCTGCAGTTTAGAACTGTAAACTGCTACTTATACACCGTGACATGTTAATCCCTGCTCTGTGGTAATGAAAGATATGTTGCTGTAATAATAAGATGTGTTGCAACCAATTAGTGTCAGATCCGAATCCCTTGCAATCTGACCGAGAAAATAATTTGCCAACAAATCGGAAGAGTGACGGAGCAGACTATGTAGCTGGAATGATCAATTCAATATATCTACGATAAACCTCTAATAAGCTCCTAAATTTTCTAATATCCAAACCCTTCATGTGCAAGGTCTGCACTGGAGTGCTGCTTTGTGCTGCATTAGAGTGCTTAAGCTGGAATTTGGTACGTTCGTGGAGGAGAGGTGGTGGGGGTGGTGGTGGCTTTTAAGCGCTAATCTAAGGGTTAATTTCGATTCAAAGTCTAGTGTCTTTTTAATTTAGCAAATAACTAAAAGTTGCTCTTTGGGTTGGGCGAAGGTGAGTTTTGTCCAGCTTTAAAACAGGAGTCATGCAGGCTTTGTTTGTAGGTGCAGCTAATTAATTAGATAATTGACTTAAGCAAGTTTTCAGAAGCTGGATTCAGAGGGCATAAAAGCAAGCCACCTACAGTGCTGCCTTGTCTGCACTAGAGGGCTGCTTTGGGCTTCATTAGGGTACTTAAATTGGAGCTTTGGTGAGTGAGGGAGTTCAGAAAGAAGAGTGGCGTCCTTGGTAAGTAGGACCTGGTGAGTATTTCTACTGTCCTTGATATTCTGTAACTTAGAGGAAGTACAAGTAAAGGGAGTAATTTAAGGGTAAGTCATGGCAGGACAGTTGTTCCTCATGGAATGCTCCGCCTGTGCGATGTACGAAGTCAGGGACGCTTTTAGTGTTCAGGGTGACCACGTGTGCAGCAAGGGTCTCCAGCTGCAGCTATTCGAAATACGCCTGACGGAGCTGGAGCAGTGGCTGGAGTCACTTTGGAGCATCCGCAAGGCACAGTGTCTGAAAACACGGAGCATTCGCAATAAGATAGGCTAATTAACAGTGCAAACAGATGTAAACAGGTATGCCATGATTGCGATTCTGGGGACATGGCTGCAGTGTGGCCAAGGCTGGGAACTGAATATCCAAGGCTACTCGATATTTAAGAAGGACAAGCAAAAAGGAAAAGGAGGTCTCGTGGCATTGTTAGTTAAGGATGCGATCAAGGATGAAAAGGGATATTGGCTCAGAAAATCTAATTGTAGAAACAGTCTGGGTGGAGCTAAGAAGCAACAAAGGGCTGAAAACATTAGTGGGAGCTTTCTATAGTCCTCCAAAGAGTAGTGGTAAGGTAGGGGACGGCATTAAACAGGGAATTAGAGATGCATGTAACAAGGGTGCTGCAGTAATCATGGGTGACTTTAATCTACATATAGACTGGTCAAACCAATTTAGCAATAATTGTGTGCTAGATGAGTCTCTGGAGCGTGTACAAGATTTCTTTTAGACCAGTATGTCGAGCAATCGACGATGGAACAGGTTATCCTAAATTTGGTATTGTGCAACGAGGAGGGGTTAATTAATCATCTTATTGTGCGAGGTCCTTTAGGGAACAGTGACCATAACATGATAGGTTTCTTCATTCGGATGGAAAGTGAAGTAGTCCAATCCCGAAACTAGGGTCCTAAATTTGAACAAAGGAAACTACGAAGGTATGAAGCATGAGTTGGCTAAGATAGATTGGGGAACTTCAGTAAAAGGCATGGTGGTGGACAGGCAATGGTTAATATTTAAGGAACGAATGTATACATTGCAACAGTTATACATTCCTTTCTGGTGCAAAAACACTAACAGGAAAAATAGCCCAACCATGGCTAAGAAAAGTAATTAAGTGTAATATTAGATTCAAAGTGGAGTCATATAAAGTTGCTAGAAAAAGTAGCAAGACTGAAGATTGGGAGCAGTTTCGAAATCAGCAAAGGAGAACTAAGGGTTTGATTAAGAGGAGAAAACTAGGAGTTAAGAGTAAACTTGCAAGGAACATAAAAATGTATTGTAAAACCTTTTATATGTCTGTAAAGGAAAAAAGATTAGTGAAGAAAAATGTAGGTCACTTACAGTCCAAAACTGGATAATTTATAATAGAGAACAAGGAAATGGCAGAGCAATTAGATAACTGCTTTAGTTGTGTCTTCACGAAGGAAGACACAAATAACTTCCCAGAAATGTTATGGAACCAAGGGCCTAGCGAGAAGGAGGAATTGAAGAAAATTCGCATTACTAAAAAAATAGTGTTGGAGAAATTAATAGAATCGAAAGCCGATAAACCCCCAGGGCCTGATAATCTACATCCCAAAATGCTAAAGGAGAGTGGAAGCGTTGGTTCTCATCTTCCAAAATTCTGTAGGTTCTGGAACATTCCTAGCAGATTGGAGGATGGCAAATGAAACCACACTATCTAAAGAAAGGAGTGAAGAAGCAAACAGGGAATTGCAGACCAGTTAGCCTAACATCAGTAGTAGTAAAAATCCTAGAGTCCCTTATAAAAAATGTGATAAAGGACACTTAGAAAATATCAACGGTATTATTTAAAGTCAACAGGGATTTATGAAAGGGACATATTATGTTTGAGAAACCTACTGGAGCTTTTTGAGGACGTAACTAGCAGAATAAATAAGGGAGCACCAGTGGATGTGGTGTATTTGGATATTCCCAAGGCTTTTGATAAAGTCCCACATAAGTCCCACAAGCAACATGAAAGTCAATGGGGTTGCGGGTAATATATTGGCATGGATAGAAAATTGGTTAGCAGGCAGAAAACAGAGAGTAGGAATAAACGAGGCTTTTTCAGAGTGTTAGGTGGTGACTAGTGGAGTACTGCAGGGACCAGTGCTTGGGTCCCAGCATTCACAATATATATCAATGATTTGGACGAGGGAACCAAATGTAATATTCCCAAGTTTGCTGATGACACGAATCTTGGTGGGAATGTGAATGGTAAGGAGTGTATTAAGAGGCTGCAAGGCAATTTCGGCAAGTTGACTGAGTGGGCAAATACATGGCAGATGAAGTATAACGTGGATAAATGTGAAGTTACCCACTTTGGTAGGAAAAAGAGAATGGCAGAGTATTATTTAAATGATGATAGATTGGGAAATGTTGATGTACAAAGGGACCTGGGTGTCCTTGTGTGCCAATCACTGAAAGCAAGCATGCAGGTACAGCAAGCAGTTCAGGAGGGAAATGGTATGTTGGCCTTCATTGCGGGAAGACTTGAGTACAGGAGCAAGGATGTATTTTTGGAGCTGTACACGTGGATCACACCTGGAGTATTGTGTGCAGTTTTGGTCTCCTTACCTAAGAAAAGGTATACTTGTCATAGAGCAAGCGGTGCAGCGGAAGCTCACCAGTCTGATTCATGGGATGGCAGGATTGTTGCATGAGCAGAGTTTGGGCTGACTAGGCTTGTATTCACTGGAGTTTAGTAGAATGAAAGGGGCTATCACTGAAACGTATAAAATTCTGACAGGGCTGGAGAGGCTAGATGCAGGGATGATGTTTCCTCTGGCTGGGGGGTCTAGAACAAAGGGTGAGAGTCTCAGGATACGGGGTAGGCCATTTAGGGCTGAGATGAGGAGAAATGTCTTCACTCAGAGGGTAGAGAACCTGTGGAATTCTCTATCAAAGAAGGTTGTGGAGTCCAAATCACTGAATATATTTAAGAAAGAAATAGATAGATTTCTAGACACTAAGGCGTCAAGGGGCATGGGGAGAGGGCGGGAGGATGGCGTTCAGCTGGAGGATCAGCCATGTTCATATTAAACGGCGGAGCAGGTTCGAAGAGCCGAATGACCTACTCCTGCTTCTATTTTCTATGTTTCTATTTTTCTAATGACGTACCCCGACTGCCACAACTTTCAGCTTGAAGTAAATACTTTAATTGGAAGTTTAGATATTACATGTTGCTGGGCGTGCTACATGGCCGCTGGGATTTCACCTCCTCAAAGATGTAAAGGAGGTTGCTCCATGTGGTATTCCTTATTCATTGTTTACTAAGTTAATATTGTATAGATAGTGATCATTACACAAGTCCACAGTGCACTGGAACAGCAGACCAAAGAACCTCATGTTGTCATTTCTTTAAGGAAATAGTGTCCAGGCTATGACTCCTTCACTAGTACTTCACTTTTAAAAAAATAAATGTAAATCATGGGTTGCAATTTCCCTTGATGAACTTTTGAAAATCTGGGATTTCGGGAATGGATGGCTGGATGTATGAAAAGGAAATGTGCCCTTTCATGGACGATTCTGTTTTACATGGGATAGGAATAAGATTAACGTGTTGCAGCCATTGTTTGATCCGTTGTCATTTTTGAATGCGAGAACAACGTTGGCAGGTTTCTAGTCGCTTATTACTGCTCGTGAC
The DNA here is from genome assembly GCF_964194155.1 of Cetorhinus maximus. NCBI lineage: Eukaryota > Metazoa > Chordata > Chondrichthyes > Lamniformes > Cetorhinidae > Cetorhinus > Cetorhinus maximus. Next base: position 23,230,843 of record NC_135899.1, on the reverse strand, counting down.
AAACAGCTTTCTTATAATGGTCGGCAATGCCTCACAAATCACTCTGGGATATATGCCACCTTATTGCTTTTCTATGCATCGGCGAAACCTGTCTGCATTCATGACTTATATTGTAGCTGTATTATGATAGCATCACGTGCCTGCTTTGCTTCCCCTAAGTTCTTTATCTGAAAAAAGTAGAAATTCAATGAAAATATTGATCTCAATCGAACAGTAGAAGATGCAATAAATTCAGCAATCGTATGGATATAAGCAATCCTAAAACCTAAGCAATCCAATTTAAATTATCTTACTGCATTCCTCCGCCGACTTATCTAAACACAGACAACAACAAAGCATTAGATTAATGCACTGAACCACATTTGTTTGTTTAATAATATTCGTCCGTCACCTCAGACAAGGAGTTTCATTGTCGTCAAATGGCAAGTGATCGGGAGCAAACTTTCCCCCATATTAATCTAGGGTCACTGGGGCCAGGTGAAGCGCCTTTAGCCGCAGTGCCGGTAAGGCGACTGGTTTCTAGCTGGTGTCCTATAATTTTGCATTTCGAAGTTTTAAAAATAATCCGATTATAATGAAAACAGATTATCAACAACATTAAAACGGAAAACAATAAATCATTGTTTCTGTCTTTTGTTCGGCTAAATTTAATCTTAAATATCCAATCTGAATGCTGGAGTTACAGGTTTTCTTTTGAAAATTTCCATGATTTGATAGTTATACTTACTGCCCTGTCTTCGAAGCTCTTCTAGTTCTAAAGAAAATAATTCAAAAACATTAAATACACGAAAACAATCGCATACACTTGCAAGCATTTATGGTAGGAATAGATTCGTGTGAAATATAAGACGTAAATTAAATTCCATCTTGAATGATTTAGCACACGATTAATTCATTAATTTATGCTGCTTTCTGAAATACATATACCCTATTGCAGAGGATATTGGATATCTTCAAGCAATGCCTAACTATCTATGACATCACGTGGGTTATTACACCACCAATGAGAACAGTTTCTCCCAATGCCTGCACCAATAATTGAGTACAAGGTTATTTAGAACCGTATTGGAAAGTGCAATATGCCCCTAAGTCCTTTATATCCATATCGTCGATTGTATACTCCACAGCCCTCCGCTCTATTTCCCTTATCTTGGAAAAACCCGAGATTTATGGCATGGTTTTGCTCTGAACAACGAAAACTTCCGTTGGACATTTAAGGGGACATTTCCGAATATTCAGAATAAGCATATTCCTATCATAAAGAAAAATTCTAACGGGAGGACCCACCATCGTGGTGAACTAAAGAAGTTAAGGAAAGCATCAAACTTAAGGAAAAAGCATATAACTGCGCAAAGATAAGTGACAGGTCAGATGATTGGTCAGAATATAAAAGACGGCAAAGAATGACTAAAAGGTTAACCAGGAAAAATAAATTAGAGTATGAGAGAAAGCTAGCTAGAAATGTATTGGCGGATAACATGAGTTTCTACAGGTGTTTAAACAGGGGAAGAGTAAGTAAAGTGAGCGCTGCTCTTCTCGAGAGTGACAGTGAGGAATTACTAGTAGATAATAAGGAAATAGCGGATTAAATGAACACATATTTTGCTTCTGCCTTCAGGGTAGAGGACACAAAATCATTCCAGTAATAACTAATTCAGAAAGTGGAAGGGAGAGATGAACTTGGTGAAATTACAATCACAAGGGAAGCGGTACTGAGAAAACTGATGGAGTTGCAGACTGACAAATCTCCAGGTCCTGATGGGCTTCATCCTAGGGTCTTTAAAAAGGTGGCAAATGAGGTCGCAGATGTATTGGTGTTAATTTTCCAAAATTCGCTAGGTTCTGGAAAAGTTTTATCAGCTTGGAAAGTAGCAAATATAACCCCCTCTATTCAAGAGGGAGGGAGGCAGAATACAATGAACGATAGATTAGTTAGCTTGACGTCTGTTGTGGGGCCCTTAAAGAGGTTATAGCTGGGCATTTAGGTAATTAGGATGAGTCAGAATGGTTTTGTGAAAGGTAAATCATGTTTAACCAATTTACTGGAGTTCTTTGAAGGAGTAACATACGCTGTGGTTCAAGGTGAACATGAAGACATACAGTTATTAGATTTCCAGGGGCATCAGATAAGGTTCCACATCAATGTCCATTGTGGAATATAAAATTTCATGGTGTAGGGGGTCACATATTAGCATGGATAAGAGGTTGGTTGGCTAGCAGAAAACAGAGTATGCTTAAATGTATCTTTTTCTGATTGGCAGGATATGAAGAGTGGAGTCCAGCAGGGGTCTGCGCTGGGGCCTGAACTTTCTCAATTTGAACCAATGAAAAATGAGGGAAGCGAAGGCATGGTAGCTAAATTTGCAGATGACACAAAGGTAGATGGGGAAGTATGTTGTGAAGAGAACAGAAGAAGGTTGCAGACGGATATAGATAGGTTGAGTGAGTGGTCAAACATATGGCAGATGGAGGATAATGTGGGAAAACGTGCAATTGTTCGCTTTGGCAGGAAGAATTTTAAAAAAACTGAGTATTGCTTAAATGGGGAACGACTGCAGAATTCCGTGGTGCAGGGGGATCTAGGTGATCTAGTGCATGAATCACAAAACGGTTAGTATGCAGGTACAGCAAGTAATTAAGAAGGCTAATAGGATATTATCCTTTATTACGAGAGGAACTGAACATAGGAGTAAGGATGTCATGCTTTAGTTATACAGGGCATTGGTGAGACCACATCTCGAATACTATGGTCTCCTTATTTCAGGAAGAATGTAAAAGTGTGGAGTTTCAGAGGAGGTTTACTAGGTTGATGAACGCAAAATTCTGCGGACGGGGGGAAATCTGAAATAAAAGCATAAAATGCTGGAACAGCTCAGCAGGTCGGCAGCACCTGTGGAGAGACCAACAGAGTTAACGCTTTGAGTGAGTATGACTCTTCTTCAGGGCCCGAAGAGAGCCCTGAAGAAAACCCTGAAGAAGAGTCATATGGACTGGAAACGTTAACTCTGTTTCTCTCTCCACAGATGTTGCCAGACCTGCTGAGCTTTTCCAACATTGCCTGTTTTTATTTACTGGATTGATACTTGGCATGAGCGGTCTCTCTCATGAGGAAACGTTGGGCAGGCTGGGCTTGTTTCCGCTGGAGTTTAGAAGAGTGAGGGGCGATTTGATTTAAGTATATAAGACCCTGAATGGTCTTGACAAGGTGACGTGGAAAGGATATTTCTCCTGGCGGGTGAGTCCAGGGCCAGAGGGACAGTGTTTTAAAATTAGGGATCGCCCTTTCAGGAAAGAGATGAGAAGGATTTTTTCTCTCAGAGGGTTGTGCGACTTTGGAATTCTCTGCCTCCAAAGGCGGTGGAGGCGCCATTGAATATTTTTAAGGTGGAGGTAGATAGATTCTTGTTAGGCAAGGGAATAAAAGGTTACCAGGGGTAGATGGGAATGTCGATTTCGAAACACAAACAGATCAGCCACGATCTTATTGAATGGCAGAGCAGGGTCGAGGGGCCGAATGGCCTACTTCTGCTCCTATTTCGTATGCTCGTATGTTTACACTTGTCGATACTCTCCCCACGGACTTTTTCCACTGGAATTTCCTATCAGCCAACCATTTATAAAATACAGCGCTTTCTAAAGGGCACATGTTCCTGCGTGAAGAAGACAAGCAACTGTTCACCCTTTAAATAATCAGAAAGGTGAGTAATTCAGCGGAAATTATTCGAACCAGAGAATGTCAATTGGCACTGCGACTTCCGTGTCGAATCAGGTAAAGGAAGTGAAATAAAGAGATAGAAAGAAAGATTGGATGAAGGGAGAGAGATAAACGGATCAGAAAAAACGTTTTAAAAACACGTTTTTTCGTTCAAAAACTTACAAGAATGATTGAAAGCTGAAGAAGGGACGTGCCATCTTGTAATAATCTCGAGTGTCACTGCCTTGTGCTCTCCACAGGTGCTGTTTTCCGATTGCAGATAAAGAAACTTGAGCGGTGTTAAGCTTACCGTGCGAAGTGATCCATTTTGGCAAGAAGAATGTGGAGATACAGTGTAAAATGAAAGGTGAAATTCTAAGTGGCAGGGGTTTGCTGTGGGGGTAGAGGCGCGGGGTGAAGGGAGAAAGGGACATGGTGTATGCCTGCACAGATCACTGATGGAAGGGCAGGTTAAGAACACGGATAATAAGGCATTCAGCTTCTAAAGCTTTGTTAGTAGGAGCATGGAGCGCAGAAGCAAGGATGTAATGTTAAACCGGTACACACAATTGTTTCGGCCTCAGCTGGGGTATTTGCGTCCAATCCGAGACATCTCACTTTAGGAAGGATGTAAAGGTATTAGAGACGTAAATTCAAGAATCACAAGAATCGTTCCAGGGATGAAGAAGTTCAATTTACGCAGATAGACTGGAGAATCTAGCTCTGCTGTGGGAGAAGAGAAAGTTAAGAGGAGATTTAATAGAGGTATTCAAAATCATGAGGGGCCTGGGCAGATTGATGTTCTCATCGGTGGAATGATCGAGAAGCAGAGGGGACAGGCTTTAGGTAATTAACAAGAGAAGCAATGACGCACATGAGGAAAAACTTCTTTACGAATTGTGAGGACCTGGAATGAACTGCCTGCGCGTGTGTTGGAGGTAGGTTCAAGCGCGGGATTCAAATATGAATAGGATCATTATCTGGAAAGGAAAAAATAATTTGCAGGGATGTAGGGAAAAAGCTAGCTGAATTGCTCTTGCTTAGAACCAGCACGGTCAGGACGGGCAGAATGGTCTCCTTCTGTGCTGTAGCCATTCTATGATTCCATGGCTTCATAACATGCTCATTAAATCATATTAACAAATTCAATAGTCAAAAAACATCCATTAAATAAGCTAAATTGAGCGAGTGTTTGCTATGCCTCAATGTGGCAAATCTGAAAATTTTCGATTCTGATTTGTCACTTCGAGCCTGAAATTGATGGAAACCTAATCCGCTGCATCGCCTTATTTTAGCAATTCCAAAGCCAGTGTCAGTGACACCAGTGTCAAAGTAAGGCCATTTAGAACTTCTCACACAGAGATCGACAGATTTATGGGCACTAAAGGCATCAGGGGATATGCGGATATGACAGGAAAGTGGAGTTGTTGTCCAGCTTCAGTCATAATCTTATTGAATAGTGCAACAGGTCTATAGGCTTTTGGTACTCTTATTTCTTATTTTCTTAAAGGTTTAGCTTTTGAAGATTGTTTGCCCATTTGTGGAATATCTTGTTCACAATGCAATGGACTTTTTTTTTTTACCTCGCATTCGTTAGCTATAGAAATTTAATATACGACCATACGAATTAGGAGCAAGAGTAGGCCATTCGGCCCCTTGAGCCCTCTCCGCTATTCAACAAGATCATGGAAAATCTGATTGCGGCCTCAACTCCACTTCCCACCTGCCTCCGATAACCTTTGACCCCCTTGTTAGTCAAGAATCTATCTGCTTCTGCCTTAACAATTTTCATTGACCTAGCTTCCACTGTTCGCTGGGGAAGCGAGTTTGCAAGATTCACGACCGTCTAGAGAGAAAAAAAAATCTTCTCATCTCCGTCTTGAATGGGGGTCCCCTTATTACGGGCTGGAGTTTCATGAATATTCTCACATTTAGGGTTACCTCGAATATTATTTGGCCATCATTTGTTTAATGTTGACCAGCAGAAAGTCTGTACCACAGGTATCTGGAAGGTGACTGAAGCTTTCCAGCTGGAGGCCAATGAGATGGGAGCTGAACCGTCTATGCAGCACAAAGGAAGACATTCGGCCCGTCATCGTGTCTGAGCAGAATCTCCGTAAAAGCTGCCACCGGGTCCTACTCTGCTGCCCTTTCTCTAGCGCCTTGAAATTCTCCTTTTAATTTAAAAATAGAGACTCGATTCCATTTAAAAAAAAATGCTGTGAAATTTGCTCCCAAAGCTGCATTTCGCGCCCATATTCCAGATCATAACAATTTACCGAGTAAAACGACAATGATAAAGAAAGAAACATCTTGGTCGGTTTTCTGTTGCCTATTGTCTTAATCTCTGGTGACCTGAGCGCCTACCAGTGGGACCGACTCTATCAAAGCCTCTCAAAATTTTTGAACACCTCTATTAACTCCCTGCATTTCTCCCTGCTACAAGCAAAGCGATCCTAATTTCTCTATTCGACTGAAACCTTTCATCCACCGTACCATTCGAGTAAATCTCATCTGCACCGTCTGTTTCCTTCATTTCAGTTAAGGCTATCTTAATTCCACTGTCTGCCGTGGTTGTCGTACTTGTGGGTAAAGGCGACACTCCAACAGATGTTTTACCCAGACCTCCCTGTCGCTTGCCATTTCAACACTCCATCCTGCTCTCATGCTACTGCATTCGTTGCGGTTTCCTTTACATTGGAGAGACCAAACGCAGACTGGGTGACCGCTTTGCAGAACACCTTCGGTTTGTCCGCAAGCATTACCCAGACCCCCCTGTCGCTTGCCATTTCAACACTCCACCCTGCTCTCATGCTACTGCATTCGTTGCTCCCAGTGCGGTTTCCTCTACATTGGAGAGACCAAACGCAGACTGGGTGACCGCTTTGTGGAACAGCTTCGGTCCGTCACAAGCATTACCCAGACCTCCCTGTCACTTGCCATTTTAACACTCCACCCTGCTCTCATGCCCACATGTCTGTCCTTGGCTTGCTGCATTGTTCCAGTGAAGCTCAACGCAAACTGGAGGAACAGCACCTCATCTTCCGACTAGGCACTTTACAGCCTTCTGCACTGAATGTTAAGTTCAACAATTTTAGATCTTGAACTCTCTCCTCCATCCCTACCCCCTTTCCGTTTCTTCCCCCTTTTTGTTTTTTCCAATAATTTATATAGATTTTTCTTTTCTCACCTATTTCCATTATTTTTAAATGTATTTCCACCCATTGTTTATCTCTGCCTTTTATGCTCTTTTAGTATTATTTCACCCCACCCCCACTAGAGCTACCTGTACCTTGCCTGTCCTGCACTCTACTCTTAATTAGCACATTCCTTTAGATAATACCACCACCTTCAACACCTCTTTTTTCTTTTGTCTGTAACATCTTTTGGTTATCTCTACCTATTACTGACTGCTTGTCCTAACAAACCCCACCCCACCCCCAAACCAGCTTATATTTCACCCCTTTCCTATTTTTATTTAGTTCTGTTGAAGGGTCAGGAGGACTCGAAACGTCAACTGTGCTCTTCTCCGCCGATGCTGCCAGATCTGCTGAGTTTTTCCAGGTATTTCTGTTTCTGTTTTTGTTTTGGATTTCCAGCATCCGCAGTTTTTTGCTTTTATCTCCAACAGACGTGCTCGATTCTGGGCCTTAGTGGTTTCGCGTTTTTTTCCACCCCTGGGGGTGGAACAAATTCACACAAGGAGATGTCCCTTTTGCCCTTCAAAATAAATGGTTAGGCGAAGACGTGTCGCAGTGACAGTTGTAGAACCATAGAACCATAGAACACTATAGCACAGAAAACAGGCCATTCGGCCCTTCTAGTCTGTGCCGAAATATTATTCCACTAGTCCCACTGAGCTGCACCCAGTCCATAACCCTCCAGACCTCTCTCAACCCGCTTTTCCAGGCGAGGTGGAAAAGTTGCTCATATCGATTTAAAAAAAATAATTTTAATATTGGGCCGGACTTTGCAGCACAACTGAAAGGCACCACCCGTCCACTTGCCCATGGAGTTTCCACCGGTTTTTGTGCTGGAATCCCCCATGATTAGGAAGCCGTTCCAGCGCAGCAGCTTCGTGGCCTGTGTGAGCAGTGTGGGCCTGCTTAACGAATCAGATCGATGAATTGTTACTGAGATGTGCAGCGTCTGAATCAGGAAGTGTCGGATAAGAATGCTGCCTTTTTTGTTCTTTCATGGGATGTGGGCCTCGTTAGCAACGCCACCATTTGCTGCATAGCCGCAATTGCCCTTGAATTGAATGCCATTTTTTTCTGGAGTCAAATGTAGACCAGACCAGGTAAGGATTGCAAATTTCCTTTCCTAAAGGGCATTAGAGAACCAGATAGTTTTTTTTTTAATGACAATCGATGGTCGCTTCATGGTCACCATTACTGACACTAGGTTTATGTCCTAACTGCCATGGTGGGATTTGAACCCATATCCCCAGAGCATTAGCTTGGGCCTCTGGATTACTAGCCGAATGCCTTTCACTACGCCACCATCGCCCCCTAATATCCAATGCCAAATTATACAAAGAAAGCATACATAGGTGAGAGAAATGAAGGTGGGTTGAACCGAGAGAATGAGGAATGAAAAAAGTAGAATGAAAAAAATCTAACTCCAACAAGAAATGAAAGTTGAAGGAATGAGGCACCACGCTTGCACAAATTAATTGTTTGTCCTAGTAAGTTGCTTCGCCCCTGTTAAGGCCTACTAGGGTGTTAAAAGGGTAATTAGATTGGAATAGAGCTCTAAGATCTTTCCGGTGAGTTAAGTCGTTATCTATGCGGTAAGTACAAGATATGCACGCCATTCAATAACTTAATTGGTGAGTTATGTGGCGAGATGACATTTTAGGGAAATTTTGGGAAGGCACCTCAGAAGGCCTCGCCATGATTTCACAGTTGAACTGCGCCTGCGGAGTCACCGGACATTGCTGTCTGACTTCATCATAAATAACGCTGACAGGTGTTAGCCTCATCATTATTTGATAGTTTAATCCGGCCTTCAATGTTTTTAATTACTCCTGTCCCCCAACTACAAGGCACAAGTCAAGAGTGTGATGGAATACTTTCCACCTGCCTGGATGTGTGCAGCTTCAACAACACTCAGGAAGCTCGACACTGCAAAGCAGCCCATTTGTTTGGCACCCCAAGCACAAACGTTCACTCCTGGCGCACAATGGCAGCAGTGTGTACCGTCTACAAGCTGCACTACAGGAACTCACCAAGGCTCCTTAAACAGCACCTTCCAAACACACGTCCACTACCATCTAGAAGGGCAAGGGCAGCAGATACTTTGGAACACCACTACCTGGAAGTTGCTCTCCAAGCCACTCACCATCCTGACTTGGACATCTGCTGCCGTTTCTTCATTGTCGCGAGGTCAAAATCCTGGAACACCCTCCCAACCCTAACAGCACTGTGGTTACATCTAGACCACATGGACTGAAGTGGTTCAAGAAGGCAGCTCACCACCACCTTCTCAGCGGCAATTAGGGATAGGCAATAAATGCTGGCCTAACCAGCAATGCATCCCATGAATGAATAAACAGATTTTAAAAGTTACGTTTCAGCAAACTACTTTTGCAACAAATAGCATGATTTTTTTTATCACATTTCTGTCTCATCATCATTGTCATTATTGCCTGCCTCGCCATTGGCAAGTTCCTCAGCTTCGCCATCATTTAATTTCGGGCTAAGGCCACCATCATGGAGATATCATGCTGACCTGGCACTTCATTTACCTTTTTCTTTCATACGCAGCAGTTCCACTGTGGAAGTAATCAGCACATTTTTCATCAGTGGGCTTGCAGGAAATAATAGAATAATTTCATAATTCAACCACGCTTGCCAGTATCAAGTACATTTTAGCATGAAAAGTTTGGCTGGTGAATTAATCGGAGCAGGAACACATGCACTTCAAAAATCAAACATTGATTTTTTTTTTCAACAAATCATGCTATAATCTCACCGAGATCCCTTTGAATAGCTTCTAATTTTGCTCGGTCTGAAAAAAACGTATTAAAATTGTTCGTCAGGCTGCACGGTCAAATCAGTAGAAAGAACTCATCGAAGAGACTGAACAAACTTTATGACATACGGAGTAATGTATTCGGTTCTGGTTGCCAAGAATAAGGAAGAGGAAACGTACAAGCGCCGGAGTTTGCAAAGATCTGAGGATCGGCGCTGGGTGTCAGACATCTAATTATAACGGAAAGTTAGTTAAAGTTCATCTATTCAGCCTGACATGTAAACGTCCGCTATATAGCTTTATAGGGGCATGTAACATTATTTCGCTGTTGACAAAAGCCATACCCCGGATTTTACATTAAATTCAAGGAGTTAATCAAGAGAAATATGTAGCTCCTACAAACCTTATACTGTCTCAAGACATTTAACTGTTCCAGGGCTCTTCCCTCAGTTGCGGTATATTCTGAGTGAGATGGTTGATGGTCCAAACTCTGACGCAGTACTTGGGTATATTAACCACGATAACACTCCAAAGAATGCTGAGAGTGTGTTCCTTCGTCAGGAATAATGAGCCCTTAACTCGAGGTCCATGGTAAATATCTGTGGCAGTATTCAAAAACGATCAGGGATTTCTTCTGATGCCGGGACAAATATGGCTTCTTCAGCTAAACAGATTAATTTATTTTCATTTTCGACTTTTGATGCCTAACTGATATCCAATTTACCTACAAAACAGTAGTTATTACTTTTCAAAGAATTTAAAGTAAGTAAGAGATATTTCTGAATGATGAAGTCTATACATAAAGCTTACTTTACCAAGGTGACCCTTAAGAGGCATTTATGTATGGCAGAATATGGGAAACATAGTTTTGGATGAACTCAGTTATACAGAATGGAGAATGGTAGGTTGGTGCCTACTATACCACAGGAAGGAAACAAATCTTCAAATAATAAAAAGGTGCATGTGGGTTTCTGAACAAGATGACTGAGGTAGAGATGGAACGGAGTGCTGTTTGGGAGATAACATTTGGCGATTTTTGTGATGAACAGGATATGGGGTCCAGAAGCTATTGCCAAGTTTGGTAATTCATGCAGAGGTTTGAAGCAGAATGTTGGGAGTGGGAACATATTGCTTGAGTAATCAAATAGGGGGATGGAGGTGGTCGCAAGGCTTCGGAGTGCGTGAGAAAAGCTAGAGACATTGACTTTTGTCTTCATAATGTTTCCCTGGACTGTGCCAAATGTTGGACACACACCATTACTGGCGACAATGGGCTCCCAATGCGAGTCACCTTAACAAATATGTTTGAATGAACAGTTGTTTCATGCCCATCTATCGGCATTTGCATATCCACAGTTGAAGCCATACCTTATTTGGCCAAGAGTGATTGGGAGTGCAATATCGTATTCTCAGAAAAATTCATGATATTAGACCTAATGCCCCCGTTAAGATATGCGAATAATGGCTAATGATAATTTTCTATGCTTTGGCAGCAGTAGCGCAGTCACTCGGTTTTCAGTGGCACTGCATCAAATTAGACGAGTTTGGATTATCAATAATAGTCACAACCAGGTTAACTGCATCTATCAAGTTGCCAAGGAAAATATCTAAAGGCATCGTTACAATACCTCCAATGACCGATGGCGCTGTCTTCCCAGTCCCTTGATCATTACAAAGCCAGATATGGGGCTGTGCCATCTGCTGCAAGAATATTTGTCGCAATATACTTGGTTATCCAATTCAGAAAATATCAGTAGCGAGCTGGTTCGACTGGTGTGCAGATTTGTTGTAAGGTTGAGCTGTGAAGATGGTACATTGCACTGGTAGAGATGACAACAGCCCTTCAAACGCCAGCTGAAATGCTGTCTCCAGCTCAGTTGTGAACAGGCTTCAGGGGCTTCTGTAACCTGCTTGCTGGCTTTTGTCTGTTTGTTTTTCAAATAAATGGACAGGTAATTAAGGGCTAGATATTGAAAGGTATGCACTTTTCAGTGTGCGGTGAATGTTAAATGGTGAGTTGCATTTACACCAGAATTAGTACACATTTTCTTTAATTTTCCGCAATCCATGAGTATTAATGTGATTAGCATTAATTTTAAATACAAGGCAGTCTTGACGCATTTGTCTAAGATGCGTCCCCACCCCTGAAACAGAAACATTGCTCAGAAGGGTGTTTTTGCACTTCAGTGCATATTGGGAAAATGTGAATTTTCAGTCAATGAGTCAACACCGTACTAGCTTGTACAATTTCCCACCCATCATATGAATTAGTATGCTCTTTCATTGATAAAGTAATTTTAATACGCACCATTGTACTTGATATCCTCTGTGATATTAACGATATTGAACATTAGCAGAATCGTATTCAAATCAACCTGTCCATGATACCTTATAAGAATCATCTTTCTCTTAAGGAGAAACGGAAGATCTCTTCCAGCTACCCACTTCTGTTAGACCGTTTAAAATGGTCCCCAGTCAAATGGCAGGTGGACGAATATCGCACCAACTAGATTAAGTTGAATCCGCACATATTTCCATGCTGCAGTGAAGTTCTCTGTAGCCTACGATATATGGTAGGCACGTTGCGTTTTACGACATTCGGCGGCCTTATGGGGAACCTTATCTTCCTAATCCGATAGGTTGACCATATATGAAATTTGCGTTCACCAAAGTTTCCTAGGGTGGTGTTTCTGGTTCATCGCCTGTGCAATTGGTCGCCGAACCAATGGAGAAAGGCAGCATTCGGACGATGAGTTGCCACTGGGGCTGTGAGGGGTAGTTGGAGCAGAAAGCTTATTGCACAGGGTTCCAGGCAGTAGATTGAAAGTGAATGCAAATTTGACAGGAAGTGAACAGGCCTATGATAGTAGACACTAAGGGTGGAATGTTAGGGCCCCGTCGCGGCGAAGACGTGGCCAGAAATTGCGGCGAGCCGTTGAAAACTCCATTGTCTTCGGCGGGAACGTAAAATATCGCTGTCTAACATTACGCCCTAATTAAATCCGAGTTGTGGGATTATTTTCATCTGACTCGCCTATCTGAAAACCGACCAATTCGATTACAAGTCTGTTGCTTTTTTAAAAAACTCTCCGTTAAATTTAACAGGAACCAATTAACCAGAAGACCAATTTTCCTATCATCTGCAAACTTCTTCATTATGTCCCATATATTTAAGTCTAAATCACTGACGTATATCACGAGCAGCATAGGACCCAGTATTGAACCCGAGCCCTACTAGAAAAACCTTTCCAGTCACAAAAACAGCCACGATTACCCCTTGTTTCCTGCCATTGAGACTATTTTGGATCCACTTTGCCTTTCCATTGGATCCTATGAGTATTTAGTTTGCTGGTCCGTCTTCTACAAGAGGCCCTGTCAACAGCTTTGCTACGATCCATGTGGACTACATCAAATGCGCTACCTGATCGGCACTCAACGTTGCCTCCTCAAAACGTTCACAAAAGTTTGGCCTATTTCTATTGCTTAAATTGAAGTGATATTGGAGACTTATCTTCCCACATTCTAGCTCTATGATATATCTGTATAATATGCCGTCTTAGTCGCCATCAGTCAAGGAAACTGGATGAAATTCAATTGGGCCGTGGTGCAGAATGGGCGCAGCTTGCTTAGCACTCCGTCTTTCATCCTAAGAATCTCAATTTTTCCTCTTTTGGCATTAATTCCATCTATCACTATTGCGTCCAACTATACAGAGGCCGAGAATGCCTTTGTTTTGAGCTTTGTACCGGACCTCCCAAAGCCTTTCAATCTGCAAGGCAGAAGTCAAGATTGTGAAGGTACACTAGCTTCTTGCTTGTATTCGTGAAGCTGCAGAAACACCGAAGAAACTTCACATCATCCAAAACAAAACTCCAAGCTTAAATAGCTTCCCAATCAGCGCCTTGAACATTCACTTCCTCAACCACTGCCACACTTTGGTCGCAATGCATCTCCTCTAAAAGGTGTATTGTAACAACACGTTGAGGCTCCTTCCAAACACATAACCTGCAGCAACTTGACAAACATGGAGCCAATAGCATTTGCAAGTTCCCCTCCAAGTCACACAGCACTCTGAACCGGAATCATTGCGCCTTTTCTTCACTATCCCTGGAGCAAAATTCGGGAACTCCGTCCCTAGCAGCACCGTGGGCGTAGGTCCACAAAATTGAATAAGCTGATCGCCCCAACCCCCACTCATTCTGGTTTCTCTTTTACTTTTAATAGGAGCAATATCCTTTCTGTACTGATACAACAAAATCTGTATATAGTATTCCTAAGAAAGAGAATCAATTTTTCGACAGTCTATGAAACTAACTATATGTTGTAACTAGTCGAATTTGGCACGTTCAAAACAAAGACATTAACTCCAGGTATATCATTAGAATCAATTGTCACGAGCAGAGATCTGAAATTCCCGCTTAATGAGATAATTTCTAAAAAAAAGTAGCCAACGCAAATTGAAATGGAAAAAAATGAACTCTCTTAATGTTTCTTGAATGAAATTGAAGCAACAAGTATATGGAGAATGTGTGCGAAATTACAGCAAAATATATAGAAAATATGTTATAAATTACAGCAACAAATATATCGAGAATGTGTTAGAAATTACTGTAAAAACTATACAGAGAATGTGTTAGAAATTACAGCAAAAAATATATAGAGAATGTGTTATAAATGATTTAAGTAGTAGGTTTAGCTCACTGTCTTGGCTTAATACTCACCTTTTAATAACCCCAATTCTAATGATTTACCTGAAATCCTAACCACTTAACACGAAGATAACAGGCTATGATTCAGATTTTTAGAAAGGTCTTCTTGAAAGTAATCATATCCTCTTAATTTCTTTTATGTAGACGGGTAGAATTTATTCTGATTAATACCACTTATGCTTTTTGCATATTTATTGGAGGGAGTAATGTTTCATTAAAACCAATAATGCCTATCCTTAATTTAGGCCTTAGTGGCATCCGTTGTAAGGATCTGACCTCTATTCTTACTATTCTTGGGCTGTAGAATTTCTCTTTATGTCGTTGTGCATGCGCCCGTGTTCATTTTGCGTTTTATAGAAAACCACCCTAAAGCAACTGTGCTTTTTCAGCATGTTTTGTTATGTTAAAAACGCTGTAACTGCTATAGCCTCTTTTACTTACCTTGCTGTTTTCTGAGTCGATTGAGTTCTGCACGGAAAGCATGCAAATAATGAAAAAACAACTAAAAAAAAAATGGAGCACTTAAACGTCAAGGCTTCTTTTCTCAAAGATTTTACAATCGACGTGGACTGTTAAATAAGCAGCTTAGCGATTTCTGGACGTGAAAACCTGCCTGCATCGATAGCGCTCAACGGGTTCATAGCAAATCGGCAGAACTTTCAAAGCACGTTCCATTAATAATGCAAACGAAAATCAGATGAACTGTAACTGGGCTGTTGATGCACTGTGAACCAATTGCACGGTACTGGCGGAGATCAGTTTTATAGCTTCCATTTTTTAATGTCAGCATCTAGGGTGTCCCTCTAAAACTTATTCCTGAAGTGTATGCAATCAGGACAAAGCGAAATCAAATATTCCTTCTGTTCTCTGCGGTCAGTTCTTCCACTAAAACATAAGAACATAAGAAATCAGAGCAAAAGCAGGGCATTTGGCCCCTCGAGCCTGTTCTGCAATTCAATAAGATCACGGCGGATCTGATTTATAGCCTTAAACCTGCCTGCCCCCATAACATTGCTCCCCAGTAAAATCTGCCTAAGTCAGCCTTGGATATACTTCATAACCTGGGCTCCGCGGCTCTCTGGGACAAAGACTTCCCAATGTTAATGGCTCCCTGCGAGAAGACATTCCTACTCATCGCTGTCTTATTTAGGAGGCCCCTTATTTTGCAATTGTGATCCCGTAAATTTTGGATTCCCCAAGAGGGAACGTTCTCATCATCTATCTTGTCAAGCTCCCTCAGAATCTTATATGTTTCAATAAGACCACGTTTTATTCTTCCAAACTCCAATGAGTATAGGCTCAAACTGCTCGACAGTTTCCACAAGACAACCCCTTCTTCACAGGAATCAAACTAGTGAACCTTCTCTAAACTGCTTTCAATGCAATTATGCCCCTCCTTAAACAAGAAGGCCAAAACTGAACGAATTACTCTTAGTGTGGCATCACCAATTGCCTGTACAGTTGTAAGAAAACTTCCCTATTTTTATCCAAACCCTTTTGCAATAAAAACCAGCATTCCATTTGCCTTGTTAAATACTTACTATACCCGCATGCCAACTTTTTCTGTGTCACATATGAGGGCACCCAGATCCTTTCATACCGCATTCTGCAGTCTCTCTCCATTTGAAGATTCTGCTTTCAATTCCGCACCAAAATGGGCAACCTCACATTTTCCCACATTATGCTCCATCTGCCAAATTTTCATCTACCCATGTAATGCATGTATATCCCTTTTCAGACTCTTTGTGTTCACCTCATGACATGATTTCTTACCTACTTTTGCATCGTCAGAAAATTTGACCACAACACACCCTTCATTCAAGTAATTAATTTCGATCGCCAATAATTGAGGCTCTATCTTTAATTGCTATCGGGCTCCACTAGTTACGGTTTGCCAACCAGAAAATGGTTTATTCATCTCGACTTGTGTACTAACTTATGTGGCAATTTAACCGAATTACTTCTGGATAAACAAATACACTATAGTGGCTCATTTTATTCATTTTGCTTGTGATATCCTCAAATAACTCTAATAGATTTGTCAAACGCGATTTTCCCTTCATATAACCACGTTGATTCTGTTTGATTATATTTTTAGTTTCTTAATGGCCCGCAACTACTCCCTTAATAATGGATTCCAACATTCTATCAACGATATGGGTTAGGCTAACTACCCTACAATTTCTAGCTCTCTGTCTCTGTCCTTTCTTGAATAGTGGAGTTGCATTTGCAGTTTTCCAATCCACTTGGACCTGTCCAAGATCTATGGAACTTTTCTGGATTATGACCAATTCTTCCACTTTCTGTGCAGCCATTTCTTTTATGATTTAAAAAAATTTCTCGGCCTTCTTGTCTACAGCCCATCTTCACAGCATTGTGCTTTCTTTCTTTCAATTTGATACCATCCTTAATTTCCTAAGTTAGCTATGGAGGGTGCATCTTTATTGTAGAGTCTTTCTTTTTCTATGGAATGTATCTTGGTTGAGAGTTATAAAATGTAGGCTTAAACATTTTCCACTACATCTTTACTGTCTTATCTTTTAACATATTTTCCCATTTCACTGTGGGAAACTCTGCATTTATACTTTTGTAATTGTCTTTAGTTAAGTTTAAGGCTCTAGTTTCATATTCAAGTTTCTCACCCCCAAAATGAATGCGAAATTTAATCATGTAATGGATATGTTTGCTTGGAGGATCCTTTGCCATAAGATAATTAATTAATCCTGCCTAACTACACATTACCAGATCCAAAATAGTCTGTTAACTGGTTGGTTCCGGAACGTATTGATCTAAGAAGTTGTCCCAGATACAATCTATGAACTCATCCCCAAGGCCACCCTTGATTACTTTATTTGTCCAATCAATGTGAAGATTAAAATCATCCAGGCTAATTAGAAGGCCGCGTTATTTATTAATTTATGCACTGTGTTACAGTGTGGCTACTGTTAGGGGGCCTATGAACTACTCCCATCTGTCAGGCCTTTCCCTTGTTATTTCTTATCTATACTTATACTGATTCTGCATCTTGATATCTCAAACTAAGGTAATTTGCACTGTACTGACCTCACCCTTTGATAACAGAGGTACCCCATCTCCTTTCTCTTAATTCTTACTCTTCCTAGATGTAAAATCCCCTTGAGCATTCAGTTCCCAACCTTGATCACTTTGCAACCATACCTCTGCAAAGGCTATCATATCATATCGATTTATTTCTATTTCTCTCTGTGCTATCATTTTATCAGTTTTGGTACGAATTATGCATGCATTCAGCTAAAGGCCCTTAATTCTCTTCATTTGCCATTTTCCCTATTCTGATCCTTTTTGCTGGTGCACTTTTGGGTTATTTACGTTCTGTCCTTTCCCATCACACTCTAGTTATCATTCTCCATATCGCTATTCTGTAATATTGTCTACTTTGTTCTAATTACATTTCTAAAATTTGCCTCACGTGAACCCACGCCCCAATATTTACTTCAGAGCCCTCTCTAGGGCTAATTCGCGAGGACGCTCGTCTCAGGGGCTTTCAGCTGCATCCAATTAGCTTCAAAACTTTTTTAGTGCTAGATTACATTTTCTCATCGAGAAACATCACCAAAATATTACATATTTAAATTCTTACAAGATCGTTACGGATGGCTTTCTCATCTCCTACCTCTAACTGACAATTCCGTGAACTGAACACAGGTTTACTGAAGCAAAATATCACGTCGATTAATTTGCTTCGTTGGTGCTGAAACACCGCACATTTCTACGTATAGCCTGGTCGGAAATTGATTTTCAAATGAAATATTCTAAATGGAATAATGTTTCTTTAGCGTGCTTCATTCGGTGATGCGAGTTAGACGTGCCCTTCCCCCATTAGCAGTAACTCCACTTTTAGAAGCATGATGAATCAAATTCAGGAGAACGTGTGAATAAAGTTCTAAAGCTGAATTTTATTATTGACGACTTTGCTGGAAGATTCCTTTGTCCAGCAGCTTTAACGTTGCATTGAACTGTTTCATCTGCTAATTGCGTATAACCAAATACAAGTACTAACTTTTAAGAACCGAGATACTTTGTGCAGAAGCCTGCACACATTGTTAACTCCTTGGCCGTGCTCTGTAGAACTGCAGGAACTTTAGTAGCCAATCGTTAGGCAGAATAATTCAACTTGCCTCTGAAAAAAAAACCCCAGCCATTCTCTTTAGGCGTCATGAGATAGCTGAGAAACTATCTAAATGTATTGGAAACTAAGATACCAACAGACAGATGAGATCATAATGATGTGCTCAAACTTGGAATATGTTCACTAAATATATTCGCTGCAATGCTTGTGGTTCACATTTGTGAATGATATGGAGCAAAAAGTTAAGAACGCCCTTTGGTTGGTTCTGATGAAAGGTCACGACGTGAAACTTTAACCTATTTCGCCCTCCCCAGATCTTGCCAGGCCTGCTGAGTACCTCTGGTATTTTCTGTTTTTATTGCAATAAAATTAAGTATCGGGAGAGATGTGAAACGAGCTCATGGTTCGCTATTACCTCTCTTAAGCACCTGCATAAAGTCAAAATCAAATCCACGTTGTGTTCGCATTTGGAACTCCATGGAAGAAATGAATCAAAAGCAAAAAACAGTTTTACCTTCATCTTTCAAAAGCAATAGTTGCTCTGGAAGAGAGGACACACAGGGCAGAAAAGGAATGAGACAACCCGGTGAAGTATCCTTAAGTGCAATCTAAAGTTCCTCTCTTGCTCATGTAACACCGGTCACTTAATTAGGGTTTCTAAATCAGGTTTTTTTTTTTAACTTCAGGGAAGCATAGAAACGCAGGACACAGAAGAAGGCTACTCCACCCATCGAATCTCTACTGGCTTCTTCGAAAGGCAATTATCCCAATTGACCCACTTATACCGTGTCCATGCATTTTTTTTCCATACAGTAGTTATCTAATTCCTTTTCAAACATTACTGTTGGATTTGCATTCACCATACTATCAGCTAGCCCCTTCCAACTCGTTGCATAACAAAGGTCTCTTGTTGCCTCTGACTCTTTCGTCAATTACCTTAAAGCTGTGTCCTATGGTAATTGATATGCTAACCATTGCAAACTGTTTCTTCATGCAAAACGTTCATAATTTTAAACACATCTACCAAATCTCCCTTAGCCTCTGTACTGGAAGGAGGATAACTTTTTCAGTATTTCCAGTCTATCCACGTAACTCCAGCCCATTATCCCTGGAGGTATTCTCGTAAATGTCTTCTGTACTGTCTCCCTGTCCTTCCTAAAGTGTCTTGCCTAAAATTGAACACGATGTTCCAGCTGGGGCCGAACTCATGCTTCATGTAAGCTAAACATAACTTACTGGCTTTTATTCTATATAACTATTTTTAATCCCAGGATCCCATGTAATTGGTTAGCCTGTTTCTGTCGCCTTTAAAGATCTATGCACAAACACGGAAGATATCTCTGCTCCTGCACCTCTTTGAAATTGTTCCATTTAGTTTGTTTTGCCTATTCTCATTATTCGTACAAAAATATATCATCTCGCAATTCCCTGCATTGAATTTCATCTACTTTGTTCCCGCCCACTCCACCAGCTTGCCTATGTCCTCTTGAAGTCTATTACATTTTTCCTCACCGCACTTCCAAGTTTTGCATCACCTGCAATTTTCTAAATTGTGCTGTGCACACCAAGTACAAGTCATTAAAGTATACCAAAAAACAGCACTAGCGCAAGCACCTGTGAAACGCAATGTATAACTCCCTAGAGATCCAAAAAAGCTGCGTACAATAACTCTATTTTCATCCTACTCTGTAATGCATTCGTCATGTAGGGAGCTCTGGCTTTGGTTGCCCTCGCTTAACCCATGAGAGAACATACCTAGACTATACTGCAAGCATCTATGATTGTTCCATTATATTTCTGCTTGCCAGTCTGACTGAATTTTTCCAGGGCAAGATCCTTCCTGAATTCACTGAAAAGAGCTCTCCTCTAGTTCATGGCTGTTTTATCCTAGATTGGCCCTTGTTCTTCTTACTAACTAACCTAAGTCTATCGCATTATGACCAGATTTCCATAATGCCACCTCCCTCCAGCCCCCACTATAACGTTCTCTACTTGACCACCCAGGACTAGATTGAGCAACGCCTCCTGTCTTGCTGGACAGGAAAACTGATTAAGAATGCTCTCCTGCGGACACTTCAGAAATCCCGCCCCCATCCCCAGTCATCAGTAAAGACAAGGCACCATTCAATACTGGAGTGGTTGAAGTCACCCATTATTAATACTCTATATTTATGCATTTCCCAGTAATGTTCTTGCAAATCTGTTCCTCTACTCCTTCCCATTCGATGTATTATACAACATTTCAAGCAGCGTAATGGCTCCTGTATTACATTTTCAATGTCCTCCCTGTGAAAATGCTCTATTTGGCTAGCAACATTTTATGTTGGGTGTAGCGGCCCTTCCTGTATTTCAAAAGAAGTCAAAAAGAATTTCAGCTCTGTGATAACATAGAAATGCATTTTATATTGCTGCAGTTACAATTTCACTGGAATTGAAGTAAACTTCATGTGGAAATTTATAGCGGAGTCAACTTTGGTGTCTTTGAGGAGAGGGGCATGATATAATGAGATGAGAGAAAGGTTTAAATATCCAGTGAATAACTGGTTTGTGAGTCCACACACCATTTCCTGCAAATATATGCTCTATTCTTGATTTTTAAAAAAATCATGATTAAACAGACTGACATTTTAATTGGCATGAATATATCATTGCGGACATCGAAGAAAATTCAATATCTTTGATTCAACCACGAGATTGTCTGAAACCATGCAGGTGCGTTTAAAATAGTAATCTCCTGGTAGTGTAAATAGCACACTAGATCTTACCAACACCCTCCATAATTTGTTGTAATTTCTGTAGTTCTGTAAACAAGCGTGTGTTGTTCAGTTTCGGGCATTTTACAGCAGGCACAAGCATTATAAGATCTTTCCGATTGTAGAGGCTAAAGAGCACAATTGTCCACGGCCTAGCACTAGCAAACGGTACGGAGTTCACTACAAACCCTCCAGAAAATTAAGCTCAAATTGTCACTCCAATGCAGTGTCGAGGGAGAGATGCAAATTCAAAGGTACTATCATTCGAGTGAAACATCAAAACTTAACTTTATCTGCATCTTTTGGGGGAACATAAATTACCAGCTGGTATTAGTTCAGGGAAGAACGGGCAATTATTACCAGTGTCTTGGCTAATATTCATCTCTCAATCAACATTATTAAACGTTTTATATGGTCATTATCGCATTGCTGGTTGTGGGAGCTTGCTGTGTGCAATATTGATAGTGCTTCCGACTTCACAGATGTGGCTACATTTCAAAAGTGCTACCGTGGATCTGAAGCACTTTGGGACTTCCTGGGGTCGTGCAAGGTGCTATATTTATGTAAGTTGATTCTTTCTTTCATTCCAGGGGACATTAATGTCCGAAGAGGGAAACGGCGGGCAGCTCCATTGCTATTTTTGGTTTTAATTGCTGTTACTAAGAGGTAGAGTCTTCAAAAACACTCTTGCCCCCCACCCCCTACGAGTTATTTTATTCTCCAGTGGGAGATGTTCCTAATTTATACCAAAAGCTATTGCTGGGCATATTGCTGATAAACAATATGCAATATATGCTTCCCGGAAGTCAGCACAGCATAATTGCATAAAGACTAAAGAAAACAACCCCCAAAAATGTCACACCGTCAGTTGAAAGTGATGCTGCAGCTTTTGGCGGAAACGTAATGTCACTGGGCTAGTAATATAATGCCCCAGGCTAATGCTCTGCGGACTCGGTCCCGATCCCACCATGGCAGCTGATGGAATTCAAATTCGATTAATAGATGGAACTGAAAACTCGTCTCCGTAATGATGTCGACAGTTGTAAAAACCCATCTGGTTCACTAATGCCCTTTATAAATGGTTTTCAGAGTGCAGGCCCACAGCATTTTGATTGCCTCTTAACCAGAAATAGGCTAGCAAGCTATTTAGTTCAAGCCCAGTTACGGACGGGCAGCAAATGCTGTCCTTGCCAGGGATGCCCACATCCCATGAGAGAATAAAGAAAAAAATAATAATCGCAACATCAAATGAAAGAAAAAGGCAAGAAATATTTCACCTGTTCGAGCTTCATTCAATTTCTCGTCTGCAAAATGAAGGGAGCAAAGCATAATGCTAGCCATGCACACGGAGAGCAAGTGCCAGTTTTACTTAAGCATTTGATTACAATGGAAATAAAATGACATGGAACAGAGCATGTAGCATCATTTTCACTGGTATGATATGGTTGGACATGATACAAGTTGCAAATTACACAAGTGGTTCTAATAAGTAACGAGTGTGTCTGAAAGATGTTATAAAACTAGGACGAAATTGCGAAGAGCTTTGGATTTTCTGGGGCTACTTGTACACATACTTATTCAGAAAAGGAAGTGTCTTCTTGCAACAAGTGCTCAATAGATTCTATCGGCGTACCTTTCATTATTGAATTACTCACCATCGGTTTTCTTATGGTCGTACAACTCTATAAGATTAATAATCATTATGATAATCAGAATCATCATCATTAACATTAATTAGTTGATCGTTCCCTAGCAATGTACGTGGGTAAAAGGAAAAGTGAAAATTCATCTGCATAGTTTTGTAACCTGTACTGTTTCAATGTATACTCGCTTTATTCTATGTAAAGCCCGGAAGCACTCCTTTTTGCTGTCCTCTCTGCCTGCTACTCTTACACCATTTCTCTACCTCCATATTGGTATTAGGTTTCCTTTATCTGTTTTCATTAACTTTTTGTATTTTACATTGTCATTAACCATGTTTATCTACATCCATCCTTAAATGTGTGCCTTTCTTCTTCTTCAATTCTTCTCATCTCAACCTCTTGCATTCTCCTTGTGATTGCGGCAAAATATTCTGACCCTATGTTGAAGGAAATCCATTGGTGAAGATACTTGGGCCGAGGACACTGCCCTGAGACAGTATTGTAGCAATGCCCTTGGGCTGGAATAATGGCCTCAACTACCACAACCATCTTGCTTTGTGCTAGGTATGACACCAACCAATAGAGGGGTTCCTCCAACTACTCATTGACTTTAACTTTTCTCCGCCATTCATGGCTACATAGCTATCTCCATAATGTTCGACGGCTTTTCATACATCGAGTCCTGGTGAGCCTCAATTGCAGCGTGACTTTAGAGGTTTAGTCAAAATTTTTTGATCCTAACTCCAATTGCACAGTTGCTTGGTGAATCTGAAGAAGGCGATGTGCAACTTGAGGATTTGGACTGATTTTTAAACCCCCTAAACCGAGCCATTGCAATTTCATTTACTCCACTCTGCAGCTATAAATACCTTCACCCGTCCTTTTATATTGCCCCAGCTGAACTGCAATTCTTTTCTTGCCCAGGACTTCTGAATATAAATGAAGTTTTCTTCCAACTGTACTACGACCAGCTTATTTCTCACTGACTTCTCATTCAGTGACCTGTTATTATTGATTTTATTGGACTCCATGTTAACATTCACTATCTGAGTAACATGAACTGCATTTTCTAGTCCCGCTGGGGACGAGGACAGCGGTACATGGTGAATGAAGCTATCAGAGTCGAGGCATGCTGTTTTTCCAACGGCTCTCCGGGTGCTTAACAGTGTCACAGGGCAGGTGGGAGGGAGAAGCTGAGATCCCACTCGATCCATTAGGAAGACCAGATAACAGCATTAAAGAACTCATTGTGAGCTTGTTAAGGGTCATGTTCTGATTTTGACAGGGGCGCACGGGATGCACATGCTGCATTGCGCACACCTGCTGAGTGTGGGCGGACACCATCTCTTGAATAGATGCCTGCTCGTCCCGTCTACGAGGGCCCCAGACAAAGGCACGGATGCAAGACAACCGAAGCCCTGTGCTCACTAAGACAACCTCTGAGCAGGTCATCAGCCTTCTGACGATTCGGTTCTGGTGCCTTGGCCAGTCGGATGGAGCCCTGCAATGCACACTTGCAAGTGTCTCACTCATTGCCATCGTCTGCCATGTACTGCATAACATGGCCCTCTGGAGAGGTGTGGACCTGAATATACAGAGGCTCTGGAAGTATGCAGCTCATCGGAGGAAGAGAAGGAGCAGGACGTGGAAGAGGAGGAGGAAGAGGAGATGATGGGAAAAGATGCAAAAGACCGAGGTGCCCCAGTTGCACAAAGGTGTGGCCAGGTCTGGCGCCGAGCTTGAGGGACCGTGTCAGGACTTCCATTTAAGTCACAGCATAGAAAGTGTGCACTGTTGCCGCTAATGAAGGATGAAAGGATGAACAGCTGCCCAGAGTTCTTACCATCACCGTTGATGTACCGTTGTCATTCTTCAGTACTCCACACCTCTTTCTTGTCCAACGATTAATGAAAGGACACTCATACATCTGGATTTAATTGCCAATATTTACGTGGTGCTCATAAAAGAAAATAATGTACAGTTGCAGATAGAAAACACCCCCATGAACCACCCAGTGCTCGACACAGTGCAGAGACCTCTGCACTTAGCATGGTGCTCCCCTTATAGACTCGATGGAGGCGGAAGGACCTCGCTCCCCTTTCAATGCCTGTCGCTGAGATGCACGTGGGGGTTGTTTTCATCGTGGAGGTGCTGGGGCAGTTTCCATCTCTAGGCTCTTCTGCATAGATGCTCCCTCTGTGAGAAGGGCTAAGGGTTTAGAAGAGGATTATGTCACCCCATGTAGCGGGAAAACCTCATTCCTCTCAGCGACATCCTCATCTCTTGCTGGCACTCCTATGGGTGGAGGGCAGCAGCAGCTGGGGCGCATCTGGCATCCCTCCAGGTATGTCTGCACCATCAGTGCCCCTGACTACTTCATGATAGATGGCGTCATCCTGTGTTTGTCAGTGCGCAGTTCTTTCGAGAACTCCAGGTGCTGATGCAAATTGCTCTCCATGAGATTAGCCACTCTCTCAATGGAGGAGATCATGCGCTCGAATCCCGGAGTCATTGTGGTGCACACGAGCTGGATGTACTCCTCCATTTGGGCCCATGACCCCACATTGCCTAAGGGAACTCCAATATCTTTTTCTCCAGATCATTCCCCGCTTGTTTAGCTAGAGGCTCATTCCGGTAACTCTTGAGGGTCTGCATCCTTGTCCAGCTGAAAAAGTTTTTGCCTGTCCTCCTTTTCCGAGGGCATCACAAGCTGGCCCCACTTTTGGTACCTCCGAGGGCATCCTGCTGAATTCCCGGTGCCATCCTATATAACCACATGTGAGGTCCCAGCAACGTTACTGCACTGGCAGAGGGTGCGCCTGAAAGGTGTGATCGCGCCTCTTCGGAACCCTGCCGCTCTTGTCCTTGGGATAATAATGGTGATGGAGTTGGACTCGTTTCCTCAAGTTCTACACCTGTGGGAGACAGAGGAAGAGGCCATGATAACTAGTGTTGAGCTTCCCTACATACGAACATACGAAATAGAAGCAGGAGTAGGCTATTTGGCCCCTCGAGCCTGCTCCATCATTTGATAATTTCATGGCTGGTCTGATCGAGTCCTTAACTCTCCTTGCATTTTTATCCCCCTTTCCCTTTAAGTCGCTTATTAATCAATAACCTTTCTAACTCAGCCTTAATATATTCAACAAACCTACCTCCACTGCTCTGTGGGGAAGAGAACGAACGACCGTCTGAGATAAAAAAAAAGACCTCCTCCTCTCCATCTTAAAGGGGAGACTTGTAAAAACTGCTCCACCCTCGTTCTAGTATCTCCCACAAGCGGTAACATTCTTTCAGCATCCACCCTATAAAGTCACCTCAGGATGTTATATGCTTCAATAAGATCACCTCTCATTGTTCTACACTCCAATGCATACAGACCCGAACTGTCCAACCTTTCCTCCCCTTCATCCCTGGAAATAGTCGGGCGAATCTTCTCTCAACTGCTGCTAATACCATAGAGTGACAGGAAGGTTGAAGTAACGGAAATTCATGTTTAGTTGATTTGACTGGGATTAAGGGAAGAACTCAAAACGTTCTGATGTTTTGAAACGGGCATTTTCATGTTGACAGACCATTATAACCCCCACCCCTTGAAAGGAAACCCAGGCAGGAAGAATATCAGTAGCAAATTCCCGAAGCCTGAAATTGATCTGGGCTGTCAGTTTGAAATGGGATTCTACACTCTAGCTATTTTTGTGTTCCCTTAATTTTAACAAGAAAATAACCAGGCGCGGTGTTAATTTGGCATTGCCTGCTTTGCGCGACTGCCCAGAACCAGTTCACATCCTGTCAACTTTAGGTCTCCTCCGAGTTTGCAGGACGCGCTTCAAAATCAGATGGATTCTATTATGGGCCGTTAACTGCTTCGCTACTGCACCGGTTTCACATCCACAACACAATACATTACATCTTCATGTCCACCGAGTGGGATCAGCCAAATATCTTCCCGTCGTGGAATCCTCATGATCTTATTCCCATCGAGTAAAACGCCTTTGCTTCTATTTCCGATTGTGTCATGGATTCATGTTATGGCACTTCTGTTACATCCTCCTTTTCACGGTCCTTTTCTCATTCGGCCCTCATCTGGGTTTTCCCACCTCTTTCGACTGCCTTCAGTGAAAATGTCTGGAACTGCTTTTGTTTTACGCCAATTACGTCTCTGCCCCAAAGCTGCCTGCCCCTGCACTTCTTTTCTCACCTTTTGAATCTTTCGTTGGCCATGGGTGCATGTTGAACTTGTTGCCAAGGCTTAACACGGGCGTTACGGTTCAACCTCCCGTTTTGGAACCACCCTGCTTTAATTTTCATGTCAATTCTGTGAAAGATAATGCTGATTATGTGTACCACTTGCTTGCTAATAGTAGCAACACATCACAGGCCTAGCTTGCAATTATACGTGTAAGAGTATTGAGGCAATCTGTGCAGATGTTTGTGAAGTTTCCCTTTATTAATTGTGGCACTCGGAAATGCCTGCCGGGCCTCAAGCAAATGATTAATATCATTGTGCCTAAAGTAATTTCTTCAGTTCCCCATATCATTGGGAACGCAGGTTACGCCAACTGTTCACCGGAATTACGACAGTGCTCTAGAATTTTTATCGGCGGGGGCAGTTGACTAACAGTAACAAAATCAAGAAGCGCTGGAAAAGCTCAGCAGGCCTGACAGCATCTATGGAAAGAAAGACAGAGTTAACGTTTCGAGTCCGTATGACTTTTCTTCAGAGCTAAAGAGAAGTGAAGATATGGTGAAATATATACTGTTTAAGAGGGAGTGGGGTGGGACAGGTGAAGCTGGATAGAAGGTCAATGATAGGTGGAGGCAAAGGAGACATTGCGAAAGATGTCATAAACAAACGGTCGAAGGGGTGTTGGTGGTGGTAATACTGGCTAAAGGAGGTATTAATGGTGACATTAAGGGTAGAAAGCAGGATGAGCAAGTGACTGATGGCTCTGGAGGGGTTGGGGTGGGGGGATGGGACAGTGTGGGAAAAAAGATCGAAATAGGCTAAAAGGTGAGGATAAAACAATGAATAAAAATGGAAATAAATTTAAATAATAATAAAAATAGGTGGGAATATATATATATATATAAATTTAAAAAAATAAATTTTTGAAAAAAGGGGTGAGGATGGAGGAGAGAGTTGACTAATAGTGTTCTTGTAAAGTGTCTGTTATATGCCAAGCGCGGCTAGTGTGTTCCCGAACCATCCGCCAGTCATACGTGTAGATTTCTGTTCACGAACAACTGCATTAATGGAAACAATTGAATCGTTTCAGTTACCTTTGTCTTTTTGGTTGATTTTCCGTTCTGCAAAAACATTTGAAACCAGGGATATCAATAACATGAGGAGGAGTATATCAATCCCTATGACTATCAAAAAGATCAAAGGAAGAGGGTTAATTGGGTATTTTAAGCCTTAAGTAGATGGTATTAATTATACACAATTCTAACATTTTATATATGTCACCCTGTGACCGCAAGATGAGAGCATTAATAGATTTTTTTCGACTAGGGCTCCTGCGTTTGATCTTGCGCCTTGAGCGAGGGCGAAAAGGGAATTTGAAGCCCATTGACGGAGAAGTTATGATACTATACAAATAAGATTGTCATGTAATAATTCTACGGTTGCGCCGTGCTTTGTTGCAGAGTTACAGTGAGGAGACAGAATGATTATTGAAGAAAAAAAATTCTGTCTGTTAATCAATAATTAGTACCCCGTCTGCTTAGCAGGGCCAGCTAGAGTAACCAGTGAGCCCTTGTGAAATGAATAATCAAAGAAAATGTTCAGGGAGATTGGAGTGTTAATAGCAGCCAAAAGCTGCTAAGGGATGGGAGACCAGTGGGATTTGGGTAAAGCAGCTTTCAATAGATCCAAGGCGCATTTTGCACAGGAGATTTTGTTGTTGAGGAGATGAAAATTAGCGCGGCAAGGATTGATCTGAGGGGAATGAACCAGTGGGGAGTTAGTCAATAAAAGAGGAAACAGCTAATGGGAGGAAAGGCTATGCTAGTATATTTTATATAATAAAGGAATTGAAAGGGAGCACATTTCAAGACAAATGGACTCACCAGCTTCATCCAGCAGTTTTGACAGTCTTTTAATTTCTGAAATCGGACATTAACAGAACAAGATTATGTTTCGGCAATAACCGAGCTCATTGAGGTTAATATTTAGACATAACGCTTTAATTTTCCACTGCGGGATGTTTTCGGCCAGGAAATCTGAAGCTACACCTGCAATGGGGACATGGAGGGGGAAATCCTGAGTGTAGAGTGGATGTCCGGTGCCAAGTGACAGAAATGACACCGGTAGGAACCTCTACATTGATCTACTAAAGTTCCCTTAATTTTAGTCACTATAACATCATCAGCTTAACGATACTTCCTATTGGTGCTCGCTTTGCGACTGATGCGATTAAAATCTCCAAAAGGGCGAAGGAGTCTCACCCCACCACTCCAGTGTCAGGGCTGCCTTGACTTTGCATTTATGCTGCATTCGCAACGTGGCCGCGTTTCGGGTTTCAAGGAAATTGCTTGGCAACGCGCTACCTTTGAACTTTTGAGACGCACATGATCAGGAGAGGAAATATTCTTCCTTTCAAGCAACTTTGCACGGAAGCTGACGGCTAAGGCTTGTACGTAGCATATCTGCAGTAATTATGAATTACATAGAATGGAATAAAACATACAACATCGAAACAAGGAATTCAGCTCAACTAGTCTGCATTGATGCTCATAATCCACATGAGTTTCCTTCCATTTCAATTGCGTCATCTCAGCCTTTCAGCACAGCTGTGTATTCCACTTTCTCTCATGTACTCGTCCAATTTCCTTTGGAAAGAGATATTTGGCTCAACCACTTCGTTTGGTAGAGTTTTACCCTCTCGTCAATCTTTGAACAAAAAAAACATCTCTTTACTTCCCAGCTGAAATTTTTTTCGCACATTTCAGGTCCCCAGTTTTGATTTCCCTCTGGATAGGAAATATTTTCTCCACATCTACCCTGCCAAACCCTTTGCACGGTTAAAAAGCTCCAGTAGGCCTCAATAAAATCACTGACATTCTCCATCTTTTCCTATAGCTGTAATATTTAGGTTCTTGTACCAATCTTGCAAATCTTTTTTGCACATTCTGCAGTGCTTCCATACCCTTTTCAATAACATGGAGGCAGACCTGTGCACAGATCTGTAAGCATAGCCTGACCAGGATCCGGCACGAGTTGAACATAATTTCACCACTTCTGGATTTCATGCCCCTAGAAATAAATTCCGGCTCTTGTTCGCAGTTTAATTGATTTCTGGCCTGCGATGCTGCTCTTAATGCGTTATTCACTTCATCCCGGACACCTTGCTGTTCTACCCCCTTTTTTATTTTGTTTTTGATGACATGGGCGCTGTTCCTGTTTTCCCTGCCAAATTGCATCAGCTCACCTTTATTTGTGTTAGAATTCATTTACCACTTAGCTGTCAATGCGACAAGTTTTCTAATGAATTCTTTTGTTACGTTTCATTTTCTCTCAGTGTTAACTATAATCACCAGTATGGCATCATCTGCAAATTCTGTTATTACGTTGTTTATTTCTAAGTTCGTTTCATTTATTTAAGGTACGAATAGTAATATTTCTAGAACTAATTCTTGTGGAACACTGCTTTCTACATCCCTCCAATCTGAATCACTTAGCACTAATCTCCGTTTTTCTGGACAATAATTAGCTATCCATTCAGACATTTGTTCTCTGCGCCAATATTCTCTAACCTTTGTCACGAGCCTACCATAAAGTAGTTTCTAATCATATCTCTAATGGAACTTCGTTTAAAGTGCAGGGTACAGGTTCTGTGAATCAAATCACTTTCCCCCTCCACAATGTTAACCACAAAACTCAAAAGGTAATTCAAAATTATCACTTGAACTAAGGGAAAACTGGAGACGTATATTTCAATTGACTTACCTGCATCTTTTAATAGTGTTTCTTGCACTGCCAATGAAATTCACAACTCAAATTCTTTATGATAATTACTGTTCCATGTTAATGCACGAGCTGTTCTAGAATATCGAGTCAATTTTCTCAGTTAACGTACCCTTACATACTTCATGAACAATTCAAATATTTCGACAAAACTAATATGAGTTTGGAATGGACTTGTTGACCTCCGGGACAACTTTAACCTCACCCGCCAGTGGGGAAATTGACGATAGCGGCGACAAAGTTGATTTGACGCTCTGGCCAACTTTTCCCCCATTGAAGGTAATGGAAAGCAATATTAGGTGGTGTGTAAAACCGACATGCCACCCGACCCTGTCGGTTTTCCGTCTGCCTGCTTACGCTAACATTACTCCAACCCAGCTTTCTGGGACACCATATTTCTTTAGTCTTTTGTTAGTTTCTTTGCCTCCCTGAACGAGTCACGTTTTTTCCCCGAGCTTCCTGAAACTCGCCAGTGAAAGCAGAGCGAGTTCACAGCTGCAACTGGAGTCGGGAGAGGGGGTTGGGGCGGGGGTGGGGGGAGGGGGTGGGAGGGGTCGAGTGGGGAGGGTGCGGGTCATTCAATTTCAGGTAAATAAGGCACTTCACACGCAATCCTCAATACTCAATGCTGCTCTCTTAGATGCTGGTGGCTAAGCATGTTCACAGTCCTTTTTTGAGATCTGACTTTCCACACTCTGGAGGTTTCTCCTATACTTTGGATGTTTGCTCGATAAGAGCAGAATGGTTACCGCATATTCTGCCGTAGATGAGGACCAAGGTGACCAGCAGAAGCAACTGCTGACCTCAGAGGTGTAGCTGCAAAGGAGCTAGGGGTCAGCGGATAGGCACCAGCAGGAATGGGGAGCAGCACAGAGGGCAGCAACGGAGAGGTGTTATTTTAGAAGGCATACCTGTCACATAGGGACTACAGGCAGGAGATGATCTTCCTTTAATATATACACCTCAGATGTTTCAGGTCATTTGACCAGCTGTGCCAGTCATCTGAAACCCTTTCCAACCAGCTCGACCGGAACGCCGAGACGACATCAACGGTTTCAAACTCGTCACTACCATTAATATCATTGACTTCACATCTTTCTAGGACTTTGCTGGA
Source organism: Cetorhinus maximus (assembly GCF_964194155.1). Classification (NCBI taxonomy): domain Eukaryota; kingdom Metazoa; phylum Chordata; class Chondrichthyes; order Lamniformes; family Cetorhinidae; genus Cetorhinus; species Cetorhinus maximus. Next base: position 23,198,877 of record NC_135899.1, on the reverse strand, counting down.
GACATTTGTAGGATCTCCGAATCGGAAATCTAGAAATATATGCCAAATTTGCCTGTGGATTTGCCAATCAGAGGGTGGGGGTATACAGATTTGAATCACCGGCTGATTCTCGCAAATGAAGAGTAGGACTACACGCAAGTGGTGACCATTGCGCCCCTAGGGATGGTTATCAACTGCAAAAGCTCCAAATCATCGGCGATAAATTGATATGCTAGCATAAACCCCGCCCCCAGTACCTCCTATAAATTAGCCCCATTTTCACCAATAAATTACCCAAGTTCTTCGTATAAACGACCGAGTTCCTGCTATGGATTCCCTGCAGTTCCTCCTATAAATTACCTCATATATTACGCCGAGTATCTCCTATATTATATCCCAGTACTTCCTATACATTATCCCCAGTTCCTTCTAAATATGATCCCAGTACCTCCTATAAATTACTCCCAGTTTCTCCAATAAATTACCCCAGCTCCCCCTTTAAATTAACCGAGTTCCTCCTATAAATTATCCCAATTCCTCCTATAAATTTCCGCAGTTCCTCCTATGGATTACGCTCAGTACCTCCAATAATTTACCCCCTCCACCCAATATGGCCCATAGGTTTCTCCAGTACACCTTATTAATTACACTAGTACCGTGCTATATACTACCCGCAGTTCCCCCTATAATATACCACCAATGTCTCCAATAAATTACCCTCAGTTCTCCATTTTGGCTGGCTGATGTGGGTGTGGTTAATCCAATGGCTGAGAATGGAGAGAGCTTTGAGTGGCGGCCCCAATTTTATACCCCTTTACCAGCTGCACTTCAGTGTTACCACTCTGCTGAAGAGCCCTTAAGTCAGGGCTAGGATATATGAATTCTCATTTAAGGTGACATTCAGAGTCTGCAAGCCCCTGCCAAATGCTTGCATGGATTCATATGACTGGCACATTTGATGTTTCATGTTGGCCCATCTCACAATGGAAAACAACATCGTTTCAGTGATGTACAATATTAATCCACTCAAATTTGAGGCAGTCTGTGCCAAAATTTATCCAATGGCGGACTCTGTTTGGAAGACCTGACAACACCATAATCCATTTTCTGCTTCTGCTGAATGGTTAGGCTTTTCATCAATAGCATCGGGCATATAACATCTGTATCCAGCTGAGTGGAACTTGGAGTGGTGTGCGATCTCCAGCCTTTTCTCTTTTGTAAAGTGTATATCATCTGGTAGGAATCCAGCTATCTTTCTTACTGGTCCCAGTACCTGGGTTGGTGTATGCTGTGCATGAGTCATGTGGTGGTGCACCCTCTGAACAACTGTTGCGAGGAATCATCATCTACGACTGCCATCAACTATTTTTACATGTTTGAAGGCTCTCTGGCTGACAAACGACATGAAAGTTGCAACCTATTATGAGAATTATCATGTTTCACTCCCTGTTGACATCAAATTAACAAGGTTCAATAGCCTATGAAATATGGTTATCAGATATTTATTTGTGACAGCAGGTAGCTGGAAATTCCCCGACTTCACCGATAACAGATGCCAAGATTCAGCTGATCCCCAGAGCCTCCTCATCTGCACATGCGAGGGACAACTCTGACTCATTACTTTACCCTGGTACTCTCTTCCTACAACATTGAAAGAACAGACATATGAATGAATATAATGGCTTGTGTTCATCCAATGCATGGAGAGGATTTACTGATGGCGATTACCACGGAGTCGGGTGATATTGTAGAAGGATGAGGTTGAATGCGAATGGTGGATGGATAGATGAAAATTTAACGTGAGAAATTGCAGAATGACAGAGGATGGACGCACTTATACGACGATGAGGTGGTTGTGTAAAAAGCTACTGGCAGACGTTTTTAACATAATTCTGGGTTTTACGCGCAATATTGGACTCGGCCACCACACCGCCTCTCAGTGCATCTTTCACATAAGATCGAGGTCTTCGTGACTGTAACCATGGTGCACTCCTCCTCCACTCTTTCAACCTTTCTGCACACATTGTCGCAAGAAAACGCAAGAATGGCGTCCACGAGGACACGCATGTGATCATTTCATTCTTTCTCCACGCTATGGTTGGATTTACGCTGTTGGAAGTATCGCAAACCATCATTCATTCATTCTCAAGGGCTGGAAAGCTAATTGTATTTTCCACTGCAACTGTAAATTCTCTTCCAATTTCATCGTCATTCCTCATACACTTCTATCTCGACTATTCAGCAAAAGATGTTTGCTGTTTGCTGGATTGGAGGGCAGGCAGCTTCCCATCGCCCCAACAGTTCTTTCATGGCCTTCATGCGCTGATGACGTGGATAGTGAGTGCACAACGGCATCAGAGTTGAGGCGAATCTTTCCTTCGCCCCGTGTCCACGTTTCTAACATTGCGTAGATTCCTCCCTTATGCATATGCAGAGAACAGTTATTTCAGTGCACAAGGGGGACTGAAGCTTCATGGTTTGTGTGCTCACTGGAACATTAAGGAAAACAACAAAAAGGGTAATTTTTTTTAAACAAGCAGAAATAATCAAGGAAATGTTCAAAACATTTAAAAAAAACTTTGTTATGACTTACTGGCGGATTGAAGAAGTTTTTTCAACTCTGAATAGAATTACAAAAACGCTTCGTATGTCAAGCTATTGCAGCAATGTTGGACATTTTATGCAAAAAAACGGGAAATGCTGAACATACTCAGCCGACCTGGCAGCGACTGCGGGGAGAGGAGCAGAGTTAACGTTTCGAGCTGAGTATGAACATCTGCAGGAAAGTCATATTCGACTGAAAGTGCTAACTCTGTTTTCCCGTCTCCGCAGACGCTGCCGGACTTACTGAGCATTTCCAGCACTTTCTGTTTTATCTAAGGTTTGCAGCATCCACAGCATTTTACTTTTACATTATTAAAGAAATTTGACAAGGAACCGCTGCCATAGTTTTTGTTTTGAGAAATCTAGATTCGGTCCGCTCACTTCTGTTCAATAACAACAACTTGCATTTATATCGCGGCTTGGACTCAGAAGAAAAAAAATAATCCCAATGCGCTTCACAGGAGTTTATAAAGAAAGATTTTAGACTGAGCCACAGGAGTTTATAAAGAAAGATTTTACACTGAATCACATTAGGTGATACTAGAGCAGATGGCAAAAAGCTTGGTCAAATAATTTTTAAATAACGTATGATGCAGAATCAGCGACTAGTACAGAACAGAAGGCCACTCGGCCTATTGATTCTGCACCGTCCCTTTGGTTACACTCATTCTCTTTTTCCATATACCCTGCGACATTTTTTCAAGTATTTTTCGAATTTCTTCTGAAGGCTACTATTGAGTCTATATCCACCATCATATCAGGCAGTGAATTCATAATCCCAACAATTCATTCTCGCAGAAAGTTTTTTGTTTCCCTCGTGTTCCTTTCTGATCCTTTTGCCAATCGTTTAAAATCTGGCCCCTCTAGTGATTGGCTCTGGAGCCATTTGAATTAACTTATCTTTATTTACCCTATAGAAACCCTTAATGATTTAAAACACCTCTATCACATTTTCTTTGAGAACTTTTTGCCCTAAGAAGAAAAATTCAAACGTCTCTAAATATAAATATACGTTGATATAACCTCTCATCGCTGGAAAGGATCTCGCAAATCGTTTATGTACTCTTTCCAAACCCTGGATACCTTTCCTGAAGTAAGCTCACATAAGATGGGGTCGAACCAATTATTTGTACAAGCATTGGATACCGTCAGGGCTTTTGAACTCCATTGCTGTGTTTATAAAGCCACATATCCAATGTGTTCTGTTAAATTAGGTGTTAGCATGTCCTGCCACCATCAAAGACTTATGCACAAGACCCCAGGTCTCTCTGCTCCTACAAACCCTTTAAAACCTACGATTTAGCTTGTCATGCCTCTCCGCATCTTCCTATTGAAATGACAATCTCACAATTTGCGTATTTGAATTTAATCTGTCATGTGTTCGTCCATTTAACCTTTGTACCACTGAAGTTTATTATTATTTTCTTTATTATGAGCTACATTCCAAGCTTTGGGTCATCTGAAAATTTCGTAATGATGCTCTGTAATCGCAAATCCAAGTTATTAATACATATTAAAAATAACAGTGGTCCTAGTAGTGAACATTCCATTCTTCACTCTCGCCTAGATCGAGAAAAAGCCTTCGTCAGAACTCATTGTTTTCCATACCTGTACTGGCACTGGACCTTTTATCCCATGGCTTTTTATTTTGCTATGAAGTGAAAAAGGTGGTCCTTTTCAGAAGGACCATTGGAAGCTCATATACAAAACATAACTGTTGATGCCTTAACCATTCTCTCTATCACCTCATCAAAAACTCAGTAAACTTAGCAAAACATGATTTTCCCACAATAAATTCTTTCTGGCCCTTCTTTATTAGCCCATACTTGCTCAATTGCCTGTTAAATTACTCTCGTGTTATCGTTTCTAAATGTCATGTCACCAACGATGTTTAATTTTCCGGGCTCCAACTGTTAGGTTTATTTTCCTCCCGTTTTGCGAACACGGGAGGAACATTTGCAGTCCTTCAGCTCTCAGGCACCAACCCTGCATCTATGGAAGACTGCAAGATCCTGGCCAGCACTTATTCCAGCAATTCCAACTGGCCAGCAATTTTCATCCTTACTTCCTGAAGTAATTTCGAATGTGTGCTTTCTGGACTGGATGAATTATTCACCTTATGTACTGCCTACCTTTCTAGTATATCTCCTATATTTCTTTTAATCTCATCGAGTATCTCAGAAGCCACCTTGTTCAGCGTAACTTGGCAAAACCCTCTGACCTAGTGAATAGGGATGAAGAGTAACCCTTTAATACCTTAATCATGCATTTTGTCTCCACCAAGAAATTTCAGATTTGGTCCTTAATTCGCCAAACCTCTTGTACCTTTTTACTGTGAGCTTGCCAAGGAAACTCTTTGCATTCTATTTATCTTAGAAGCTAATTTGTTCTCTGGCTCTCTCTTTAGCTTTTCCATCTCTCCTCTGTAATTTTATAATCAGCCTGATTCTGCCTTTCATTATCAAGATGAAACATATCATATTTTCCCTTCCTCTGCACAACCATTATCTCTAAATCCCTTGTCATCCAGGCAACTCTTCCGTTGGTTGGATTTCCTTTCCCCTTTGTGGCAAAATATCTGGACTGTACCCGAGCAATCCCTTCTTTAAAGGCAGCAAAAGCTCCATTACATTATTGTCTGCCAATCTTTGATTCCAATTTAGCTAGACCAGAACTATCCTCAATTCACTGACACTATACCTCTTCCACTTTATAATGTCTATTCGAGATCGGTCCTTGTCCTTCTCTACAACTAATCTAAAGCTTATGCTACTATGGTCACTATTCACGAGATTATCCCCACACTGTGACATTCTCAAGTTGACTCTTTTTCTCCCCAGGACATCTCGTCGCTGTCCCTAGATTGTTAAGCAGGCAACATACTAATCATAAAAGTTTTCATACACCAACTTCAGAAATTCCAACTCCTCCTTGCCCATAACACAATCGCTGGTTCTTTCAGTATTCAGATGGGTAGTGTCCTATTTTCACGACTCCAAAGGTGATGTCATGTGAAATGATTTCCTTGCAAATCCACTGGTCTTTCTCCTTCCTATTGTCTGGTGATCGACAAAATACACCAGTTAGAGTAATAGTTTCTTTATTGCTTTTCTGCCGTAAACAAATTGATTCTATCTTTGACCTCGCAAGCTAACCCTGTCTATCAATGAATTCTAGCTCACACTGTGCTCCTTTAATTTCCCCAAACAGCGTATTAATCAATAAAACAATACTCAATAACAGAAATATACTACACTCCTTTACCTATATTTTTGTCTCGGAGGGCTTCAATGGCAAGGGAAAGGATGCAATGAAAATTAAGAATTGATAATTTGTGCCTATTCCACAAAATGGAAGCTCCTTTCTTTGTTGATTAAAAATTCCCTCCAGATTCTCTAACCATTTAATCAAATGAAATAATTTCATAAATTGGCAAATTAGTAACATTAATAGAATAATTTAATAGAATTGCAATTTGACTTCATATTTTTCCAGCTGCAAGTCAGGAAAATATAAGTGATAAAGTGATGTATATAACTGGCGTCACAATTCATGCAACAGCAACATCAGTGGAAACGGATCAGGCAGTGCAAAGCGGGGCTGCATTTTGCTGTGGCACGCTTTGCGCGAACGCCGATGATTTAATCTATGCTGTATTTTTTCAATGACTGCAATGCTGTAGAATGTCAGACGGGTGCGAAGGTAGCTATCTGCTATCACCCCGTGACTCCAGGACCATTTGACCCGTGTACTATGTTCCAATCCTATATTCCAATGATTGCCTTGATTCCTCCAAGCCTACCATGGGAAGTCAGCCTGCCACTGTGCGCATTTCCATTCCTCAAGCAATGACTGTGCAACAATATCCTTATGTTGGTTCCTGAAATATGCGGTATCACGGGAGTAAGTGACAAAGATCTCTGGGGAAATCTTGTTAATTTACAGGGCACTTTTGTAACTTTTGGTGGGTGGTTCATTTGTAAACACCCATATAATATCACCAAAAATGGGCGGGTTTTACATACTTACTCTCCTCATCACTCTCTGTAAGAAAAATAGGACACGTACAGTAGACGCTATTTCCAAAACATCCTTTTATTTGTAATTTCATCTTTAAAATTGAGTAAAGTAGAGCAAACATTCAGAATTAAGTCAGTTCAAATATTTGTCCATTTTAACGCGAGAATTGAGTTTTGTAACGGTCCTGAGCAGGGTTTGAGGCTACAGCACAGTACGGCATTTAGTTTTAACCTGTAAATGCTAGCCAATTGTTGGAGGGAGTTTTCCCAGCCTCTGCGTTATTGACATGGACAGGCAGTCAGTGGGTAACGTATCAGAACTGGTATATTGCCTTATATTTCACACTTACTGAAGTTGGCTTGCTAGACCTATGCATTTGATTGCTGATTTTGCGTACTGCGACTTACACCGTCTTCAGTCCCAATGGAGTAAGCAAAACAAAGTCAAAATCTGTCCAAAGAGATGGTCAGACCCTTGTGAACTAGCAACAATTTAATTGTGAACGGAAACCAATAAAAAAAGGGAAATGGAGCAGAATGCAAGCCAGCTACCGATTAATTATTAACCATATTGCACTACGCAGCAAGTCGAATAGATGCTTCCCACTCCTTGTTTCTGAAGTGGCAGCAGGCCATTGTTTCCATCTGACTATATAATCGAGGCCCTCAACTCCGACTGGAAGAGTGCTGGATAGAATTATAAATTTTCATATTCCACAACACAGCTCTTTGGGATATACAAATTCTGACACTAACTCTGTTTAGGAAAAATAGTGTCCTGCATTCAGCATAATTCAAACTCTATCTAGCATGCTATTGTCACTGACAGACCAAATTCAGGATTTAATTGCTTTTTTGAAATTATCTCCCATAACTTAATAATTACCAACTGGTTATATTTATTTCACATGGAGGGACAGATTTCCATTGATTTTACTCCACATGAAACATATAAGAACAAATTACTTATTATTTTCAAATTTCGTTAAACAAAGGATCCAGCATTATAACAGATGTGAAAAAGCAAAATGAATATTCCAAATGTATGACAATACAAGATAATAAGAGCATAAACATTAGGAACAGGAGTAGGCCTCACGGCCCCTGAAACGTGCTCCGCTATTCACTAAAATCATAATTGAACTTATTCATCAACTGCAAATTCTAGTACTCTGCCCATACCCTTTGATCCCCTTAGTGCAATCTTCAAAATGTTCATTGCTGGAACACTCTGGTGCAGATAATTTCAAAGATTAGCAACTTTCCGCACGAAGGGAAGTCCCCTCGTCTCAGTACTGAATTTTTCGATTCTAAGGAATGATTATAACATTTGCACGCTGCAATATCTTAAAACGAATTTACGTGTTGGTAGCACTCTTGCGACGCCAAGGTTGAAAACGTATTTGCCGAATATTATACAACACGTCGGATATTGGAAGTAGGGTCAGTAGCGAGATGTTTTCTGATTTGGATTCCAGGGTTGCGTCTGTAGCATGGCAGTAAAAAATCTCAATTGAAATATTTTCACAGGCCAATTTTGCGATTCGCTGCCTATGGCATTGTTGAAAGTAGACCTATATAATAGCCCCAATAGGGACTATTTTGCCCAACTTACTGCCCACAGCATATTTTAGAGAAACGGAACAGGAGTCGTTTTGAAAAAAGAGGTTCGATAAAAAAAAACATTCTAGTACTTCTTTTGCTGATTTGTCGTAGTGAGGCTGTCGTCCTCTGCAATGACACACAGCTGAAGCAAAACAGAATTACAGCCAGTCCAAAGCGATGGTCACAGCTTGTGGACTAGCAGCAATTCCATTGTGAATTGAATTCTATGAAAAGAAAATGAGATGGAATGGGGAGGGTCTGGCCACTCGTGATTGTTCAACAGGCCGAGAAGAATTCGTTCTCCTCTCCCTTTGGATTAAAAAAAAAACTAATTCGCTCACAGAATCGACGTGTCGCGGGCAAGGCCATAATTTAGTGCTCATCCCTAATTGCTCCACAGGCGTTGATGTTGACAACTAACTCGGTTGCTAGGCTGCTTCAGAGCGCAGTTAACAATCAACAACTTGTTGTAGGCCTCGGCACACTTAAAGAACATACCTGAAAATGACGGCATCGGAGAGCCAGGTGGGTTTCTCTGACAAAACTATTGCTTAATAGCCATCAATAGTGATGCTAGATTTTCATTTTAGACGTGGAGACGTAATGGTAATGTCACTGCAGTAATAATCCAGTAAACCCTGCCTAATGTCGTGGGGGGATATGGGTTCAAATCTGCTCAACAGCACAGTCAATGGGAAGATAGAACTATCGATTGAAAGTGCGTTTTCAAATTCTTTCATGGGCTTTGTGCATCGCTGTCAAGGCCAGCATTTCTTGCCCTTCCCTAATTGCCCTTGAGAATGTGCGGTGAACCGCGGCAATCCATCCGGCGCACATACATCCACAGTGCTGCTGGGAGGGGAGTTCCGGGATTTCAACCTCGGGACAGCGAAGTTCCAAGTAAGGATGGTATGAGACTTGGAGGGAAACTTACAGGTGGTAGTCTGCTGCCCTTGTTATTCTGGATGTTAGAGCTCGCAGGTTTGGAGGGTGATGCCGAAGGAGCCTTCATGAGATGACGTTGTGCATCGGTGGTGGAAAGAATGAATGTTGAAGGTGATGGACGGGGTGTCAATCAAGTGGGCTGTTTAGTCCTGGATGGTGTCAACATTCTTGAGTGCTGTTGGAGCTGCAATCATCCAGGCAATTGGGGAGCATTCCATCATACTCCTGATTTGCACTTTGTAGATGACTAGACAGGCTTTGAGAAGTCAGGAGTGAGTTACTCGCTGCAGAATTCTCAGTCTCCGACCTGCTCTTGCAGCCACTATATTTATATGGTTGGTCCATGATAGTGGGGGACTCAGCGATGTTAATGCCATTGGATATCAAGGTTAGGTTCTCTATTGTTGCTGATGGCCACTGCTTGGAACTTGTGTGTCGCAAATGTTATTCGCCACTTATCTTTCCAAACCTGAATGTTGTCCAGGCCTAGTTGGATCTTGACTGGCATTGTGTCAACATCTGAGAAGTTGCGAATGGAATTGAACATTGTGCCATCATCAGCGAACATCTCCACTCTGATCTTACGGTGGAGAAAAGATAATTAATGAAGCAGCTGAATATGTTGTTGCTAGGGCACTACCTTCAACAATGGACGTTATTTACCTCCAAAAACTACAAAATCTTTGTTCTATGTATGACGCTAACTGTTGGAGTGCTTCCCTCCTGGTTCCCGTTGATTTGGATTTTGCCAGGGCTCATTGATGTCACACTCGACAATATGTTTCCTTGATGCAAAGGTAAGTCACTCTCACTTCTTCTCTGGAGTTCTGCTCTTTTGCTCACGTTTGAACAAAGGCTGCAATGAGGCCAGGAACTGAGCGGCCCTGCCAGGACCCAAACTGAGCATCAGTGAACAGGTTATTGCTATCTAGGTGCTACTTGATGGCACTGCCGACGGCACTTTCCATAGCTTTGCCAATGATTGAGAGGAGACTGATCGGGCGTTAATTGGCCAGATTGGATTTGTCCGACTTTTTTTCTGGACAAAACACACCTGGCCAATTTTCCATATTGTCGGGCAGGCGCCAGTGTTGCAGGTGTATTTGAACAATTTAGCTAGGATGCGGCGAGTTCTGGAGCACAAGTCTTCAGAACTATTGCCGAAATGTCGGCAGGATCCTTAGCCTTTGCAGTATCTAATGCCTTCAGCCGTTTCTTGATATCCCCTGAAATCGGCTGAAGATTGGCATCCGTGATGGTGAGGACTGCAGGAGTACGTCGAGATGGGTCATCCACTCAGGACCTCTGGCTGAAGATGATAGCACAGATGTAGCGGGCTGAGGAGCTTTGTTCTGATCCACTGTTTGGGGGATCGCTTGGCTCTGCCTGTCGCATGCCACGGTTTTGAATGCCTATAGTCCTGTGTTGCAGCTTCACCAGGCTGAGACCTCATTTCAGGTTTGCCTGGTGCTACCCATGGCATGCTCTCCTGCGCCCCTCATTGATCCAGGGTTCATCCCATGGATTGATATTATTGGTAGATTTGGGGTATGCCAGGCCATTGGGGATGAATGCATTTCTGCTGCTGCTGATTGACCACAGCACCTCATGGGTGCCTGGTTTTGAGTTGCTAGATCTGTCCCATTTAGCACATTGGTAGTGCCAACAGCACGATGGAAGGGCCCTTGACTTTACAAAGGCTGTCTGTTGTCATTGCCTCTTATAGTGCCATGGACAGATACATCTACGGCAAGTGGATTGGTGAGGACAAGTTGAAATAGGCTTGTACCCTTTGGTGGTACTAAGACCATCTGCCACCGAAGCAGTCTAGCGGCTTTGTCCTTCAGGGCACGGCCAGCTCAGCCAGTCATATCACTATCCTTTTACTCTTGGTGCTGGACATTCAGGTTCCCCAATTAGAGCACATTCTGTGCCACCCCTCAGTGTTTCCTCCAAATTAATTTCAAAGCTGCGGTAATAATTAGGAGGTTTCCTTGCTCCTGTTTGACCTGATGACCCAGGGCAGATAGTTCTACTTCTTGTTATTGATGCCAGATTTGTTTTTTAATTAATGAATTGAATGAATCAATTTAAATTCCACCAGCTGCCTTTGTTAACAGCGGATTAGCCCGGACCTTTGGATAACCAGCCCAGTGAAATTACCACTTTGTTACCGTCTGCCCTCGTTAGGAGTACTGAACTGAGATTCAATGTCATTAGCAATCTTCCAAGCAGGCTGCTGTCATCCGTAAGGAAAAGTCAAGTTCGGTTTCCTTCGCAATTTAGCTTATTTAACAGAATTTAACATTAATTACTATTTATCAACTTATAGAATTATCCCAGAGCAGCGATATTTCCGTTGCAGTCGCTCCATAGGAAACAACACCTAAAATGGCGGGTGAAAGTACCTTCTTACGCATTTGACGTATTAAAATATTCGTATTAGCGTGGGATAACAAAATAAATATTGCGAATATGTGAAAATCCGTCCAGCTCTAGAAATTGTTTATGATGTTTACAGCTGAAGGAGGAGAAATTCGGCTCGAGGATTAATGCAAAACGGGCTGTATCGGATCGGTGTCGGTATCGTTTCCATGCAATGCACGTTGTTTCTTCATATTGACTGCAGTGGAACTGAAAATTAAGCGCTGCGTGTAACGGGCTGTCGACCACAACACCGCACGCCTTGCGGCACAGTTCGGGAGGAATTTCTATCCACAAATGTCTTAATTTGGTGAACCTATCAAACACAATTTTTCATTACCGCTCTCCGACTCAGAGGGTATGGTGTTGAGTCTGTTCATCGAGGCAAATAAAGAGCAGTTTCGCCTAGCTTACTGGTTATGTGCTCTATCCGATATTTAGATCCATTGATTTGAAAGGAAAAATAATCTGACTGTGGCATAAGAATTGGCAAATGCGATTTCGGCTTTTGTGCAACTGCGCCCGTTTCCACTTTTAGCCCCAAATACATCGGTATAGTTGTGCACTGTTACGATTATAATAGAGTCCATTCTACCCATAAGTGCCGGTTTAAGTGTATTTACATACGGTATACTACATACTAGTGCATGTAGGAAAAAAAAACCCTGCTTGTCCTGACTTACATGGATGTGGCCACGGGAGGTAAGTCATAATTCGGGCAGGCATTTCAGGATGGTTACTTCATCAGCCACTGGCTGAATGCCACGGATATTTAAACTTTAAATCAGTGGGCAAGAGACATGGCTTGTGTAATCATCACCAGTGAGCGATTTTGTTTCTACAGTGAAATATCTTCATTTGAGCATTATAAAGCATAATATATAAATCTGGAATGCTTGCACTATATTACAATATGATATTTTACAACACAGAATTAAAATTAAAGCATTCAGTTGTTTCAACACTTTAAATATTACAACAACTCTATGAAACTGGCTCTTTCCATGTGATCTAAAGTTTTAGCAATTGTTTCCTTAGTGATCAAAGCTTGCAGCGCCAAACCCTACGAAGTCTTTGAAACGGAAATTTCCGCGCTAAATTTAACCTCACACTCCCAAAAGGATGACGAAAAATTATGAGATTTCTGTGCCCATGTGTAGTTATTGCTCACCTCTGGAAGGGTCTTTGGCGGCTAACAAAAGAGAATGAAACCAGCACATGAAATGAAGGTTGCCACAATACATTTCTGGTCTAAACGATATCTATTTGATATCTTGTGCGATATCTTTCAGTGTTAGGGAGTGTTTCACACATATCCATGAAGCAATTCACATAAGAAAGAATGGTGAACTCTTCCATATTCGACATCGAGATTGATTTTCAGTCTCACGAGTTCCTTAATATCTGCTCGATGTCGAACGCTAAAAGGTCAGGTAACGTCATTTATTGCAGGGTTTTATATCTTATGCCAACATGCAATCCACGCAGAAGAGTCCACATCTATTAACGCACTGCAGGCCGATCTATGGCAGTTGTATTTTTCTATGTTTAGAGAAGCCATGAACGTTTGGACGTTTGTGACTCTCAAAAACCCACACTTCGATAATATCACCACACAAAATCTTTCGACTATTCGTCTAGGAAAGAAATCCAGAAATGGAATGACATTGAGGGGTTGTGCGCTAAAGAAAGGTCGATCAGCCATAAATCAGTGGTGCCTTAAATTCTGTTTCCGCCAAAATTCTAAACGACATTCAATGCATTGGCCTGTTTCGGCAATTGCTAAAGGTATCACGTGCACCGTTTCAAAAGGAAAATATTGCAAATGCTGGTAATTTGAAATAAATACCGTGAATGCTAGAAATGCTAAACTAGTCATAGAAATATGACACATGGTAATCGAAATGAAATATTTACTTTGTTTACAAATGAAAAATATTGCGGATGCTGGAAATCTGATTTAACGTTTCTGAAACGTTAACTCTATTCATCTCCACATATGCTGCCTCTCCTGCTGAGTGTTTCCAGCATTTTCTGTTTTAATTTCACGAGAAAATTGTTGTCAGTTATCTGGTACCGAGCATTTGATACGCGTGCCCTGACAGATTTTTCTCCCATAGCTGTTACATGTTAGCTTTCAGAGACTCGTGAACAAAGAACCCCAAGCCCATTTGAAGCTCAACACTTCCCAGCTTCTCACCATTTAAGAAATACCCTGTATTTCCTACCAAAGTGGATAACTTCACATTTCTTCACGTTGTATTCCATCCATCAAATTTTTGCTCACTCACTTAGTCTCTCCAAATCTCATGGAAGCGCCTTTGTATCCCCCTCAGAACTCACACTTCCACCTAATTTTGTGCCACCTTCAACTTTGGAAATATTACATTAACTCGCCACATCCAAATTATTGTCATAGATAGTGAATAGCTTGGGCCGAAACACTGATGCTTGCAGTACCCCACTAGTCACAGCCTGCCAACCTGAAAATCGCCCATTTATTCCTAGCCCCTGTTTCCTGTCCGTTAACCAGTTCTCAATCCATGCCAGTATATTACTCCTAATCCCATGCGCTCTAATTTTGTTTACTAACCTCTTGTCCATATCAAAAGCTTTCTGAAAATCTAAATATACCACATCCACCCGTTCCCCCTTATCTATTCTGCTATTTACATCCTCAAAGAGCTCTAACAGGCTTGTTAAACATGACTTCATTTTCATAAATCCAAGTTGACCATGCTCAGTCCCACCATGATTTTCTAAGTGCCCTGTTATCACATCCTTCATTATAGATTCTAACATTTTCCCTGCTACTGATGTCAGGCTAACAGGTCTGTAATTCCCCGTTCTACCTCTCCCTACTTTCTTAAATACTGGGGTTGACTTTTACCACCTTCAAGTCTGCAGGATTCATTCCAGAATCTATAGAATTTTGAAAGATGACAACCAATGCATCGACAATCTCTGTAGCCACCTCTTCCAACACTCTGGGGTGTAGATCATAGGTCCAGGGGATTTACCTATTTTAGGTCCAGTCATTGGGAAAATGCTATTCCCCTAAGGTTGTTAAGGAATTAGCAGCAGGATAGTTAGAATTGAAAGAATGACTTGCATTTATCCAGGGTTTTCCATTTCCAGCACAGATCACAAAGCGCTTCACAACCAACGGTGCACTTTTGAAATACAGTCACTTTTGAAATGTAGAAAAATCTGCTGTGAATTTGCGCATAGCGTCATTCAGAAACAGCAATGTGATCTTGACGAGATTAACTATTTTTATGATGTTCATTGAGGGATATATATTCACTAGAGCACCGGAATAACTACACTGATCTGTTTCAAAACACTGCCATGGGATCTTTTACACGCATCCGCACAGGCTAATTGGGTCTTGGCTGAAAGGTGGCAGCTCCGGTAGTGCAGTTCTCCCTTAGTACTGCGCTGGGGTGTCAACCTTGATTTTTGTGTTGAAATCTTGGAGTGGGGGCTGAACCCAGAAGCTTGTGACTCGGAGCCGAGGGTGTAGCAAATTGTCGTACAATCACCCGATGATCCTGAAAAAGAAATATGTTAGTTCACGTAGTGATCGTAAGATATCTATAATCTTTCTGCTCGCATAATTATATAATTGAATCAAGAATGTTATGTTTATGCATTCTGGCCTTAAGCAGTAATTTTAATGACTTAGATTCTCTCAGCATCAATGCCAGATAGAAACAGCGAAAAGGTTTGTGTAAATGCTTGACCTTCAAGTTGAATATTCAATGCAATGTTAGCTAAGTGAAGTTCTTAGTTTATAATGCATGTCATATGGTATCAAGCCATGCCAAAAAGCCATTTAATTAGACTGATTTGCGTATTTCAGCAATTTTATTTGGGAGTATAGCTCAACTGTTGTACTGTTCATTGACGTGCAATGATTGCGTCACCTTGTTTTCAAATATGTTGGCGAAAAACAAACGATTCCATTCATCTATAGTATCTAAACACGGCGCTCTGTTTACCTGTCTGCCCAGGTGCACCCTGCTTGCCCACTGGTTCCTAACTGTGTTCTGGTGAGGTGATATTTCGGCAGCAGTATTGAAGCTAACATTCCCCATTACTCCTGTTCTTCTTCCAAGATAGCTGTCCATAAGATTTTGCTACAATGCTCATGCACACTAAAAGAGATATTTTCCCTGAATTCTTTCCCTTACTCTGCCGAATTAAAATACTTCTGTCTTGCGTTTTGGCTCCAACCTTGAACATGAAACATTAACGCAGCGTGTGAATAGATGTTCCCTCAATACATTTGGACGTTTCTTTTTAATTACTACCTAAGAAGCCAAGGGGATACATGGGGAAACGCGCCAAATTATTCAGCGCTACTGGGCGCTCCGCAATTGTTTATTCTCCGGGAGGAGGGAAAACCGCACTCCAAGTTTATTATTGTAGCTGCAAATGAAATTTACAATGTTAATGCATGATTTGGCTGCTAAAGAGAGGAAAATAAAAATGGCAACCGCGTGTTGCGATAATAGCATATGGTGTTGTGACAAAGCTAGTTTGTCCACTACTTCTGAGTGTTAACTTAAATTATTTTGCAATTGTTTTGAGAAAAGCGAAGTACCTGTAAATTTCAATAAATTGACAAGGATAGTGAAAGCAAAACGTTAGGTCGGAGATCTGCGTAGAACGGTAAGACGTCGTCAGGGGATTGTTTATGAAGACATGATAGAGTTGGATTCTGTAAAATCAAAACGAAACAAAATGCGAAATCAATCCGTGAAAGTATTTGATTTCAAATAACAGCATTAGGGGTAATTATAATACGTTTTAAGAGGTGGCTTCAGGAAGCCCTCCATCAGGAGGATAAAATAGTTCGATGAAACCTGTCACAGATCATGGGAATGCGTAAAAGGAGAGCATTAAAAATGGCGGGCCTGGGTGTTGCGGGTAGGAGAGGAGGTGGAGTGCAGGGCGGGTTTGAATTCGTTCCACTCCAGCTTGAAACAGAGCTTATATCGTGTTTAAATTGCAAATAGTATGATGTCCGCATTGGTACGAACGATAGAGGCAGAAAAAGAAATGTAGCCGTGCAGTCAGGATTTAGGGAGCTAGGTAAAAATTAGAGAGCAGGACCTCAAAGTCGTAATCACCGGAGCATTCCCAGGACCACGCGAAAATGAATATAAAAATAGGAGGATAAAGTAGATAAATTAGTGTCTGGAATGATGGTGCAGGAGGGAGGGCTTCCGATTGTTGGGACATTGCAACCAGCTTTAGAGGAGATGGGACCCGTACAGGCCGAATGGTTTGTACCTAAATTGAGGCGGAACTCAATTCCTTGTCTGGTGCTATTGGGGAGAGTTTAAATTAATTTGGCAGCGGGTGTGGGAACCAGGAGGAAATATAAGGGCGGAGTACCAAGGTGCACAGGATACTGAGAGAAATAGATAACACTAGATTAGGGAAGAGTAAGATATAAACTGGGGTCAGAGCAAGGGAGAAAGTAATAGATTGCAAATCAGTGTTAACGTGCAAGCACATGAACGCACCGACTGTGGTAAATACGTTTGGTGCGTTACAGGCACAGTCTGACACGTGACAATGTGAGGTTTTGGGGACTGGCTCAAAGCAGGAAAGGATTGGGCGCTAAATATTCCTGGATGCGAGGTGGTTAGGGACGATATGAAAGGACGAAATGGAAAGGAGTCGCGGTGTCCTTTAGGGAGATCATCGGAGTTCTGAAGAGAGATGATGTCTCAGAATCGTCAAGGGCAGAATCTATTTGGATGGAGCTAAAGAACAAGAAAAGTGCAGTTTTCAGTGCTCGGTGTAGTCTATAGGCCACCAACTAATCCTGAGGATGCAGAAGAACACATTTGTAAGGAAAGTACAGAAAGATGCAATAATTTGAGAGTAGCTATAATGGAAGCCTTTAATTATCTGAATGTAGACTGGGATAGTAGTGGTGTAAAGGGAAGAGAGGGGGAAAAGTTCTTAGTCTGTGCTCAGGTAAATTTCCTACACCAGTATGTTTCCATTTCAACGAGAAACGAGGCACTGTTCGACCTGGTTCTTGGGAATGAAGTGGGCCAAGTGCGTCAACTGTCAGTAGGAGACCATATAGGGGACGACGATCATTGTATCACATGGTTTAGGTTGGCCATGGAAAAGGGCAAAGGACAATCCGGAGTAAGAATTAACTGGGTAAAGCCAAATTCGGCGGGGTAAGAATGGATCTGGGCCCAATACACTGGTGCCAAAGATTGGAGGGAAATGGATAGTTGAACAATGCGCTATCTTCAAAGAAGCAATGTTTCAGGTACAGTCAAGGTATATTTCCTCGAAAGGAAAAGGATGAGCAAACAAATCTTCCTGATGACAAAAGAGATAGAGCCTAAGATCAAGAAGAAAAAGTGTACTTATGACAGATGTCAGGTGGACAATGCTATGCAGAACCAGGGTGAATATAGAAGGTTCAGAGGGGGAGCGAAAAAGCGAATAAGATAAGCAAAGAGAGGTTTTGAAAAGAGAGGTTTGGGAAAGAGCTTAAAAGAGGATCACAAAGTCTTCCATAGGTAGGTAAATAGCAAAATGGTGGGAAAAGGCGGAGTGGGCGATTGGGGGCAAAAAAAGTGCAGGCAGAGGTCATAATCGAGGTATTAAATGAATGCTTTGTATCTGTCTTTAGCAAGGAAGAAGATTGTACCCATGCCATGGTGAAGGGGGAGGCTATTAATACACTAGGAGGGATTAAAATTGATAAGGGGGAGGTATTGGGTAGGCTGCCTGTATTTAAAGTTGGTAAGACACGGGGACTGGATAAAATACATCCAAAGAAACTGAATGAAGTGAGAGTAGAAATTGCGGGACACTGGCTATAATTTTCCACACTATTTAGACTCAGGGGTCATGCCAGAGGACTGGAGAATTGCTGAAGTTGCACCCATTGTTCAAAAAAGCGAGTAAATATAATTTAAGCAAATACAGACCAGTCAGTTTAACTTCGGTGGTCGGGAGCTCCTTGAAATAACAATTCTGGACAAAATTAACCGTCACATGGACAAAGGCAGTTTAATTAAGGAAAGTCAGCACTGATGTGTTAAGGGAAAATTGTGTTTAAGTCGAGTTAACTTAAGTTTTTTTGAAGAGGTAACAGAGGGGTTTGATGAACATGGACTTCCAAAAGGCATTTGACGGATTGCTGCACAACAAACTTGTGACCAACGTTATAGCTCATGGAATAAAAGAGACAGTAGCAACACGGATACTAAACTGTTTGAGTGACAGAAACAGAGGGTAGTGGTTAATTGATGTTTCTTCAAGTTGGAGGAAGGTTTGCAGTGGAGTTCCCGAGGGGTCAGCATTGGGGCCCTCGCTCTTCTTCCTGATATATATTAATGACTTTGGCCTTGGTGTACAGGGCACAACTTCAAAATTTGCGGATGATACAAAACTTAGAAGTATCATTAACTGTGAGAAGGATAGTGTCGAACTTGAAAAGGACATAGAGAAGTTGGATGGCGGAAGTGAACAAGTGGTAGATGAAGTTCAACGTAGAGAAACATGAAGTGATAGGAAGGACAAGGAAAGATAGTATAAAATAAAGGGCACAAATCTAAATGGGGTGCAGGAGCAGAGGGACCTGTGCGTGTATGTGCAGAAGTCAGTGAAGGTGGCAGGACAGGTTGAGAGAGCCCTTAATAAAACATACAGCATTCCTAGATTTGAATAATAGGGAAATATAATAAAAGAGCGAGGAGGTTACGTAAAACTTGTATAAGACACTAGTTCGGCTGCAGCTGGAGTATTATGTCCCGTTATGGGCGCCGGGGATAAGGAACGTCAGTTACGAAATAGGTTGGAGAAGTTGGGACTGCCTTTTTGGGGAAAAATGCTGAAAGAAGATTTGATGGAAGTATTGAAAATCTGGACAGAATGGATAGCGAGAAACTGTTTCCACTCGTGAAATGATCGAGAACGAAATGGCACAGATTTAAAGTAATTGACAAAAGAGGAAAAAGCGGCATAATAACATTTCACGCATTGAGTGGCCTGCAATGCAATGCCTGAGCGTGCGGTGGAGGCAGCTTCAATCGAATCATTCAAAGAGGAGTTGAACTGTCATCTGAAAAGGAACAATGTGTAGGGTTACGGGAAAAAGGCGGGAGAATAGCAATAGCTGAATTGCCCATTTCGGAGACCGGTGCAGAAACGATGGGCGGAATGGCTTCCTTCCGCGCTGTAATAATCCTGTGATTCTGTGATGATGCTACTAATCCAACAGCCAGGTGTTCAGCACTTGTTCTAGATCATAACCTAGAAATTATTTTATGGTTTTTATCTCAACCGTGTTTAGGATTGCACAGCATAAGTCGACAGCCTTGATCTTTTTGAAAACCGACATATAAATAAAACACCGAGTGATTATCATGAAGTTTAATTCTAAGGCGAAGAGGCATAAATTATAATTGAATTCTCATTAATTGCCTCACCAGTAGATTTTAGTTGTGCGTTCAGTTTTGCTATTTCTGAAATCAGACATGGATATGAACGTGAGATTGTTGCACTACAGAAGCTGAAAACATCACGATATGAAAGTTACTAATACTACAGGGATACATTGGGTATTAATTGATTTTGGGCAGTTACCTAATCCGGAGTTTGCCTAATTTTTGCAACGGCAAATGAAATGAGGCGGAGCAAAATAAATGGTTCCCTATTTGCTTCTGTCTGTGTAACCAAGAAAGAGAAATTCAGACCCGATTCTGTCGAATTCTTGAAGTGTCGTTAGGCAAACTCTTGACGTTGCAAACTGACGTTGCAGAACCGCCGGAGTCATAGACCATTTCTCTGCATTTCTCTGGTTTCATAGAAATCCGATATTTTATTTCAATTTTTACTAAATTGGATATTTTATGCAATTGGGTGTCAAATTATAAATGTGGGGACATTGTTTTAAATTTTGTTCGCTGGTGGAAATGGACGACACTAACTTAGCCGCCCATTAATCACAGCTTATCTTCCTTCCAATTGATCTCAGTAGGAGAAACCACTAATTCGATATCATAAGTTTTGCACAATCGCCCAAATATGAAACTGAGTTCTACGTAGTTTAGGCCAGATTTTGGAGCATCAAGTTCTGTTTTCCTACGGAGCCAAAGCTGTTACCTTTCAACTTGCATAGGAATTGGGCATGCGCTATAAATGCTTTAGTTCCACGAAGATCTCCGGAGAATACTTTTGAATTTGAAAAAAAAGGCGTGAATATAGCTCGATTATTCTGAACCCGTACAGAATTAATATTAACATTAATATTAACCCAGGAAAGCAAGATGTCCCTGTCACATTTGCACTGCCGCCCCCCCACCCCCCCAAGAAATTCGGCTTTGTCGTTATCTCACATTGAGACACGTCGAAAAGCATTAAGTTGTACTTATTTGAAAGATGCACACTAAATTCGTGAGAAAAAGTTAGGATTTGTCCATCCCAGTGCAAGCAGTTTTTTTTTCATATTAGCGTGGTATGTCTTAATTAGTGCCCAAACAACCACACCGGCATTGAAAACTTGTCTTCATGAATGTGACGTTTCATTGCTTCAGATTTTATAATTGCCAGAGAGGTCTTAAAAATAAGTTTAACTTTTTGTTTTAATTTTTTCTTTCACCTGCCTTTCACCCCCTTATTTTTCTCCCTCTCTTTAGGTTTCTGCATATGATTTAAGATTCATTTGAATATTTTAAGTTGCTGGTTTGGAACTTCGCTCGGCTCAGTAACTATTCTTTAATATGACTTCTTCAGAAGATTCGGAGTTGCTTTTCTTGCTCTTACAGGCCCCAGGCTATTGTCCCATTAAGTGATTATAGTCCTGTTTCAGTATGGCAACACTTAAATAATGTGCAATTAGGAAAGTGCTGTAGCGAAGACATGTAGATGTTGTAGCTTCGCCAAAGTTAATGCATAAAGAGAATAAAATAGGAGAATGCCAGATTTCTCTAGCATCAGAAAGTTCAAATTGCGAGATATATCAAGAGATCAGATGTAACATTCACGCTGGTTTTGATCTCTGACTTTGACTTGTTGCGCAATCTGTATTATTCTTCATGGTTTAAAGTGATATTGTATTTTACTTGGCTACTAAGACCTGTAAGCAAAGGTAATGGACAAAGGCAATGGGCAAAGTGGGCCTTATTAGTCTGACAGTATTAAAAAAAATCAACGATCAGATTGCAGCGACCACTGACCAGGAAATTCAGGGATATGGTTAGATATGATATATGTGAAGGATTGGAAAAGTAGGTAAAGATATTCTGAGTCATTTACCGATATCTTTCACAAGAAGTTGTCTCACTGTAATACAAATCATCAAGTTATTGTATTAGTTATAGTTGGAATTCTACAGAGAACGGACTATGCAAATGTATCAAATGAATGATTCTAGAATATATGGCCCAGTTTATAAATTGATACCGTTTTCGAAAATTGCAACTTAAAGCACATTATGTTAATGATTTTGAACATGCATTTTAAGAGAAAAATGCTTTGCAATTGAATACAGGCCCTGAAATTACCGTGTGGGATCCTAGCTACCATTATGGATTGCCAGGATTAACTGTAAAAGAATTAAGGAATGCACTATCAATTTAACTACACATCAACGTGTTACTGCTGGTAATGTTATGGAGCAGAGTTATCTCTTCAGTGATCCGGCGAAAGAAAATACCAGAGAAGAGCTCCTTAATGCAAATTGTGGGCGTGCACAGCTCAGAATTTTGCAGCTTTAAATGTTAAAGAAGGAAAGAAATTAATTCCAATAGGCTTAGGCTAAATATCTACCTCATATATGATGGAGAAACTAATATTCTTGTGGTATTGCTTCATTTCATGTTCTATATTTCGTGTTACACTGATAAATGATCTAATATTTCTGGTGTTTGGACTGTTTTCTGAAGCTATTTATTGATTAATGATAAAGAATGAGCAAATCTGAAAGCCACATGCCTGAGCCTGAATAGTAGTCGATTTATAATTGTAATTAGCCGAATTAAGCTTGGAAACACCGCTGCGATCTTTCTGCTGTAGAGCAGGAAGTAAGTGAAATTTAGATTCGTATTTCCGATTATGGAGTAAGGGATTCCTCAGGCTCTGCACCCTCAGTCACAGGTTGGCTTATCATAAATAGGGGCACCTCATCCAACTACTCAACTGCATCAATGTTAGGACCCTCGCTGCTTTAAAACAAATAGTTGACTTCGTATGATTCTCCTCCTATCAAGAGGGCCTCGGAACATTCCACCAATTGAAGTTGTAGGCTCAACTGATTTTAGCTAATGTCGCTGTAATTTCATAGATTTCCCAAAGAGTGCTGCTTTCATTTCCCAAAATGTGGAAAAGTGTGTTCTGGGCACTTGGTATAATTTGGAATTTCAAATCATTTCTTACTGCTCGCTTGTAGAACTTTTTTGCATTCTGGAAAGGAAAAAAGTGGAAAAAGAGCACAGTAAGTAAATAATAGTAATTATAATACTACGATTAATAATAACAATAATTTCAATGATAATGTGCCAGAAGGATGAGAATGCAAAATATACAAAATATCTGATCTGATTATGGCACTTCACAAATCGTAATAAAATGCAGTCTGAAGTCACTGCTTTGAGAGTGCCACATTTCTAAATTTGCTGAATTTGTTACACATTAGTGAGATGTCTGTGATCTACAAGATGATCATCAATAATAGCTGGCAGGGCACAATGTCTGTGGTAGAAATTTTATTTGCTTACTTTGGTGGGAACATGAAACAAAATTGGTTTGGCGGCATGTTTTGAGAAAGCTGTTGTGGGTGATGCGGATCAGTGTTCCTGCTTTAACTCTCCATGTGAGAACACTAAGGGAAATGGCAGATCCCGGTATCAATATCTTAACCAATAGTAACATCAGGAGCGGTAAAACCTGAATTGCACCCATTCCCCTCAGTTGCCCAACTTGCCCTTTGGGTTAAAATGGCCTTCAATTCAGCATGTTAGTCCTTTCCTCGGATATTAGATGCATTAGTTCCGGATCAGAACAACTCTGAAGGAGGGAAGAATTCATAGAGCAAATGGTGCCATAAGATAAGATTAGCTTCCAAGATGAACACATATGAGCACCAAAAACCTGTTGAGTGAGTGTCGTTGCATGTCGTGTTTAATTCACTTAAATTACTTAGACCAGACCCACACTGAGAAAAGTTTCGACAGTTTGGAAGAAAACCTAAATGTAAAACAGTAGATAGAAGTTTAAATAGGCTAATCAAGAATGTCCTGTCCTGTAACTTGCTGTGCCAAGTAACAGGGAATGGAATTCAATGGAATTGTCTTGCAATGATCTGCATAGAAAACATCACGTAAACCAAGGCATATAGCTAAGAAAAAAACTTCAACAGCGTGTCTGTCAGAAAAGTGGTCAATGATTGTTCTGGATAAATAAAATCAACCTCCCACAATGACCGAGTATATTAAGCCTCGCGGGAAACAGATCAGTTACTTGGCGGTTTAAATCGGCAGCCTCAATTGGCAGAACCGCCTTCGGGAGGGCAGCAAGGAATGATGCACTACCCATTATCTGGCATAGAATTGTTTTTCATTATCTTCAGGCAAGGATTGTTGCTGCTCCTGCTACTGCTACTCCGATTAGGAGATTTCTTGTGATGGTATGTCACGGTCGTCTGTCCTGCCCCATTCCCTGTAGCTCGTCTGCAACAGCTCTGTGACGTCAGGGAAGGAATAATTTGTTTTAAAATCACTGAGGTAGAAATTCGTCTGGTGCATAAGTGCAAATAGCTTGCTCAGGTTGATTGTCAGCGATATGCCCCCTGATATTTGTTTTTAAGAACTGCATTGGAAGTGAACAGTTAACAGCGTGTATAAAAATGCGTCTCAAGTCTCGTGCAATGCTGAGACATTTTGCACTCCCGCCCAAACCAATGTCACACCCAAGTTAGTGCATTAAATGCAGTTTTCAAATGTCGCGCACAGCTTGCTCCAGTATTCAGGTTTTAGTGCAAAGGGTCGCCAGTGAAAAGTTAAACCGCTAAATTGCCGCAGGGTTCTTCCCCCTTTTGGCAGTAAACGAAAGAGGATCCCAGGAATCCTTCTCAAAGGGGCAAATAAAATTATGGCGTTGCGTGGTGAAAATCTCGTGGGTTCACTGATATAAGCGGTAGAGGAATAAAATTACTCCGAATGGATTAAGACAACGGCCGACATATTGAACAACATGAACACGGAAACGAATTAGGATGCTCATTTACTTTAATTCCCTAAGAAAACAATGGAACGAGATGGTCAACCGGTTGGTAAATGAAATGAATTTAAATCAAAATGTGAAAGTTCTGTTAAATCGCTCCATAAATTTGCCACCTCTTTTAATATTCAATGTCATTCAAATTCTCATGAGAATATAAAAAAAATGTGGTAAACATTAAATTATGCATTGAATTGAGGGTATATGATAAACTACTCTACACTCCACTAACAATAGCATGGAGACTTCCAATTGCTACATCATGTTCGGATATCACCAGAAGACAATCACCATCATTTCTTGAAAACAGGTGTGAACCAAAACAGGGAAGTTCACGGTAAACCAAGGCACCAAAATATATGACATGAGGTACTATAGAAGATTGAAACATCTCAGGTCGAAATGATCTTTTTCCCTAAATTCTAGTAAGAAAGAATGAAAGTACACTCCTGTGCTGATCTGCGGCCCATTGCATAGTCCATCAAATTTAACCTGAGGTTATTTCTCCCCAGTAATCGCTTTTTTATATTCTTCTGTTGGCTCCTCTGTTCACTAAATAGCAACAATGTTATCTCGACATGTGCGTAAATGAACAAAAGCGGACAGGAGGCATTTACCTTTAAGTTCTTCTTCTAGGTTCCCTGTGATAAGGCAGACAATTTGGATTAGTGGATGACGCGCCAACGATGTATACATAAATCTTAATCTTAATGAACGTTATATATATATAAATTTCCTAGGTTATTATCCTCAAATACAATAAACAATAAAATGCTGCGGATGCTGTGAATCTAAAATGAAGGTAGAAAATGCTTTTCAGGGTCATAAGGACTTGAAGCGTTAACTCTGTTTCTCTTTCCACAGAAGCTGCCAGACCTGATGAGCTTTTCCAGCATTTTCTGTTTTTATTATTCTCCAAAACGTGCATGCCTGCTGAACGCCAAAGCATGTTACTTCATGTTGCAAAACAAAAGTTTTGTTCTTCAAAGCGGTGCAGGGTATCTATGGAACCGAGGGCATCTGAAGGCGTCAAGGAATGTGGGGAGACCGTGGGAAAATGGCATTGAGATAGAGGACCAGCCATGATCATATAAATGGCGGGACAGGCTTGAAGAGCCGAATGTCCTACTCCCTCTCCTATTTTATATGTTTCCAGCAGTGTGCAATAGCTAGTTTAATCGTTTCCAATGGGGCGATTCGACCGTGTTAGAGCAACTGTAATCCAGTTACCATCAATTTCCAAGTAGACCAAGTAACTACCTAAACTTAATTTGCAACCCTGGGCTGATAAAATCCGAATAAAGTGAATTCCCGTTTGGCTTATTTGATAAGGGCACTTATACACAGGATCAAAAGACGTAGGGATTCGTTTCTGGCGTTAGTGCAAAGGTGGTGCCTTTGGATGACGCCTAGTTATATGCCTACCGGATATTCAATTCAAATGGCTGCAATGCAAAGGAATATCGGATGGGGAGTATAACTGGAATCAGCTTGAAATGCAGGCTAAGACGAATTACTCTTCCAAGATGTCTACTGAGTTTGTAGATCTCAGCTAGTTGACGTCAGCAACGCTCTGATTTTGCTGCGGTCATTTGAGATGGGAAAGAAAATTACCAAGGATAGCCCTGCTGGTGACATACAGTAACTCAAATTTCTCACTGCACTTTGTACACAAAATGACTTTCATCCAATAGGTTCTGCATAAACTATGAGTGAGACTGAAGCCATTAATTTTGCAGGCAAACATCTGGGGTGAAATTCGAAAAAAGAATTGAGTAGGGTTTAGACGAGCGTTAGGTCAGGTTGAATCTTTATCATCTGTTTTGCACTGCAGGTGGTATTCAACTGGTTTTATCCTATCCGTAATGAAGACACCTGTAGTTTCCTTATGCGAACACCGTTAAATACATTTTCCAGCACACTATTCATGTGGGCATCACATTATTCGTTATAATGAGACCAGTTCTCTCGTTAACTAAGTATTAGCGGCTTTGCGACTATAATAAAAATGCCTTCCTCGGCACCATGCCTAGCCACTTTATAAGCACATTCTACCAGGGGGTAGTTATAATGGCTCCGAAAATCGTGACCACAAGAACTTCCTCCTTCGACATTTATAAACTATAGGGATCAAAATAAATTTGAACTAATGTTGGAAATCTGTCCCGTTACTCTTAAACTTTATTTCCCTTAAAGAAGCAGAGCTGGCGGAACAAACATCAGCCCTCCTAAATCCGGCCGATTCCGTCATGGCCTGGACAAGAATAAAGTGCATGAAGTATGTATATTTATTGGCTCAATGGGCCTCGAGATGTTGGGCATATGGAAAAGTAAACAATTCTTGCCTATGACAAGAAAATGTCGAGCTGGGGCCGAACGTGCTGCACTGAATTTCCTGCCCACCCTCGGACATACGCCGATTTAGGGACTGTCATCCGGACAAGGATTCAGGCATGCAATAGATTGTAAAGGGAACTCCTAAGTTAACAATCAGATCATGCGATCGCTGCTTTACCTGGCAATTTCTCTTTTGATCCTGGCATGTCGAAGAAAGTACAAATTAGAATTTTATTATGCACAGTGAGGCAGCCTATCATACATTATTGCTATATTTCCTTACTAAAATATAATTTCTGTTGTACTGATGTGCCTCTGCGAATATGCCTTGTTGACACGGGTTTCCGTGGTCATGGGAGCGAATCGCCACAGGAAGCCTCGGCATCCTTATAGAATCAGGGAACATTTACAAATCAGATCTTTTCTCAGTTTTCAGGAACATACCAACATGAGAACATAAGGATTAGGAGCAGGAGTAGGGCATTAGGCTCCACGAATCTGCCCCGTCATTCAATAAGACCATGGCTGATCTAAATGTGGCCTCAGTGCCACGTTCCCACTTAGCTCCGACACCGTTTCACTTCCTTGATAGTCAAGAATGTATCCACCTCTGCCTTAAAAATATTCAAGGAACCCGCCTCTGTCACTCTCTCAGGAAGAGAGTTTAACGGCCTCACGATCCTCGGAGAAAAAATAAATCTCCTCATCTCCGTTTTAAATGGGAGACCGTTTATTCTCCGTTTATTCTTAAAATGTGTCCCCTAGTTCTGGTCCCTCCGACAAGGCGAAACATTCTTTTCGCATTCGCTCTATTAAGCTCCCTCAGGATCTTATATGTTTCAATAATATCACCTCTTATTATTCTAAACCCCAATGGGTACACGCCCAGCCGTTCAAACTTTCCGCATGAGAAAACCAGCTCATCCCATGAATCAGTCGAAGGAACATTCTCAGAGCTGCTTCTAATGAAATCATCTCCTTTCTTAAATGACACAGTACACAGTAACCTAGATGTGGTCTCACCAATGCCTTATGCAACCGTAGCGTAATATCCCTACTCCTATCATCCATTTTCCTCGGAATAAACGACATCATTCCTTTTGCCTTTCTAATCACTTGCTGTACTTGCATGTTAGCCTTTTGCGATTTATGTACCAGGACACCCAGATCCCTCTGTACAGCAGAGTTCTGCAATCGTTCTCCATTTAGATAATATGCTGCTTTTTTATTCTTTCTGCCAACGTGGAAAAGTTCACATTTTCCCACATTATACGCCATCTGCCAAATTTTGTCCACTTACCTAATTTATCCATATCCCTTTACAGATCCCTTATGTTCTCTTCACCACATACTTTCCTACCTATCTTTGTGCCATAAAAATAGCAAATGCACACCCAGTCCCTTCATCCAAATCATTGATATGGATTGTATGCAGTTGTTGTCCATCACTGGTTCCTGACACTCCACTCGTTACACCTTGTCAACCCGAAAATGGCTCATTTATGCTTACCCTCTGTTTAATGTTAGTTTACCAATCCTCCATCCTCATTACATCATAAACTGTTATTCTGTGTAGTAAGCTTTGATGTGGCATCTTGTCAAAAGGCTTCTGGAAATCTAAGTACACCGCATCCACAGGTTCCTTTTCAGCCACGTTTCTTGCTAGTTTCTCAAAGAACTGTAATAAATTAGTCAAACATGATTTCCCTCTCACAGAACAATATTGATTCTGCCAGATTGCATTGTCATTTTCTAAGTGCCCAGTTCGAACCTCCTTAATAATGAATTCTGGCATTTTTCCTATGATGGGTGGTAAGCTCCCTGGCCTCTAGTTTCCAGCTTTTTCTCTCTCCTTTTTTGAATAGATGAGTTACATTCGCCATTTTCCAAACTGATGGAAACTTCTCAGAATCAGGGGAACTTCGTAAATTCAAATCCAATGCATCTACTATCCCAGCAGTCACTCCTTTTTAGATCCTAGTATTAAGTCCATTAAGGCCAAGGGACTTGTCAACTTTTAGTTTTCTAATTTTCTCAGTACCTTTTCCCTGGTAATTGTAATGGTTTTAAGTTCCACCTTCCCTTTCACCTCTCGATTCATAATTATTTCTGGTATGGCATTTGTGCCCTCTACAGTGAAAACAGATGGAAAATACCTGTTCAATTTGATTTTTCATTCTTTTGCAGAAAGTGGACGTTGCTGGCTTCACCACTATTTATTGTCCATTCCTAATTGCTTTTCATCCGCCATTTCCTTCTTTTCCATTGTTAATTCATCCACCTCGCTGTCTGGAGGACCAATGCTCAATGATGACCCAAGGTTAGATAAGAGAGTAGGTTGTGAAGAGGACATACGGAGTCTGCAAAGGGATATAGACAGGTTAAGCGAATAGGCAAAAAAAAATGGCAGATGGAGTATAATGTAGGAAAATGTGAATTTGCTTACTTTTACAGATAGAAGAAAAGCAGTAAATTCTTTACGGAGACAGATTGCAGAATTCTGAGGAACTGAGGGATCTGGGTGTCCTAGTCAATGAATCGCAAATGGTTGGTATCCAGGTATAGCAAGTAATTAAGAAGGCAAATGGAATGTTGGCAGTTATGGAAAGGGGGATTGAATATACAAGTAGGTAAATTTTGTTAAATTTTTACAAGGCGTGGGTGAGACCACATCTGGAGTACTGTTTACAGCTCATGGTCTCCTAACTGAAGAAAGGATATAACTGCGTTAGAAGCAATTTAGAGAAGGTTCACATGACTGATACCTGGGATGAAGAGTTACCTTATGAGGAAAGGTTCGATAGGTTTGGTCTGTATCTGCTGGAATTTAGAAGGATGAGAGGTAACCTTACTGAAACGGATCCTGAGGGGACTTGACAGCTTTGATGCCGAGAGGTTGTTTCCCCTTGTGGAAGATACTAGAACTAGGGGTTATAGTTTAAAAATAAGGGGTCTCCCATTTGGGAAGGAGGTGTAGATTTATTTTCTCAGAATGCCGTTAGTATGTGGAATTCTCTTTCCCAAAGACCAGTGGAGGCGGGATCATTGAATATTTTAAAGACCGACTTAGGTAGATTCTTGATTAAGAATGGAGTTGAAGGTTATACGGGGCAGACAGGAACGTAGAGTTGAAGTCACCATCAGATGAAGCAAGATCTTATCAATTGCCGCATCAGACTTGTGGGGTCGAAAGAAGTAGTTCTGTTCCTAGTCCTTATGTCTGTATGTTCGTATCTGGAAATTTATTCCAGGAAGCATAATTGCCGTCCAGAAGGCTGCGTTGCAGATGAATAACCATGACCTTAGAAGGATCTGAGAGATACAAGAACATCATACACAGGCAAAGACGTGAAGCGGTATTGCACAAATAAACTTCCCACGCATCCTTGATGCAAACAACCTATATTTCCAGATATATCATCACACCTGTCCCGAAACATCGATCTTTAATGTCTTTAATTTCTGCAAAAGAAAAGGCCGTATAGATGCAGAACGTTAGCATTGCTCTTTGCAAAAATTTAAAGGTGTGCGGTGTTCTGTAGTTGTACAGAGTACTGAAATCTTCATCAGGAATTAACGACGCATTAAAAAAAAAGGTCTCCAGACGTCCCAAAACACCATTATCTAATCCAATTGAGGGCCATTCTTAACGTGTAATCTGTTCTATTTTTCCGGACTGTTGTTCAAAGTAGGCGTCATAATCTAGAATTTTATGAATAATCTCTCATTGCTTCTAAAAATTACAAACAAACAGACTATTAACATGGCCGCTACAAATCATGTGACCTTTGGTATTCTGAGCCGTAGGCAGCCCTGAGCCTCAAGCGAACTCCTAATTAAATATAGATATTCACAACCATCAGGGGAATTCACACATCCCTTTGTTCAATGATGGATCATCATCAAAAGATCTACAGGATTCCAGCTGGCCTGTTTCTCCTTGGACAAAAGAGAACATTGCAATCCAATGTGCGTAAAACGGTTGTGTATCAACCCTATCAACCTTCCCTTGTATTATGATGGTTTCCAAAACTATAGGGTGAATCTCAAGGCGTCAAATGACAACACAGAATGCGTAATCAACATACGATCCTCTGTTTGGAAATAGGCCTTTGAAAAGGTGGTAACCTGATGTGGAAACGATTTAGTTGTCTGTTTTTAAAGTTCAGCAAGAAGCTGCTTGCAAACCAAGAGTTCCACAGAAAGTCATTGAACTAGCTGCAATTCATTCAAGCAGCCAAGGTAATAAACAGCAATGCCTTGAACGCGGCAGATCCTACAGAGAAAGCGGCTCTCCCTATCTTGTTCAAACTTTAGGTTCCCCTGAGAACCAACCTTCAGGAATTTTGGTAATAAGAGCGCCCTCAGATTACTGAGAATCCTTCGCTTCATGACACCTTCACTTGAACAAATCGAACAACTTCATCTAAGATATTACAGGAATGTCACAAAATAGACAAAATAATATTAAAAAATGTAATAACGTTTTACCTTTATATGTAACTAATCTTTGTGTGTGTGAGTATGCGTGTGTGAGGCGAGTGAGTGAAACTTTGCATTATTTCAGGATAAGTGCGTGGTAATAAATGACATCTTTTTAAAATCTCACGAAATGCTTGCTGCTATATTATTTAATTGGAACACTCACACTGAACGTAAGAAAACACACACCTCTTACATACAAAAACACTGATCACAGGAAGTAAAAGGGAACACCTATAGTCTGCCCATGAGATAAGCATATCTTGAAAATTGGATGGGACACATGTATTCTTTGGCTCAGGCATTTCTTCATTTACCCTTTCATGGATCGTCTAAAGATAGCATCAAACCGTAGTGACTGTCTTAGTTCAAGTGTAGTAATATATACAACTTCTTTAAGGTGTATTGATTTCACGACCTTTTTTTAACCTGGCACGTTATGATTCTAAAATTGATGTAGCACAATTTAAAAAAAAATGTACACTTTAAAATTACGTTGATGTTGCTAATGTCTTTGGGTATGGGGGAATCTGGGTAGATTTTCCCGTCCATGGAAAAAAATTACGTTGGATTGGTCTTACTGGGAGATACTCTATTTTTCATTTCCACTGCCTTTAATGGAAACGAGAAGCAGGTAGTTCCTATTCTTTTGGCAGCTTTACATCCAGGTGGCAATTTGGAAAGCTGCCAAATGTATCAAAATTCGAAGCAGCTTAAAAAAAGAGGTAGGTTGGGCAACTCTGAACGCCACTTTAAAGATAAACACCTTCAAGAGAAAAGAAAGAGTAGCAGGTTGAACAATTATATATAATTCAATATATTTCTTCGTAGCGTTTTGAATATTGAGGTAAATAAAACTGTATATGGGGTGAAGCGTCGTAACGAATGTGATGCAGCCTGTTTTGTCCGCCAGTTTCTGTTTTGCCCTCCTCGGCCATGCGAATTCCAAAATACACACTTGACTTGGATGCAAAGAAATTGAAGAATTGACTAATTTGATGAAAATTAGCAGAATCGTCAAATCAGAAGATGCAATGCAATATTTTCAAAAGATGGTCAACAATATTATCAAAATATGTTGAATAAATATGCGTTGGAATCTGCAATTAATGAATGGTATTTGTCACAGAAATTACTTTTTTCTATTTTAATTTCGCTTCACCAGCTCACATATGATATATGTATGTATGCAGTTTATTTATTTAATGACTTCTTAGAGGTCTACCTATCATATGGGCATGTAAGCGGTACTCAAAATCCAGTGTCCTTAATGTACTGCAAATGTATCTATCATTTTGCAGATGATACGAACTTTGGAAAATTTGCCAGTTGTGATGAGAATAGTCTTGAATTTCAAAAGGAGCTAGACATGTTGGTGGATTGGGCAGACAAGTTCTAGATGAAGTTCAATGCAGAGAAGTGTGAGGTGATTCGTTTTGGCTGAACGAATGTGGTGAGACAGTATAAATTAAGGGGAGAAGCTCTAAAGGAGGTGCAGGAACAGAGAGACCTCGTTATTTATGTACATAGGTCATTGAAGATGTCAGGGCATGTAAAGAGAACAGTTAATAAAGCATATAGTACCTTAAGCTTTATTAATAGGGACATTGAGTACAAGAATAAGAAGGTCATGTTGAACGTGTATAAGACTTTTAGTTAGGCCTCATCTGGAATACTGCTTCCAGGCCTGGGCACCATACTTGAGGAAGGATGTGAAAGCATTGGAGTGAGTACAGAGGAGATTCACAAGAATGAGTCCAGGGATAAAGAGCTGTAGGTATGAAGATAGATTGGAACTGTTTTCCTTGGAGAAAAGAAGGTTGAGAGGGGACATGACAGAGGTATTCAAGATCCCGAGGGGTATGGACAGGGTAAATAGCGAGAAACTGTTCCCACTCAAGGGAGCATCAAGAACCAGAGGGCACAGATTCAAAATGATTGGCAAGGAGTAAAAGTGATAAGCGGAAACTTTTTTCACCTGGAGCGTGGATCGAGCCTGGAACAAACTTCTTGAGAGGGCGATGGAGGCAGGTTCGTTAGAGGAATTCAAAAGGGAATTAGATTGATATCTGAAAAGAAAGAATTTGCAAGGTTACGAGTATAAGGCAGGGAAGCGGGACTAGCTGGAATGCTCTTTCAGAGAGCAAGTGCAGACTCGATGAGCTGAATAACCTTCTTCTGCACAGTAAAGCTTCTGTGATTCTCTGGTATTGCAATTGTATTTCTGGATGTTTAGAGAAAACTTGCAGATTTTTAACTTTTGGGACCCTCACAAAAATACGCTTCAAAATGGCTTGAAAATGTTTTGACTGTTTTTTCTAGAAAAAGCTGTAGAGTAACAACTTTGGGGTGGTGGGGAGCTGTTGAATGTGATCTCGAGAAAAGTTCATGACACGGCTTTAAATGAATAGTGGCTAATTTTCTGTTTCCACCAATTGTAAAGAATAGCCAATTCATTCGTATGTTTCATAAATTGCTAAACACACCAGGCGCTGGAAATCTGAAATAAAAACAGAGAATGCTTGAAGCGCAGAGTTAGCGAATGAAACCTATGAAAGTCCATCCACTTGAAGCGTCTACGCGGTTTCTTTCGCCACAGGTGCTACCTGAGTAGCGGAGATCTTCCAGTGTTTCCTGTTTCGTTCAGGCGCAAAATGTTGGCAAGTTTCTGGTCCGCTCATTTGACACAGATACGTTGACAGGCTTTTGCTTCGGTTTAAGGGTCGATAGTGGTCTCGTAGTGATTTCCACTGTACTAACAAATCAGTAATGCTCTGGAAATGCTGGTTCAAACCCCACCACGGCAGTTTGCGCAATTTAAATTCAATCATTTAAAAACAACTGGAACATAAAACTAGCCTCAGCAATGGCGAACATGAAACTATCGCCGATTGTTAATGTCCCTCAGTGAAGGAAATGTCCCGCCCTTACCCGGGTCTGTCCTACATATGACTCCGGACCCACATCAATAACTGCCGCCTGAAATGGTCAGTTCAAGGGCCATTAGGGATGAGCAACAAATACAGACCTTGCCAGCGATGCCCTCATCACGTGAAATAATAACAAAATAAATAGCGGAAATTATCACACGGGATAATAAAAACGCAGAGCAGAACGTACGCAACCAGACAACTTTAAAAGCAGCACGCTGGTAAGGGTTTAGGAGATTTGCATGAGAGTGTAAAGGTGCAATTGGGAGTTATTTTGTTCAGTTCAAGCAGGCCCATACTCTGATGCCGGGATGCCTATGATGTTTATAATTTTACATTATTCCATTGACGTAATTAGCGTAATGTTTGGCTTCACAGATTTGGTTGCCCATTATGTGTCCAATTAAATATTGATCCACTGAAGTTAGTAGGGATAGTTTTGACTTTAGTGATTACGTAAAATGCAGAATGTCGGTTCGGCCACCTATGAAACATTCCTTCCGATTTACATTTCCATTGAGTTCAAAGTAAAGGAAAGTTTTATTTTTGTTAGTTCATGGCATGTGAGCGTCGCTGGCTAGGCCAGCATTTATCGCCCATCCCTGATTGGTCTTGTTCAGAGGGCATTTGAAAGTCAACTACATTGTTGTGGGCCTGGAGTCACATGTGGGCCTGACCAGGTAAGGACGACAGGCTTCATTCCCTAAAGGGCATGAGTGAATCAGAAGGGTTTTTACGAGAATCGACAATGGTTTCGTGGTCATCGTCAGATTTTTAATTCCAGATTTTTATTGAATCAAAATTTCACTAGCTGCCAACGAACATGGTTTCCTAGAGCATTACACTGGGTCTTCTAGAATACTAGTCCAGTGACAATACCGCTTTGATATCACCCCCCCCCCCCCCTTTCATAAGAGCTGTATAATTGGTGGTGCAGCCGCTGTCCCGCATTTTGGCTTCTCGACAGAAGGAACTGAATATAAGACGATAAATGTATGGCGGCCTATGTAGACCAAATAGTGATCCTAAAGTTTTGTCCTGTATGTTAACTCGCTCTGAAATGAAACTTTCATTACTTGTATCCCGTCTTGTATTACAACATATTTCCAATGTCTACCTGTATAAAGACTGGAGAGGTACTTCGCGCGATGCAAAAAAAGTACATATCCAGTTCAGATCTTAACTGGGAACTACTTTTACACCACTAGGTCACGTCATTATAGGCGGGAATTAGAATTAAGTCAGTGTGCTGGATCAGGCCTGGACTCTAACGGAGCAAGTGACACCATTGAACTGAGAAGGTACCTGTAAATAATTTTCACTCGAATTTCCCTCTACGAAGCACCACAAAATGTTCTTATCAGTTCTGCAAATCAGCGGCAAATTGTTAAGGTAGATGTAGAACAAATTTATTTACCATCTTCTTTTGCACGCAGAATTTCCGCTGTAGGAATATAAATGCAAATTAGCGTAGTTATTGGAAAACAATTAGTAATATTTCTGCTAGTAGAATTGTATAATCGAACACAATGTGTTGGACGAACATCTTAGACACTAAAGCCTGAAACAGTCACAATAATGATTTAGTTCTTTTCCACATCAATGTCAGGCAAAAACGGCGAAAACATGTTTGTCTACAAGTTTGCGATTCAAACAACAAGTTTAATATTATGCTAGCTGTGTGAAATTCTCAGCTTACAACGCATGTTATATCGTCATGTCATGCCAAAAGCAGGGATCTAGTTGTTATCAATTGAATGATGGAGCAGATTTTCTTTTGAAATTTTTACTAAACTGGTGCACTGTCCTTTGACATTCAGTGATGCCTATCTTCAAATATCTTAGCAAAATACAAATGGGTCTCCATGTGTCTGTGCGCCACGTTCTGTTTACCTCTTTGCCGAGGTGCTAACACATTGTTCCTCACTGAGTTCTACTGAAGCGATATCGCGGAAGCCATATTGAAGCTCTCGTTTTCTGATGTCAGAGCCTCTCTCCCAAAATGTCTGGCAGTAGGATGCTTGCTACAAGGCTAGTGTTGCGGAACTTACCGAAGTTCTTCTCCGAAGCTTCTTCCGTCTCTCTACCCAACCGAATTAATTCAGTCTGGCGTTTGACCTCTAACTTTGAACATCAGAAATTAACGTAAACTGGAAATAACCTGTGTACACTTATAGGTTCTACTTAAGTGACAGCTAACAACCATTTGTATGTGAAAAACGACCAAGCTGTAGCCATCGTTGTTACGAGCTCTACAGTTATTTACTATTGGGCATAAGGGGCAAATTGAATTCCAAATTTATTAATGGTACTGGCAAAGTGGCTTCTAATTTTAATGCAAGCACTAGCTGCAAGATAGAGGGAAATGGAAGTTGTAATCAGGCAGTATGCTCAAAACGTTGCCACAAACAACTTTGTTCACCAATGTGAAGCATTACCTCAATTCGAAGTTGCTTAAAATAGCAAAGTTTCTATTGGAAAGTTTAATAAATTGAAAATGATATTTGAAACAAACTGCAGGTCGGAGATCTACATGGACAGGTAAGAACTATTCAGGGAAATATTTATAAAAGTATAAATGATTCGAGATATCAAAGTAGATTAAAATGCCAGCAGACGGCAATGAAATTGCATGATTACAAAGAATAGCATTAGGGCTGAGCAGAATGTATTTTCAGGTACATTCGACTAACTTCAGAGGCAGTGCTAGTTTCAGGGAGCACCCAATCAGAAAAATGAAATGGATAAACAAAGCTGTCCACACACGATTGGAATGTTTAAAAGAGCGAGAGAACATTGTAATGGCGGGGTTGGATGTTGGGGTGGGTGTTGCTGCCTGGGAGCCGGATGTGGTGTGGAGGTGGGTTTCAATTATTCCACCATTTTCTCAGAAATCAGAACGTGCAGAACTTCGAAATTGAAACGGGATCGTCATGCTGCTTATCTAACAGCCAAGTGATCAGCACTTGTTCGGGATCAGATCCTAGAAAATGCTCGCACAGCGAAACCGGACAACCTTGATCTTTGTTCAAAATGGACATGTGAAAGCATGATGTGTCCTTCAACTCAAATTGTTTCGCGTAAACATAGAAAGGTATTCTAAGCTAATGGCCTCACCAGCAGCCTGTAGTTGCGCGAGCAGCTTTTCTATTTCTGGAAACAGAAGTTAATAAGAAGACGTCATGACATCTACTTTAAACATTCCTGATACAATAAAAATAAATTGGGTATTAATTCATTTTTGGACAGCTGCACAACTGGAGGTTGCTTAATTTTTGCAACCGTAAAGGAAATCAAGCAGAGTGGAAGATGGTGGCCAAATTGCATTTGCCGGTTTGTGCAACAACCAAAGAGAAATATTCATTTTGGTCGCGCAGAACTCGAGTATTGCCTAAAATAAAGACATGGCTAAGCTTTTCGACCTGGACTCATCAGGACCCTCGCAAGAATACCAATATAAGTGAGGGGGGAGGGCTGGGGGGAGCAATTCTGCTGTATGTGAAGAGAATGCTGATTGGTTGGCAAGTGGATTTGCCATGGTGAATGCACCACTGATGGTGACTAACAGTTGAATGCCAAGCATTTCTTGAAATTTAAGACAGGCAGCTTGGCCCTGATGGGTCAAGGCATTGACCTGAGGAATGAATCAGTGAATGGCTGTTACTTATTTTGTCCAGCTGAAACAGGTATAATGTGTGTACATGTTCTTTCTGTCTGCAAAGAACAGGTCCTGAAAATATGTAGCTTCCAGTACACGCAAAAGCGCCACATTGCGACGGAATGTATCTAACCTCCTACCCCTCGCATATTTCCAAGATGTGGATGATACGTTGGTATATTTAAATCCGCAGTTGCATGTAACAATTTCCTTATTTGTCTTAATGGGCTCCATCCTGCACTCACATTCACCTATGAAATAGGGCAGTCAAATGAACTCCCCTTCCTTAACGTACTAGTTGAGAAATCTGCCAGGTGATTCTCTACCATGGTCTACCGCAAGCCTACCTTCACTGGTCAATAAACGCATTGGGATTGTTGCAATCCCACACGTCACAGGATTGGCTTTATCGGCAAATTTATCAATAGGGCCCAACCCATATAATCACCAAGCAAACTTGATGGTGAAATAGGGCGCGTCAAAGACATCCTGCAGAATAATGACTATCCTGATCAGATCATTTCGCGCTGTATATCATGCAAGCTCATGAACGGGCCTAAAGCCGTCACTTTAGGCCCTGAAAATGTGCCCAATCTACCTCAGATTACCCTGGGAGAACAAGGTACCTCAAAAATTTGAAGTTAGCTGTTTCGTGCTACTGCTACGCAGTGGTATTTGCCACTAGCAGCGTGCTGCTGTCAAGCCAAAAAGACGCCCTTGCCGATCACACAAATGAAAAATGTGGCATATGAATTTCAGTGCCAATGTGATGCTACAACGAGGGGAAGATCGTACCAAACAGCATGTTCCAGCCACTGTTCGTAACGGGAGTGTTTAGACTGCACCCAACGAGCTCGTGCTTGCAAAGGTCCAACATTAGATCTGATTCCGCGACTGGACAACATTTGCTAAATAATAAGACCATAAGACCATAAGACATAGGAGCAGAAATTAGACCATTCGGCCCATCGAGTCTGCTCCGCCATTCAATCGTGGCTGATAAATTTCTCAACCCCATTCTTCCGCCTTCTCCCAGTAACCTTTGACCTTTTAACCTTTTTGAGGTACCTTGTCCTTCCAGGGTAATCTGAGGTAGATTGGGCACTTTTCAGGACCTAAAGTGACAGCCTTAGGCCCGATCATGAGTTTATAAACTGAGGAAGTAAAATGCCCAGAGTGTTGCGCCTTATAATTTTAAAGAAGGAAGAAGAATGAATCCCGAACAGGTTTGGGTGGGAAATCTACCTCAGATTGATGGAGGAATGACTTAACCTGCACAAATGCTTAATTGTTTGCTCTATTTTGTGTCTGATTTCTATGGTGATATCATGATCTGATCATTGCACTGCATCCTGAATCAAGTCATGATTCACAGCGAATGAATGACCAGACCTTTAGAAATTCATGTACCTGAATCTAAATTGCAGCGGATTTATAATTGTAATTAACAAATGAATCCTCAATGTGCCATGAATTACGCTGACAACCAATTTAAGATTGTTAGTCGGACTCAGAGTGTGGCTCATTTGGAAGCTACATATATTAATACACAGGGCCCAAGCTTCGACATGTCTCTTTTTCAGCAATAACCAAAGAGAAGTTCATACCCTATTATGTCGCCTCCCTGGGGCATCGATATGCATCTGGGTCACCCAGGCTTAAAAGTGGCTTTCGGGAACCGATGTTCATTTCCACTGATTTCTCAGAGACCGACGTTTTCTTTGAATGAAAATTTAATTGGATGGTTACTGCAATGGGGAGTGAAGAAAATCCCAAGTGTAGGGGCATCGTTTTAACTTTTGGGTACTGATCAAATATGGATCAAAAATAGCAGTTATTGAATCACACCCAACTTTCCTTCCAATTGAGTTGAGTAGAGGGAAAGTTAATTGCCGACCAACTCGATGACACGCCTTTTGCATTTTCATCCGAATTTGAAACTGTTCCACAGATTTTTCGCTTGGGTGATAAGTTGAGCATGTGATTCATATTTCTTTCAGTGCTAAGCCTGTTACGATTCAATTTGCATAACAAATGGCCATAAGCTTTACATGCCCCAGTTCCTGAACAGTTCCAAAATACGAGTCGGAGTTTGAAAAATGTGAAAGAAATAGCTCTATCTTTCTGAAGCCGCATAACATTGGTATTACTATTAATATTGATGACAGAATGCAGCTGCTGTCCCAATTACCGTACCTCGGCTTGAAACAAGCTAAGTTCACTAAAGAAAGGTGAAAGTCTGTCTATTCCACTGCAGGTAAATTTTGAATGGCGTGCTAAGGCTTAATTATTGTCAAACATCCTCTCCGGCATTGAACATTGGCTTTTATAAATGTGGAGTTTCATCCCTACAGATTTTAATAATTGTGGGAGAAATTCAAAAATAATGCAATGCAATTGATGTCTTTAACTTGTGTGTTCTTTTTCGTTTATCTTTCTCGCGTTTCCATATTTCCATATTTCATTCCCCCTCTTCATTACTTTTACTGTGCATAATTTGACATTGAATGTTTCAACTCACTTATTCAGAATTTGTGCAGCTCAATAATGCTGATCAGTCTGGTTAATTCAGGAGACAGAGTTGCTCGCCCTTTTCACACAGGCCCCTCAACCTGTAAATGGCGCTATATGGAAATGGCTCCCTAATCACAGCAAGTTTCAGTGCAAATGCGATTATTAAAACTGTGGGATAGTGCTGGTCTACTGAATGGCATGCTCTGTTGATTAACTGCTGATGACGAAATCTGTCCCATTCAGTAATTAGGGTGTTGTTTCATTACAATATTGTCTAAACAATGTGTAATTCATACAGTGCAGAAGCGCAAGTTTGTAGTGCGCAATTGAAGCGCCATACAATGCTGTGTTTAAAGAAGATAAAATGGGAGGATGCTAGACCGCTTTGCTATTACTGTACATAGTTAAAATTACGCTACAAATCAAGGGATATTCCTATTATTATTGCTGATTTTTAAACTGGCACTTTACAATGTTACAACCTGTATTATACAATTGTATGGCATGGTTTCACATAACGTTGCTGCACACTGAGTTATCATTGTGCCATGTGACAAAAAAAGCTGAGATAGTCGCATTACAATTATCAATGTGACAATGTTTGCAATACGTTTCCACGACCAAAGCATTTTATGGAGAAATAATACAGTAATCTTTGAGAAGTAAGTTCAAAGGAAACAGTTAGATATGCAATGATGGTTTGTCAGGCATTGTATTCTGTCTCAATTACCGATATCTTTTATAAGCAGTTGTCTCACTGTAATAGAAGTGATGAAATCAATGTTAGAATTCCTCAAAGAATCCAGAATATAAATATGCCATCGAATACTTCTAAAATATCAGAATATAAGTCTAGTCTGTAGTTAAAAGCAATTTCTCAAATTGTAATTAATATCACATTGTGTCAATCATTTGGATGATATATTTTAGAAATAATAATTTGCAATTAAACTAAGGCCCGGAAATTGCCCAGTGGGATACTAGCTACCAGTGCACATTGTTTGGACAGCATCAAGAAATGCTTTATCCCAGTATATTAGAAGTCAACATGTTGCCACTAGCAAACCCTATGGAGCATATTTTCCTTTTAAGTGATCCGGCGTAAAAACATATGGTGGGAAGAAGCTCTTTTTACAAACTGAGGAAGTAAAATGCCCAGAATTTGCGCCTTATAATTTTAAAGAAGGAAGAAGAATGAATCCCGAACAGGCTTGGGTGGGAAATCTACCTCAGATTGATGGGGGAATGAATTAACCTGCACAAATGCTTAATTGTTTGCTCTATTTTGTGTCTGATTTCTATGGTGATATCATGATCTGATCATTGCACTGCATCCTGAATCAAGTCATGATTCACAGCGAATGAATGATCAGACCTTTAGAAATTCATGTACCTGAATCTAAATTGCAGCGGTATTATAATTGTAATTAACAATCCTGGCCTGAATATGACAAAAAGTCAACGACTGAAAGGGTTACAAATCTATGAACACTCCTAATTACAAATATGCTGACATGGATTTCTCAGGCTCTGCACTGTCAATCGCACTGAGTGGCTTTTTGCAAATTGGGGCACATCAGCCATGGTCGTTATTATCAGCACTCCAACCGCTTCAAAGTAAGCAATTGGCTTAGTATGATACTACTCCTTTAACGAGGAAGATTCCACTAATTAAAGTGTCGGGCTCGACCAATTATTGATGCCACTGCACAGTTTTCTCTCTGACAAAACTATTTCCCCCCCTGAAAAACAGAAACGTCTGTTCTGGGTTCTTGGTATAATTTGACATTATACAGCATTACGTACTGCTCGCTTGAAGGAGTTTCTTGCATTCTGCGAATTAAACAAAGAGCACAGTAAATAATAATAAACACTTCAATGGTCTTAGGCGAAGCGGGTGAGAATGCGAAATATACATAATATCTGATTGGCCAAGATAATTAACAAACCTGAAAAAAAGTAAAATAGAAACAGAAAATTCTGGAAATACTCAGCTGGCCAGGTAGTATCTTTGGTGAGAAAATAGAGTTAATAAGCAGAATTTTACGTTCCCTCGCCGATAAGTTTGTAGGCGTGGGATGGGGCGGCGTGGGGGGTGATGAGGGGTGTGGGGGGCGGGGGGCAGGCGGCGGTAGAAGGACGTGCTGAATGAGAGTCCGATTTCCCGCATGGGCTTCCGGCCGCCGGATCTATTAGCAATTTTACCCGCCCGCCCTTGCCGCAAT
Source organism: Cetorhinus maximus (assembly GCF_964194155.1). Taxonomy (NCBI): domain Eukaryota; kingdom Metazoa; phylum Chordata; class Chondrichthyes; order Lamniformes; family Cetorhinidae; genus Cetorhinus; species Cetorhinus maximus. Next base: position 23,155,886 of record NC_135899.1, on the reverse strand, counting down.
TGAGGCCCTTCAGTGGCCAATTATTGACCGTTTAAGGGCCGTTTCCCGCCCAGACTTAATTTCCAGGCTGGCGGGAGCAATTCCGGGCTATGGGGAAATTCCGAAATAAATAGGTTTCAGGTGTGTGGCGGGAAGGGAGGACGGGGTCGCTTCCATCAGCAGTCGCCTTTTGACATCGGCGCCCGCCATTTAAAATCCGTAGCCCCATCCACGTGCTCTTCGCTGACACCCCAATCCCCCTCTGACCTGCCCCACAGCCTCCCCGACCCGACCGGCCCTGAGACCCCCAAAATTGACCTGTTCCTGGAATCTCGGAACTTCGACTATTGGAACTGTTTGCAGTCTCAGCCTTGTACACTGCAGATTCTTGCGCTGCAGGAACTAAAAATCGATTGGCCGGCAGTTCTATAAGGCGGGACTTCCTGCAGAGTGAAGAGCGGATTAATTTACCTGCTAATTTACACTCCTTGGAGCGCGATATCGCTGCGGGGCAGGCAGTGCCTGACTCTTCGGATGGCGGGAAAGGAAACTCCGCGATCCTAAAAACCCTGGCCAAAGTTTCACATTAATGGCCTGGCCTGAAACTTTGCGCGTAATTAATATTCACCGTGGAGGCGGGCCTGAAGGCCGGGTGCGGTATAAATTGGGTCGGGAAGGTGCGGATGGGCATCCCATCGCCTTCTTGAGTCCCACCAAGGGAGTTGGTGCAGGAAGAGTCGAGAGTGGCCTTCTTGCCCGGAGGCCAATGGAAGGCCTTAAGGGGCCATTTGAGGGCTTTATTCAGCAGCCACTATTATCCAACCAACAGCGGACAGGCTCAACGACATCTGGTAAACCCTGGCGGGTGTGCCTGCAGCCTGAATTTGGGGGAGTGGGATGGAAGTGCTCTTCCTTTCTCCGGCATCCTGTGTCGAACCAATAGACTACGGGTAGCAAGTGTGGGATCCTGAAAAAGCCACGAACTTTAACAAAACGTTTCTCCACCCCCTCGTCGTGGCCTCCCTGGTTGGCCGCTATGATTCAGCCCCACTTACCTTCGGGCCAGGGTTCAAGTCCAGATCTTCAGCTTCAGGCTTCCTTGATACAGGCAATGGCCAATTCTTCCAGCGCAGCTGTCATTACCGGAGAGCTACTGCCCTCTGATTGGCTGGCAGCTCTCGGAGGCAGGGCATCCGCCCCGCGCCGGAAAGTATTGCAACGAATTTGTCCTTGTGAAGACGTGAAATCCATTGGAAGCCAGGGGGCTGTCTATTTCAGACTTAATCCCAAGGGCATTCCCAGAAACTCTCAGGGTGTTGCAACAGACTCTGCAGCCAGTGGACATTGTCGCGACCGTTAATATTCCACCAGTTTGCTTTGTTTCTCCGCACGGTTCTAAGTTAGCTGATTTTGTAGCTCATTACTGACATGTCTGTGGTAATGATGTTAGTTCTCAATAAATATAACTGTAAGGTGAACAGGGGTTGTGGTAGAAATATTATATGTTGAGTTTGATCGAAACAAGAATGGTTTGGCTGCATGTTTCCGGAAAGAAGGGCGGGGCGAGGTGGGGGACAATGTTATTTTCTCTTGCGGAAACCGGAAGGGGCAGTGCAGATCTGCGTTTTATACATTACACAATAGTAAAATTAGTGAGGTTAACATCTGCGTTTAACTTTATCTACCTTCCCGTTTCCCACTGCTGTTTGGATTAAAATTGTCACCAGTTCACCATTTTAATCCTTTCTGTACTAGGGCCACAACAGAACAATATGGAAGAACCGAATCAAGGGACAAGAGGTGCTCTAAAATAAGTTTTGGCTTTGAAGATAGACAGATGTTAACAACAAAAGCACACTGAGTTAGTATTGTTGCAGGTTCTGTTTATTATCCTTAAAGCCCTAGGAGTAGATAAGCCTGAGAAACGTTTCTATAAATTGAATGAAAGCTAAAAATGTGAAAGAGTGGATGCCACAAGGAGCAGTGCAGGCTAATGAGAGGAATTATGGCTTTTTAATTTGCTAGTCCAATTAATACAAATGGAATTCAATAAATTCAATGGAGTCGACTTGTCAACCAAGCAGCACCATTTCCTCTTGTAGTTTGCGTTCGTTTGAAATTTGTTGTTTGTCCTGTTGAATGAAAGATGAAAAGCTTCGGCAACACGTCTCTCTTTTCAGCAATAATTAGCTTCCATTAATCTGCATAGTAAAGAGCTCGTAAAACAAGGAATATGTTTTAATAAGAAAACTGCTACACTATTTTTTTAATCAGAAAAGTGATTAACGATTGTTCCGGATGCATCAGTAAAATTAACTCCCCTCAACGGCTGAGTGCATGAATGGCGAGTGGATATGAGATCAGTAACTTGGAAGTTTAACTAACGGACGTGCACCAACTGAGCTGTCTTAGTGTCGGCAGCAAGGGATACTGCATTGGTTATTAGCTGGTATAGAATTCATTTCCTACTGCTTTCAGGGAAAGATGGATTTACTTTGAAACAGGCGTGGGAGAAACTCATCTTGTGCGTAAATGCAAAGCGGGCTGCAAGGTAATGTTAGCATAAAGCGTATCCATTATGTGCCCACTGTTATTCGTTTCTAAGGGCGCTTTGGTACTCAATAGTCAACAGCGTGTACATTAGACGCCTCATACAATTCTGGCAATTTGGCACTCTCGCCTAGGACTTTGTTCTATCCCCATTGACTATATATAGACTAATTTTCCGATAACGTCCACAGTTAGCTTCAACATACAGGTTTATTTAAATTTCTGAAGGGTGACCCCCATTGTTTTGCAGTAACATCGACAGATTATCCCAGGAAACCTCCCGAAACGGATAGATATAATTACGGCGACTCATCGATAAAATTTGCGATTATTTACTGGCATAAATAATTAATCCTAACAGATTTAAACAACGATTAATAGTCTTATAGCAACATGACACTACACAAAATCACTAGGTCATTTTATTGGTTCCATGTTGTAAGAAAGTAGTGGAACTCTCCGACAATCAGAAAGCTAGTAAATGAAGTTGAAATAAATGAAAATGTGAAGGTTTCGTTAAACCTGTTGTTAATTCTGTTAATTTAAAAATATTCAGTTTCATTCGGGTTTTCACGAGAATAAAGCAAAACATCAGGTGTAGGCATTATTGAATTATGCACATTGTGTTGAAGATACATAACACGTTTCTATATCCCACGATCCACAATGGCTTGGGAATCTCCAATCACCATACCACCATCACGAGAAGACCTTCACAGTGGCCAAATAGGGAAGTTGATGATAAACCAAGAGGGAAACTATGAAAGGAGTTTCGAATGAGGTTTGAAATATCACACAACGAGTTATATTTTCCTTTAAGTTCTAGATTCAGCGAATGAAGGTATGCCGCTGAGCAGACTAAGTCGCCCAACCATTTTTTGTCAAGTTTGCCCCGAGGTTCATTCTCTCCATGGACCGCCTTTTCATAATCACACGTTTGTACTGACTGCCCCTAACGCTGAAAAGTGCTTTTTCGACATATGCAAGGATAAACAGGAGGGCACGGCAGGTTTCTACCTGTGTATCCTTCCTCTAAGTTGCCTGTGGAAAGATAGAAAACAGGATGCAGCTAATAATAAGGTCCCAATGATCGACAAAAACGGGTGCCGGGGCATTTCCTCTATGAATGCACAAAAATCATCTGACTTCGTTCATAAACTGAGTTAGGATCCCGTTTAATCAAACGCATGGAGAAAATCCATCCCGGTAACGGAAGAACAATTTGATTTTTGTAAGGTGAAGGAACTTGTCATTGACGCAAATTGAACATGCACGCTGAAAGCCACAATGTGTAACAGTGTTGCAAAAACCTGTTCATCATAGCAACGCGGCGTATGGAATAGAAGGTACAAGAAGTGCACAAGGATAATTTTTCTGCTTCGTATTGGAGTATTCGCCCGTGTAAAACAACACTAATTCAGTCAATACTAATCTCTGAGCAAAATCCTGGAGCCACGTTACTACAGAAAAATCAGATGTAACACTTGAGTTGATAATTTAGAAAAATGGGGTTGCCCTTCGAATTATTTGAAAAGGCCTTATAAACCCCATCCAATTAATTAATACATCGTTTTTGGCGGTAGTGCAACTTTGGTGTCGTTGGATTGGCCGCCTATTATATCCATAAGGTAGCCTTCATCTAGTAAGTCAGTTGCCTGCATAAACAACGAGATCGACAGAGGGTAATAATTTTTTAGAGAAGACCCTGGGGTGAAATTGGAAACAAAAATGAGTTGCGTGTAGAAAAGCATTAGGTGAGGTTGAATTATTTCAGCCGTTTTACATAGCCACCCAAGGCCAATTTTTCCCCGCTGAACCAGAGTTCTGACCTCTGAACATTGTGTTCAATTGGATTGTAACATATTCATAATGAACAGGTTTCTACTTTACATTAAGGTGTTTTCCTGTACGTTCTTCATGTGACATAACATGATGCAACATAGTGGGAAGATTTCTCTAGTTATCTAAGTGTTAGCCACATTGTGCCCAGGTTAGAAAACTCTTCTCCGGCCACTATGACTAGCTACATAGTAAGCACATAGTAACATAGTATTCATTAATTCTCCAAAATGAGTAAAGGTCACAAAGCATTGTGAACGTAGGGAGATAAGTAATTCTTGGCCATAACAACGCATCTCCAGCTGAAGCATTAACGTATCGGCGTGAACTTTCCACCCGCCCTCGCACATTATCCGATTTTGGACTGTCAGTGGGACATTAACACGCCCTTTACATGTTAGCGCGTCCATCGAATAAGATTCAAATACGCAATAGATTGTCAAGGAACTTGCTAAGTTAACAATCAAGCCATTCAATTTCTGCTTTACCTTTTAATTTCTGTCCAGACCCTGGAAAGTAGAAGAAAGTAGAAATCAGAATTTTATGTTGAGAGGTAGGCAACCCGACACACTTTATTGCTATATTTCTTGAAAAAAAGAAGGAAAAATAAGAAAGAAAGAAATAATGAAAGGAAGGACGAAAGGAAGAATGCATGTAATAATGAACGAAGGAAGGGAAGAAGGAATGAAGGAAAGAAAAGAAGGAAGGAAAGATAGGAAGGAAGGAATAAAGAAAGAAAAGAAAGAAAGAAAGGAAGGAACAAAGGAAGGGAGGAAGGAAGGAAGGAAGAAATAAAGAAACAAAGAAAGAAAGAAGGAAGAAAAGAAATAAAGAAACAAAGAAAGAAGGAAGAAAAGAAATAAAGAAACAAAGTAAAGAAAAAATGAAATAAACTCTTTGATTTAGAAAGAAAGAATGTCTATCCTTTTTTCCTTTCTGCATATTTCTTTATTAACCTGTCACTGGTGGTTTATTGGTGCGCCAGCCTGTGCCATGCCATCACATACTTTCCGATTTTTGTAGCTATGGACGTGAATGGACACAAGGTGACCTCGACAAGCAACCTGCAAAGCGGATCTGGCAGTATACAAAATAATGCGTTGATGCACTCCTTAGATGTTTTGGGTATCTTTAGCACAAATGCTGATGAGCACAAAACTTACAGAACACCTTTCTTGTTCAAGGTGACAACAAAACGAGGAAAAGTTGCCATCTGGAAAATTATTCTGGAATACACCATTGCAGTCCAGTTTAATAATTTGCAAAGAAATAAAGAAGAATCAAAAATACAAATGAACATTACACACGGGCTATAATATGAAGAATGGCGCACAAATAAACTACGAATGCAAGGAACACATATTTCTGAAATAAAAACAAAAGCACAATCTTTTCTGAACCTGTTCCGGTGGCTCCTCCTTGTAGTGCGTTAATTTCTGTAAAAACAAGTGTCAGTATAAGCACTTATTTTTGAATTTTACCCACTTATAAATTTGTGCCAGCGATTTCTGGTTGCCCGAACCATCTAAACCCTCCACTGTAATTAGGAAAGTATGCCAACAGATTGGGATTCTAAAATCCACCATAATAATTAACAACTTCAGGTAGACAAATTGGCAGATTGAGTAAATATATATCAGATCCAATTTAAATATTCAATTGCAACGAATTACAAGTTGAATTAAATGGAATTGAATATGGGATTTAGCTTATAAAAGCTACGCAATATGATGCCACCTGTTTTGCCCGCTGAAGTTCCATTTCAACTTCCCCCACACCCTCCACCAACCTTACTCGATTCCCATACACGATTTCTAATATACATTAGCCACTTGGATATGGAACATGAATGAAGTTTGTCAGTTTGATGAAGGTATGAAAAGAAGCAGGGCCACACATTTAAAATATGCAGCGCAAGGTTTGCAGACGGGTGGCCGTCAGCAGGCTCATGAAATGTTGAATAAATAGCAAAATATAAAACTAATTTTTCATAGGAAGCATATTTTCTACTTTGATTTCAGTTCATCATGACACTCTTCTCCAACATAAGGTCAAGAAGTGAACACTTTCGCTGATGATTGCACAGTGTTCAATACCATTTGCCACTCCTCAGGTAATGAAGCAGTCCGTGCCCAGATGCAGCAAGGCCTGGGTAATTCTGGCTAGGGCAAATAAATGGCAAGTATCACATACACTATGGCAAGGAATGACTTGTCTCCAGCAAGAGAGAATCTAGCAAACACCTTCACTTCTCAACAGCGTTGCCATTGTTGAGCCAGCCAACATCAACATCCTGGGTGTTACCCTTAGAACCTATCTGAACCATGTATATAAATGCTGTGGCTATAATAGCAACTCGGAGGCTGGGAATTGTGAGGCGGGTAATGCACGCCCTGACTCCCCAACCCTGTCCACCATCTACACGGCACAAGTCAGGAGTGTGATGGAATAATCTCCACTTACTTGGCTGAGTGCAGCTCCAACTGCACTCAAGAAAGCCGACACCACCCAGAAGAAGACAGACCGCATTATCAGAAAGATAATCGGAAATACTCATCCCTTCCATCACCGGCACATAGGGCCAGCACTATATTCAATCTACAAGATGCACTGCAGAAAGTCCCCTAGGCTCCCTCGATAAGACTTAGCAAAGTCGTGACATCTCCCATCCAGCGCATCAGACGGATGGGAACACGTCCACATGCAAGTTCCCCTCCAAATCACACATTATTCTGACTTGGAAATATATTGTCGTTCCTTCACAGTTACTGGTCAAAATATTGGAACTCCCTGCCTGTGGGAGTAGCTGCACAGTATTGACTGGAGCCTTTCAAGAATGCGGCTCATCACCACCTTCTTAACGGTAATGAAGGATGGGCAATAAATATTGACCTTGCAGCGACGCTCACAATCCATGCTTGAATTGAACAATATGCACCATACCTATGTATGGAAACGGTACGATTGGGCAGAACTTGCAAAGTTTAATTAGATTAGAGGCGTTTGCTTGTTACTGTCCGAAAAAAAGAGACAGGTAAGGCGGAGTTTCTTTTACCCTGAAAATAATAGGTATTCGGAATAGTCTTCGAGGAAAGGTGATTCAAAACAAAGTTTGAGATTTTAGTTGAACGTAGAGTTTAAATCGGATGGAAACTATTATAGCTGATTTCAAAACACAGTTGCATTCTTCTTTTTCTGAGTGAGGGTCAATTATTGAATAAGACATTGTCTTTGCAGCCCCTAATGGACTCCCATTCAATGTGGTGGGACATCTGGGTCATTTACCTGCAGTTTTTTGTAGGAGCTGTCTCACTGTAAGGCAAATGGGCAAATGAGCGCATTGAAAGGATTTAGATTTTTATTCCTCAAACTGATACGTTTTAATGATTTGAAGCAATATTAATTACTAATAATTATCCGTACTTTGACACCACCAAGGCAGATCAAGTGCGCATTCCTCTTTGGCACCAAATTAATGTTATGCTTGAACACCAATAGGAGTCTCTCCAACTGAGTAGTATTTAGCTTTTCGCTGAACTATGACACAATGTTGCAACGTTGTTTAATTACAAAGCATCTTCACAATCATCGCGATTCTACTCGAAAGTCGCATGCAAATCCTATACGTAATCCAAATTTACAATCCTCATCTGTGTTATATCAAGAGTCGATTTGCTCTATGCTGCTCATTTCAGCTTCCTCTCCTCTTGCTCTCATATAGTTCCGTTATCCTAGAATGGCTTCACTTGAGCTTTGTTAGGGACGCCATTCCTCTTCGACCTTTCCGTTACCTTCGAGTATTCGGCCAGCTGCCTTTTCAATCCCCTGTACTGCGATTTTCCGCACGCCTCCCAAGCTCGCTCTAGATACCCCTATACCATAAATTGCGCATCCTTAATGACTCCAAATTGTTGCTTGCGCCTCCGCCTTTCAAGATTATTTAAAAAAAAACATTTGGGCGGAACTTTTAACCTAACAGGCCTGCCGGGCGACTGACAGACTCGGGTTAAAATATTGACTCTACTGGGCGCGGTAAAAAATCCTCGTACCACCTGATCCCCAGGAATTCCCGACGCGCATGTTAAGGTCAAATTATTTATTTTTCCGGACCTTTCTCACTGCTTCATTTCTCTTTTGCATTACATCTGAAACAAAATCTGTTCAAGACCTCTTCATTTCTCTTCTTAATTATAATCGCCTACTCTAATTCAACCTCTTTCCGATCTGGTCATCTATTCCAAGGGCAACAGTCTATATATTTTTCTATTGATAGTTGCATAGGAGGTCCACTTGTTTGGGAAATTCCACTAATTGGGGCAAAAAAGGCCTAGAAACTGTTCCATCTTTTGAAAGTGTTATCATGCATAGCGTCTGGCCACCGGCAGTACATTATTCTCATTTAAGAAGGCAGGGTAACTAACGTAAAACCCTTAGGCCAGGGAGCTGTTGTTTCTTCTGTTTTGTTTTTCTGTAGTGCAGTTCTAAATGCAGTATCACAGAATTATTGAGAAACCTCGACTCTAAAGGTGGCGTCTTCGGAAGCTCGATTCTTTCTCGGTGAAGGACACTACATACATAGAAGTCGTTGTTATTATTGTTGTTAATCGAAATATTCTGCTGGTATTAAAGGTCTCAAACTTTTCCAGCCATATCAGTGCAACATTAACCAGCAGAGAGAAAGAGCAATGCATCGTCCTAACTCGCATACTACAGCTACGACTTTGCTTAGCGCCAGTCAAACACCTGTGACGTTATAGGCGTACACTATTAAAATATAAAAACGCTGTTAGTTTCAGTGGATGGAATAGATGGCATTTCATAAGTTTACTCTAGTAGTGTATGTAGCATAATTCATGTTCTTCGCGTTTCCTAAGCAATTAAATTATGCAGAATATACCCAAGCAAACATGTCCACGATTTAAAGAAAGCCAGTTCTGCGTATTGTTCTTCACTCATACAACGTTATAGAACAAGATACACTTCCAATCTGTTCTTGGAGCACCTAGTGGATTGTTTTGGCGCATGCAATGAGTGTTTAAGCGGAATCTCAACGAATAGACATGAATTCACTCATGTTGACATCCGTAGGTTCCAACTGTCGTAGCAGTTTAATTCAAATAATGAAATAAAACGGTTTCTTCGGAATGGAGACCAACGTATTTGATAAAAATGCTTCAACCTACAGTGTAGATTTCAGTAGGTTTCTAAATTGAAAATATTCCATTCGTGTTCCAAAATCCATGAAGTTTAAATACATCAAAAGACATAGGTGTAAACTCTACTTTGTGACTTACTGGTTCTTTGCAGCATTTGTTTACATTCTTAAAAGAAATATACATGCTATTAGAAAGCAACGTGAAAAAAAAATCAACATTGTCACAGCAAAGGCCACGAGGAATACGTGTGAGACAGTGTTAGTTAAGTAAAAGCATGTTGGTTGTTTCCGTCACAGTTAAGGACCATTCTTCATTTGCTATAGTTCAGTTTAATTTAATTATAAATAGACATACAGAACAAATTAAAATAACCTGGACGTTTCAAAACGTACAACATCAGGCTCCATAAAGGATTCAATAGATAATAATCGACCTAATAGATAACCAATGGCTGTTGGCAGCAATCGACAAAATGCACAATCGCAAGATATTCCACGAACCAGTAAAACTAGAAAACATAATATAGCATAATTATTTTAATTTTCATTAAAAAGTGTTCATGAGCGCATTTACATCCTTCTCCAACTTCATATGGACCACCTCCAACATCCCTTCCCTGCTTTAACATTTTTGTCTTAATTTCTTGGATTAGGCTATGAACCAAATCTCCCACATAAGACCTCTGACTCCCACTTGTAAGCACACCTCAAACCCTGTTTCCTGCAAGGACTCTATTCTATCCTCCTTGTTTCTCTGTCTCCATTGCATCTTAGGAAGCATTGCATCCTTCCATATCAGCGTGTTCCATATATCTTAATTTTTGCACAACGGATGTTCCCTTTTACCGTGGTTAACAGGCACCTTAAATGTGTCCCTTTTATTTCAAGCTCTTCTGCTCTAACCTCTTCCTATACCTTCCGGAATCATTGTCATCACCTTTCAACCAAGCAGCTTCCATATTCGGCATGCCAACATGCAGTGTTAAGCAACGACCAAACACATCTTCCCTTCCTCTACCATTTCAGCATTCAAAGGTACACTTCCCACCAGCACGCCCTGGCCTACTCTTCAGTCACTCCCAGACAAGCGCTCCCATTTGTACAACACATTTTCATTCAAACTCAGGAGATACAACTCCCCGTGTACCTTCCCACCTTTCGATGCTCAAGGCCCCAAACACTCCTCCAAAGTTAAACAACAATTTACTTGCATTAATTTCAATTTGATATACGACATTCATTGCATATGGTCTAGTCCCCACGACATTGGTAGGCTAAATGCAGTTTTGCTGAGCTCTTTGCAAAGCACCCCTGTTCCATCTGCATGCATCACCCCTAGCTGCCAGTCGCCTGTAATTTTCATAAGATCATAAAGCCATAAGAAATAGGAGCAGGAGTAAGCCATTCGGCCAATGGAGCCTGCTCTATAATTCAATAATGTCATGGCTGGTCTGATTGTGTGCTTAACATCAGTTTCCTTTTGCCGCCACCCCCATAATCCTTCACTCTCTGTGGATTCGAACTCAATGCTGAGTATATTCATTGACCCAGAACACTTGCTCTCCGTGAAAGATAATTCCAAAGATTAATGAACATTTGAGAGATGCTTCTCCTCACCTCCTTCTTAAATGAGGAAAGCTTATGTTAAAATTATGCCCTGGCGTTCTAGAGTCCTCCTCTCAGAATTGATCCTGCCAAGTCCCATCAGTATCTTATATGTTTCGGTAAGATCACCTCTCATTCTTCTAAATCCCAATGCAACTAGGCCGAACCGCTCATAAGACAATCCTTTCACATTAGGAAGCAGCCTACTGAACCTTCCCCGAACTTTGTTCAATACAAGTATATCCCTGCTGAAGTAAGGGGAACTAAACTGTACACAGTGAGGCAGGTACGGGGACCCAGGGGGTAGCGCTGTGACAGGAAGGGACAGAATTTACAAACATGAAAAAACAGCAGCAAATAGGGCCAAAGGGGGAAAATGGTAAAAAGGCTAATTTAATGGTTCTTTACGTAAATGCACGAAGTATTTGGAACAAAATAAATTAATTGATGGCACAAATAGAGGTTAATGTGCATGACATTATAGCAGTTACGGATACTTGGTTACAAGGAGATCAAAGCCAGGAGCTAAATATTCAGGGGTATGTGACTTTTGGAGAGGGCAGGTAGGGAGGAAAGGGTGGTGGTTCGTTAGTACAAGATGGAATTAGTGCGAAAGCAATAAATGATGTTGGATCAGAAGATGTATAATCCATAGGGGTGGAGGTATGAAATAACAAGGGGAAGAGGACACTGGAGGGAGTAGCCCATGGGCTCCCTAACAGTAGATATATTGTAGGACAGAGAATAAATCAGGGGGTAACGGGAACATGTAAAAAAGGCAGTCCATTAATCATGGGTGACTCTAATCTTCATGTAGATTGGGAAAATAAATTGGCAGAGGTAGCCACGAAGAAGAATTCATAAATTAGATTCGGGACATTTTCTTAGAACAATATATTATGGATCAAGCCAGGGATCGGGCTATTTTGTATCTGGTAATGTGTAATGAGGCAGGTTTAATAAATGATCTTATAGTAAAGGCACCTAGTGACCATAACATGGTAGAATTTAGCATTCTGCTTGAAAGTGAGGAAGCTGGGTCGGAAACACCTGTGCTAAAAATGCAGGTAATTACAACGGAATGAGGGCAAAGGTGGATGGAGTGGCCTGGGAAAGGAGTTTAGCAGAAAAGACGGTTGATGAACAATGGCAGACGTTTAAGAAAATAGTTCATGACTCTCAACAACGATATATCCCAGTGAGGAAGAAGGATTCTGGGAAGGGGTTAAACCAACCATGGTTAACCGAGGAAGTTAAGGATAGTATTAAATTGAAAGAAAAAGCATACAATGTGGCAAAGGTTAGTGGTAAGCCAGAGGATTGGGAAAGTATTAACAACCAACAAAAGGTGACCAAAAAGTAATAAAGAGGGAGAAAATAAACTTTCAGGGTAAACTAGAAAGTAATATGTAAACAGACAGTAAGAGCTTCTTAGAGCTTCTTTAAATATACAAACAGGAAAGGAGAGGCTAAAGTGAACATTCCTCTTTACAGAATGAGGCTGGCGAAATACTAATGGTGAACCAGGAAATGGCAGAGGAGTTGAGTAAATACTTTGCATCGGTCTTCACGGTAGAAGACACTATTAGCATTCCAAAAATACTAAATAATCAAGGGCAAAAGGCGGGGGTTGGGCGTGGGGGGCTGTGTTTGGGGAAGAAATAAATACAATAACTATCACTAGAGAAAAAAGTACTAGGGAAACTAATGGGGCTAAAGGCCGATGAGACCCCTGGATTTGATGAGCTGCAACCTAGGATATTAAAGGAAGTAGCTAAGGAGATAATGGATGCACTGGTAGTAATCTTGCAAGAATCCTTAGATTCTGGAAAAATCCCAGAGGATTGGCAAAATGCCAATGTAACACCCTCATTCAAAAAGGGGGAGAGACAACAAACAGGTCAGTTAACTTAACATCCGCCATTGACAAAAGTATTAGAGTTTATTATAAAGGATGTATTCGCAGAGCGTTTAGAAATGCATAATATAATCACGCAGAGTCAGCATAGCTTCATGAGAGGGAAACCATGCCTGCCAAATTTATTAGAATTCTTTGAGGAGGTAACAAACAGGATAGATTAAGGGGAACCCTTAGATGTAATATATTTGGATTTCCAAAAGACATTCGAAAAGTTCCTGCACATGAGGCTACTTAATAAGATAAGAGCCCATGCTGTTGGGTATAGTATATTAACATGGATAGAGGATTGGCTAACTAAAATAGGACAAGGAGCTGGGATAAGCGGGTGGGCGGGGTGGGGGTGGGGGGTAGTGATGGGTGGATGGTGGCGGGGGGGGAGATGCATTTTCATGATGGTAACCTGTAACGAGTAGGGTGCCATAGGGATCAGTGCTGGGGCCACAATTATTTACAATATATATTAATGACTTGGATGAAGGAAGTGAATGTACTAACGCCAAGTTTACGGATGATACAAAAATAGGTGGGAAGGCAAGTGGTGAGAATGACACGAAGATTCTACAGAGTAGCATAGACAGGTTGAGTGAGTGGGCAAAAACTTGGCAGGTGGAATATAATGTAGGAAAATGTGAGGTTATGCACTTTGGAGGAAGAATAGAGGAGCTGAATATTATTTAAATGCAGAAAGCTGCAGCACAGAAGGATTTGGGGGTCATCGTGCATGAATTTCAAAGAGTTAGCATGCAAGTTCAGCGAGAAATAGGGAAGGCAAATGGCATGTTGGCCTTTATTTGAAAGGGATTGGAGCATACAACTAGGGAATTCTGCTAAAACTATACAAGGCACTAATTTGGCCACAGCTTGAATACTGTGAACAGTTTTGGTCCCTTTATCTAAGGAAAGATATATTGGCATTGAAGGCAGTCCAAAGAAGATTCACTAGATTGATCCCGGGTATGGAGGGATTTCCTTTTGAGGAGAGGTTGAGTAGGTTGGGCCTGTACTCATTGCAATTTATAAGAATGGGAGGCAACCTTATTGAAATGTATAAGATTCTTAGGGGGCTTGACAGGGTAGATACTGAGAGGTTGTCTCGCCTTGTGGGAGAGCACGGGGCCAGAGGACATAATCTCAGAGTAAGGGGCCGCCCGTTTAAGACAGAGATGAGGGGGAATTTCCTCTCTCAGAGGCTAGTGATTCTGTGGAATTCTTTACCGCAGAGGGCTGAGAAGGTTGGGTTGTTAAGTATATTCAAAGATGAGATAGGCAGATTTTTAATCAGTAAGGGAATCAAGGGTTATGAGAAAAGGAAGGAAAGTGAAGTTGAGGATTATCAGATCAGCCATGATCCAGTTGAATGGTGGAGCGGATTCGATGGGCCGAATGGCCTACTTATGCTCCTAAATCTTATGGTTTTATGTTCAGTGGCCTGGGCGCAGTCTCACAAATGCCCTTTACAGTTGTAACAAAACTTCTCTGCTTATATACTCCATTTCCCTTGTAATAAATGCTCACATTCCATTTGTCTTCCTAATTACTTGCTGTACCTGACTACTAATTTCTTTTGATCCATTTGCCAGGACACCAAGATTCCTCGGCACCGCAACATTCTGCCGTCTCTCTCCAGTTGAATGATACGCTGTTTTTCTATTCTTATTCTCAAAGTCCACAACGTCATTTTTACACTTTACACTCTGTCTAATTTTCCACTTACGCAACCATCTACATCCCTTTCCATATTCATTGTACCCTCTTCATAACTTGCCTTCCGACCATTTATTGTACCAGCAGCAAAGTTGGTTATAATATAATCTGTCCCGTTATTAAATTTATTAATTTAGTTCGTTAACAGATATGGCACCAACACTGATACCTTTGGCATTCCGCCCCTTACAATCTCCCAACCCGAAAATAATGCATTTATCATGACTCCCTGTTTGCAGTTAGTTAGCCAATGCTCTATGACTGCTAATATAGCTCACCTAAAAGCATCAACGTGTGCAGTAACCTTTTAGGTAATAACTCAACATCTACTGGTTCCCCTTTATCCACCCACTTTTTACAACCTCAATGATCTGTAAGAAATTTGTCAAACGCCATTTCCCCTTCACAAACCCATGCTGACTCTATTTGATTTTATTCTGATTTTCTAAGTGTCCTGCTGCTACCTAGTTAATGGTTTCTTGCACTTTCTCAATGAGTGATGTTAGGTTAACTCGGTTGTAGTTTCTTGCTTTCTGTCTCCCTTCATCCTTGAATAAGAGTGTTACATTTGCGATTTTCCAATCTGCTGGGAGCATTCCTAAATCCAGGGAAGTCTGGAATGTTGCAATCAATGCATCCAGTATTTCTGCAGCCACCTCTTTAAGACCCAAGAATGCAGGCAATCAGGCCCAGGGATCTTGTCAGCCTTTAGTCCTATTTGTTTCCCTCGAAATTTTCTCTAGCGTTCATGATTGTTTTAGGTTTCTATTCCCCTTTTGTTCTTTGACTATCTACTATTTTGGGATTTTTTTCTGCGACCTCTGCTGTGAAGAAAGGTGCCGAATATTTTTTCAAAGTCCATCCCATTTCTTTTATCTCCCATTCATACTTCTGCAGTTCCAGACTTTAAGGCACTGTATCTCACATTAACGACTCATTTGCTTTTTATATTCTAATAGAACGTTTTACATCTGTTTCTTAAATATTTTTTTTGCAAGTTTTCTTTCATATATCAACGTCGTTCTCTTTGTTATTATTTTCATTCTTTGCTGCTTTCTACAATTTTCCCAATCTTCTGGGGTACAGCTGATCTTTGCAGTATTGTGCATTTCTTCTTTCAATTTGATATCAAGCCTAAATGTCTTTGCTTGCCATAGATGGCGTATCCTTCTCGTAGAGCCTTTCTCTCTCAATGGAACATATCTTTTTTGGGTCCTATGATACATCTCCTTAAATATCCGCTTTTGCTTCTTTTTGTCTTATCTTTAATTTATTTCCAATTCCACTGTACCCAATACTTGCACTTATAACATTCCATGTGCCTTTATTTAAGTTTAAAGCTCTAGTTTCAGACTCACATTTCTCACACTCAAACTGAATGTGAAATTCTATAATGTTATGATCACTTTTTCCTGGAGGGACCATTACTCTGGTGTCACTGATTATTCCTGTCTCATTAAACATTTCCAGACCTAAAATAGCCAATTCTATGGTTAATTCCAGAACATATTGTTCTCGGATGAAGTCCCAAATGCACTCTATGAACCCATCCTTCAGGCTACCTTTGCCAATTTGACGTGTTCAATCTACACAAAGACTAAAATCTCCCAAGATTATTGCAATGCTTTTCTTACAAGCTCTCATTAGTTCTCCAACATGCTTCCACACTGACATTTCTGTACTTGATCTACTACAACATTCTGATGAAGCTCAAAGCGATCTCGAGGAATAGCACTTCGTCTTCCAAGTGAGCATTTTATAGTGTTCTGGAGACAACATTGAGTTCAACAATTTTATATCATAACCTTTGCCTCATCCTTGTTACTTGTTTTTTTAGCTTGTGCTACTTATTTTTTTGTTTAGACGACAACTATTCAGCCATTCACACCTCCTCTAGGTATATTTTGCATTGACTTTTTACGCATACCTTTGGCCTTACTGCATGTAATCCTTGGCATTTAATCTCTTGTCCCTCCCCGCCTATCGCAAATCTTTTCTTTTGTCCCTCTTTCCACCTCCTCTCTTAATTTGCTCAAAACCTATTATATTTCTAACCGTTTCCTAGTTGTGATTTATCGCCACGGATGTTAACTCTCTTTCTCTTCACCGATACAGCCTGATTTGCTGAGTATTTCCAACATTTTCTGTTTTTATTTCAGCTTATCAGCATCCAAGATATTTTCTTGTTGCGTTTATGTGTGGTGACCTGCCTTCGTTTTTTAAATAGTATAGAGAATAGGGCTATCATAATAAGCAAACACTTTCAATGAGTGTCGAATCCTCCATCCGTGAACGACTTGGTTTAAAATCAATGAAAATTACGTAAAACCTATATTCGACCATTTATTACGACGAGTGGTGTATACTCAGTTTTTACGAGGAAAAGATTGCTGTTAGAAAAAAAACTTCGAAAACCTGCCTACTAGAGCTGTACAACTAATAAAATAGCTGCAATTTTACCAGCCTTCTCTGACCAGCTCGATATATAGAGTGTTGCAATATCATCCTTGAGATGTGGCAGGCTTTGCGAACTGGACCTGATCTGGTTAATTCAATCTTAAACCAACAAACGGATGCAGCTTTATTACGTTTCGAATTTATTGATCTTTTCAAATGTTTCGGCCAGTTTCGGCTTGATTGTATTGATCACTGACATCAACGAGAGGTAATTCTGCATATACTTTAATCTATGACTGTTGTCGGGTGTTCTTTGTTACGAAAGAAGCTCGATGATTTAGAAATGTAAGTTACACTTCGTAGTTTACCGTCATATTTCGATTGCGAACCCTTTCCTAAAAAAAAACATACAAAAAAGCCGATTAAGCACTTTCTTATATATTCACAGCACTTAGATAATACTTAACAACCATATTTTGAGCGAATCGTTAGTCTCAGCCCAAAATTGCAAAGAAGAACCATACATGGAACAGCTCATCCACAGCCACAGCGTTTTCGCTTGCGCCCAAGCTGAAATTGCCCAGTTCTTGGGGTGGGTGCTACCATCTTCCATTCCGGAAAAGTATTCAAAACTCCTGGGTAAGAAACGATGGCTTTAATTTGAGAGCTTTCCTCCTGGAATCAGAGTCCATATTTGGAGAAGAGCTTTCGTCTGGGATCTGGGATCTGGTTTCTGGACCACCATATGATTTACGCCTTCCGAAACAGACCTAAGGTGTAATTTTAACTTTGGACGATGGTTTCGATTTCGTGATATCATTATAGTCACCCGATTGTCCTTTCACTGAAGGCCACTGCTGGAGAAAATAACGGCACGACAGATATTGGGTGAGTAATTCGATGACATTCATTTTACAACCATCCCCAAAAAAGTAACCACTTTCATGCATACAGCCCCTTTAACGGAGTTAAATTTCACAAGGCACTTCACAGGAGCGATAAATTAAACGCAGTTTAACACTGAACCACAGAAGGAGCTATTAGGACAGGTAACCCAAGCTATGTCATAGAGGCTATAAAGACCATCGTAGAAATGATGGTCTGAATTTAACGTGGGGCCGTGTTGTTCGGCCCCTACCCTCCACCGACCCCGTAGAAAATTCGACGGACTTGAGATAAGGCTGACCTGCAACCTCAATACGCTGGGGGTGGCCTTAAAGAGGTGAGAGCGGGACTTCCGCCCCTCAGGGACAGGAAGAGCTGCTCGCGAGAGCTGCGAATCAATCAGATTGACCGGCCGCTGGGTGGGGGATTTGGTAGCGTAGTAGTGTTGTCACTAGACGGTGGGCTGGCAACCCATCTATTTTACGTGTCCCCACCCCGCCTCAAACATGCGTCGTGGGGAGTGTGTTTGTGTGTGTGTGTGCATGTGCGCGCGTGGGCGGGGGAAGGGGTGGGGGGGAGAGAGGGGATTTGTTTGGGTGGCATAAAATACCCTCGATGATAGGTAGCCATCATGCTTTGTTAAATTTGAGGCCACAACCAAATCAGCCATGAACGCATTGAATGGCGGAGCGGCCGAGTGGCCACCTTCTGCTCCTAATTAGCATGTTCGTATGTAAGCGAAGCCGACTCAGAGTGGATAAAAATAGTCAAATCTGGAGGTACGAAAGGCAGGGATGGGGGTTTCAATAAAAAATAAGAGGCGAAACTAGACGATGCTATGTTGATAGATTTTGGTTAGGAACTCATGCGGGGTCAAATTCTAAACCAAGGCCGGAAACAGAGTGGCTCAGCTTCATGACGATGCCACTGCAAGCGATGAAACTGGATGCTAGGGAACATTATTTTCCCTGTATTTAGTTGGAAAACATTTATGCCCATCCTATATTTGATGGTGGAAAATCAGAGCCAGTGGCGGTTTGGTATTGTCACTGAACTAGTAATCCAGAAACCGAGAATAATGCACTGAAATTTCTCTGTACCCGGGTTCGAATCCCACCACGGCAGATCGTGGAAACTGAGTTCAATACAAATTAAAAGTCTAACGGTGACGAAGAAACCACTGCTATAAAAACTCATCTGCTGTCATTATCTGGCCTGGCGTACATGTGAGAATTTCAAATGAAATATGACCCGGAATTATAACTTACAGATAACGTCCCAGACACCACAACGCCACCACCACCATCCCAGGGTATGCCCTATCCCACTGGCAGATCAGACCACGCAGAGGTGGCGGCACAGTGGTATTCATGCAGGAGGGAGCAATCAGCATCAACTCCGAACGCAATGAAGGGATCAAACAGGGGCAAGGAAACGTTCTGATAGTTACCAATTACAGTAGCCATCCCTTCCCCCTACCCCTCAGCTGATGATTCAGCACTCCTGCATGTTGATCACTACTTGGAGGAAGCACTGAGGGTGACAAGGGTGCATAATGCCCATCACCAAGAGTAGCTCAATAACACCAGCAAAGAGCACAGATGGCCGCATCCTAAAGGGCGTGGCTGCTAGACTGGGTCTGCAGCAGGTGGTGAGGGAACCAAAAAGAGGGAAAAACATACTTTACTTCATCCTGACCAATCTGTCTGCCGCAGTTGCATCTGTTCATGACAGAATTGGTATCAACAGTCATTGCGGAGATCATGTCTCAGCTTCACAACACCCATCGTGTTGTGTGGTTCTCTACCGCCGTGCTAAATTGGATAGAATTCGAAAAGATCTAGCAACTCAAGACTGGACATCCACAAGGTGCTCCGGGCCAGCAGCAGAATTGTACTCAATCACAATCTGTAACCTCATGGCCCGGCATATACCCCACTCTATCATTACCAACAAGCTAGGGGATCAACCCTGGTTCAGTGAAGGGTGCAGGAGGGGATGCCAGGAGCATAGCTAAAAATGAGGTGTCAGCCTGGCTAAACTACAACATAGGACTACTTGCATGCCAAGCAAACGATAGACAGAGCTTAGCGATCCCATGCGACCAATGGATCAGATCTGAGCTCTGCAGTCCTGTCACATCGACTCGTGAATGCTAGTGAATAATTAAACAACTCACTGGAGGAGAAGGCCACAAACATCCCCATCCTAAATGATGGAGGAGCCCGGCATATCAGTGCAAAAGATAAGGTTAGAACATTTACACCATTCTTCAGCCAAAAGAGCCGTGTAGATGATCCATCTCGGCCTCTTTCGAAGGTCTCCACCATCACAGATGCCAGTTTTCAGCTAATTCGATTCACTCCGCGTGATATCAAGAAGGCACTGGATATTGCAAAGTCTATGGGCCCTGACAACATTCCAGCAATAGTACTGAAGACTTGTGCTCCAGAACGTGCTGCGCCCGTAACCAAGCTCTTCCAGTACAGCTACAACACTGGCATTTATCCAGCAATTTGGAAAATTGCCCAGGCATGTCCTGTACACAAACGGCAGGATAAATCCAAAGCGGCCAATCACCGCTCCATCAGTCTACTTTCGAAAAATGCAGGAAGAGGTTACTAAAATGCCATCAAACGGCCGTTGCTTAACAATAACCTACTCACAAATTGTGTTCCGGCAGAGCCACTCAGCTCCTGACATCATTACAACCTGGGCTCAAACTTGGACAAAAGAGCTGAACTCCCGAGGAGAGGTGAAAATGACTGGCCTTGACATCAAGCAACAGTTGATGGAGTGTGGCAACAAGAAGCCGAAGCAAATCTGGAGTGAATGGGGATCAAAAGGAAACTCTCCACTCGCTGAAGTCTTACAGAGCACAAAGGGAGATGGTTTTTGTCGTTGGAGGTCAGTCATCTCAGCTCCAGAGCATCACTACAGGAGTTCCTCAGGCTAATGTCCTAGGCTAATCATCTGCAGCTGCTTCGTCAACGACCTTCATTCTATCAAAATGTCAGAAGTGAGGATGTTCGCTGATGATTGTGCAATGTCCAGCTCCATTTGCCATCCCTCGGATACCGAAACAGTGCATGTCCAAATGCAGCAAGACTTGATTAATACCTAGGCTTGGGCTTCCAAGTGACGCCACAGAAGTGCCGGCAATGAACATCTCCAACAAGAGAGAACCTAGCCATCGCCCCATGGCATTTAATAGCATTACCATCGCTAAATTCCCCACTATCAACATCTGGTCAATTACCATTGGCCAGAAACTGAACTGGACTAGCCATATAAATACTTTGACTACAAGAGCAGGTCGGTGTCTAGGAATTCTGCGGCGAGTAACTCTCGTCCTTACTCCCCAAAGCCTATCCACTATCTACAAGGCACAAGGCAGGAGTGTAATGGAATACTCTCCACTTTCCTGGATGACTACAGCTCCAACAACACTCAAGAAGCTCGACACCATCTATGACAAATCAGCCCGCTTGATTGGCACTCCTTCCACAAACATTCACTCCCTCTACCCTTGACACACAGCAGCAGCAGTGTGTACCATCTACAAGATGCACTACAGGAACTCACCAAAGCTCCTTAGAAATCACCTTCCAAACCCACGACCTCTATCATATAGAAGGGCAAGTGTAGCAGAGCCATGGGAACACCACAACTTGCAGGTTCTCTTCCAAGCCACCCACCATCTTGACTTGGAAATATATCTCGGTTCCTTCACTGTCTCTGGGTCCAAATCCTGGAACTCCCTCCCCAAAAACACTGGGTGTACCTACACCATATAGACTGCAGCGATTCAAGAAGACAGCTCACCACCATCTTCCCAAGGGCAAACAGGGGTGGGAAAAGAATACTCCTAGAATCTCCTAGATTACATTTCTTTGTTTTTTTTTGTTGGTATCATTGAGGGTAGTTCGGCTATTCCTCCTACCATGGCTTTTAAATTTCAATTGAGGTGGTTACCTTGGAGTCTTTGTAACAAGCGTAGCCCGACGTATAAATACCTTGAAACGTGCGATAGGGAAACTTTCCTAACGCACGGAATTGAGCTTAGCTGATGTTAGATAAGGAGAAAACCGGCCTGAATAAAAAGAACGAATAAAGAAAGACGTTTCAACGGAGGCACCACCTCCGTTGGCAGCACTCCAGCTTCTGACTGACGAGGTTCTTGGTTCAAATCCTACTCCAGGATTGAGCATATGAATCTGCACTGATATTACAATGCGGTACTGAGAGAATGTTGTACAGTTAGGGATACCGTCGTTCGATGAGAAGTTAAACTCAGGTCCTCATCCACCTTCTTCGGTGGATGTAAAAGGGGTGCACTATTTCAAAGGAGGGCAGGTGAATTATCTCTGGTCCCAGCCAATGCCTATCCGTCAATCAAATATAACAAAAAAAAGTTTATCTAGTCGTTATCGCAGTATTGTTTGTTTATACGCAAATGGCTGCCGCCAGTCCTACAATAGTGACTGTACTTCAAAAGTATCTCATTCGGTGTAAGGTGCTTTGAGACGTCAGGTGGTCACCAAAAACCCTATAAAATGCACGTCTTTCTTTTCTTTAATTCACTTAGGTTCCCTATCCTTTTATGCTTTAATATAACGGTGAACTACTTATTTGTCTTAAAAAACCAACTGATGCAGTGTCGACAGCCTCTTGGGTGAGAATGTTCCAGATTTCCATTGCATTTTGTGTGAAAAATATTTCCTGATTTCACGCATGAGTGGGATAGATTTGAATGTCATGCCTGTTCTGAATTCTCACGAGGCAGCAAATACCACATTTGTGACTTAAAATGGTCGATTAGAGCACTTCTTAACCTTCAAAAATCAAAGCAATGCATTCAATTTGTTTCAATCTTTCCTCACAATTTTAACCCCTAGTATTATTCTGGTGAATCTTCACTGAACCCGTTCCAGGGCGTATGCATATTTCCCGTGTTTTAGGGCCCCCAAATTCGAACGATTTCAAATGTTCAATAATTAATTTATTCTATGTACCAGTAATGAACCATCGAAATGGAGAATAAAATAACTTAATGTGATGACATTTCTGGACACAAATACGTGTTGTGGAGTGAGAATGAAATATCAGGAAACCTGCACTAATTGGGTACCATTTGTGCACACGAATTGGTTTGCGTTGAGCGGAAGAACGTACTTGCGTGTGTGCATTTAGTAAACTAGAGCATTAAGATCGCTAGGTGGCAGCAGATTCACTCCATATTCACTCGTTAACTGAATAGATTGTCGGATGGGAACAGCTCCGTTGACCCGCCATTCACTCCAAACTCTTCTCAGTTTAGCGCGTAGAGTTGGTACTTTATATCCCAACTTAATAAAAATGAAAATCTTCTCTGTACAGGCCCAGTGTTGAAATAACATTGAGGCTTTCAGCAGACACCGTGGTTAAGGAGTGCATCGGACAGCAACTCTCGCGTCACGAATGATTATAGAGCACAGAAATGACGAAGTTTCTGTAAGATTTGTTCTGAGCCTACAATGGCTACGTTATACTGATACAAAGCCAAAAGAATCGCCATGGAAAACGTGACGGCGTGAATCTGCAACAGTTACCACTAAATATCGATTAAAACAGAACATTTGTTCGCTCAGTTATAAGTGGTGTTAAACTGCGTGGTAAGTCTTAATTATTACCAAAAATCTCTCTTTTGAAGCGTGGACATCCATTCCTTCATATTTTTATTATTCTTAAAGGTGTTAAAACGTGTTTTAATATTTGTTTTCTGTCCTTTAATCTCGCCCCTTTTATTTGTATCTTTCTGACTCTTTATTTCACCTTATATACATGAAAGTTAACACTGTCTTCAATACAGTAATTGGCACTCTGATTCAGACTTTGCTTTCTTCATTAGCAAATCGCCAATCTGATTTATTGATGGGATGCACATTTGCTGCTACACAAATGCTATCGTCTTGAAACGCGCACTTTTGTTTCTTTCTCCATAGATGCTGCCAGACCTACTGAATATTTCCAGCATTCCTTTCGTATTACACAATTGCTTGCCCTGTTGCTCTGTTCCAATAGTTAGCCGACAGGAACTTCAACTGGAAAATAACATGGAAAGAGGACGGGCAAGTGGAAATCAAATTTTACTGCATTGGTCGTTCTGGCGCGTGTGCTGGGTCTCCGTTTCCGTTAGCAGGGTAACAATTTATAGTTACGGAAAGTAAGTTACATGACTTGTTCCAAATTTCCAAACGCAATGTGATGACTGAAAATTTAAATGTCTTACAAATGTATCTCAGATAAATAATTTAGTCCTACCTTCCTTCGTTTTTGCCCAGGTGTCAGCTGTGGCTCAGTTCATAGCACCCTCGCCTTTGAATCAGAAGGTTGTGGTTTCATGTCCCACTCCCGGAAACCAAGAACTGTGAATGTACTCGAAAGAGTTACATGCGATCTGTAAAGTGAGGTGTCAGCTGTGGCTCAGTCCATAGCACCCTCGCCTTTGAATCAGAGGATTGTGGGTTCATGTCCCACTCCCGGAAACCAAGAACTGTGATTGTACTCGAAAGGGTTGCAATCTGTGACTGTTGATAACTCGAAAGAGTTTCAGGTCTGCAAATTAACATATTAAATTGGACTGATTTGCTTCCGTTACTGGAGTGGAATGCGACTATGCGCGATTTTGTAAAACGAAAGGTAGCGAGTCGACATTATATCTCAACAGAAAACCGGGAGAGGTATATAACGGGTTACAGATTCGCTTCAATAAATAGCTGTAGATTGTCAGTATATCCGCCTGTCCGTATTCAGCCATAACCCGTTCGGGACCGTAGACATATCTCTCTTTTAGAGAGAGAGAGAGACAGACAGACAGATGGCTATAGATTGCGGGGCGTTACTCTGCATCAAACCCTGGGGTAAGGTAAGAAGGAAGCAAGATTCCAAGATTGAACAAACATGGTTGGATCACTCTCTAGCCATCTAGCCAACTCAGCTGACTGACAGTAAATGGCAACAAGCTGACTGGCTATCAACAAACGACTATATTGTGTATCCCGTATTTTACAGCGGTGCTTAAAAGAAACCAGAATATTGATAATGATGATGAAAAATCATAAAATGTGCTGGTATCAACATCTAAGTATATATTGACACATCTCACTTAGACTATAGTGCATTAAAGTAATGGCAGACAATGTCAATTCGTGTGTTGATCCTTTTCTGAAATACTATAATACACCAATTTGGGAGAAGGTGCTTCAGATTGTTTGGAAGATGTCTGTATCGTATGTCGTCATCAATTGTAAGGGCCAGTATTTTTTTCTCCCTTGTTCTCCCTTACTTTGTTCTCCCTCTGTAGTGCAGTGGCCTTTGCCGCTTTGCGCTATTGAAGTTATTCATGCCACGCCTCAGTCATAATATGTTTCGTCTCCTTCATTCCATTCCTGTCCTTGCCATGAACCCATATTGTTTGTTAATCAAATGACAGAAATGCAAAGTATTTCTTAACTGTGAGAGATTGGGAAGTGTTGATTTCCGAAGGGATGGGTATCCTGCTTAAAAGTCACTGACTGCTAACATGCAGGTCCAGCAAACAATTGGCAAAGCGAATGTTTACAAAATTATGAGTGGCATGGACAGTTTACAAAATTATGAGTGGCATGGACAGAGTAGATAGTCAGAAGCTTTTTCCCAGGGTGGAAGAGTCAATTACTAGGGGACATAGATTTAAGGTGAGAGGAGAAAACTATAGTGGAGGTGTGCGGGGCAAGTTTTTTACGCAGAGGGTAGTGAGTGTCTGGAATTCACTGCCAGAGGAGGTGGTGGAAGCAGGTACGATAGTGGTGTTTAGGAGGCAGCTTGACAAATACATGAATACGATGGGAATGGAGGGATACGGACCCCGGAAGTACAAAATGTTTTAGTTGACGGGCAATATGATTGGCGCAGGCTTGGAGGGCCAAAGGGCCTGTTCCTGTGCTGTACTTCTCTTTGTTCTTTGTTATGCGTTGACCTTTATCGCACGAGGATCTGAGTACAGGATTAAAGACGCCTTGCTTCAATTGTAGAGAACCTTGTTAGACCGCACCTGGAGTATTGTGTGCAGTTTTGGTCCCCTTACCTAAGGAAGGATATACGTGCAAGAGAGGGAGTACAGCAGGTGTTCACCAGACTTACCCCTGAGATGGCAGGCTGCCTTATGAGGAGTGATCGAGGAGATTTGCCCGTATTCTCTACAGTTTAGAAGAACGAGATGTGATTGCATTGAAACTCACCAAATTCTTAAGGGGCTAGACAGGATAGATGCAGAAAGGGCGTTTCCCCTGACTGGGAGGGGGGTGGGGCGGCGTTGGGTGGAAGGTGGAGGTGGGGATTAAACCAAGGCGACACAGTCTGCAAGTAAGGAGTAAGCCATAAAAGACAAAGTTGAGGAGGAATGTCTTCACTCAGAAGGTAGTGAATCTTTAGAATTCCCTACCACAGAGGGCTGTGTCACTCATTGAGTCTGTCCAGGACAAATGTGGATAGATTTCTATATAATAATGATATCACGGGATACAGAATAGCGCAGGAAATTTGACAAAACCGATCAGCCACGATCTAGTTAAATGGTGGAGCATGCTCGAGGGGCTGAATCGCCTCCTCCTGCTCCTATGTTCCTACATTCCCTATGATATTCAGCAAGGCTGATCCAGGTGGTTTTCCATCTCTGTGTTGGACCCTTTGGTGAAGTTCCCATCAGTAAGGTATAGATGCACCTTTAACAACATCTACCTCCACCTCCAACCTATCGCACGGAATTACTCAGCATGTGATCATTGGTTGAAGAGTTCCTCTATCCAGCGTTTTACAGACCCGTTTCTCTAATCGTATCTTATAGGCAGTGTAACTATTATAAAATTAAATTGTCTAAATCTTGCACAGGCAAAGTCACACTAGTTTACCATTTTATCCTCCTAACCTCTCCAGTCTATCAGGCCACCAAACTTAGGAAATTCAGCTCAGGTCACAACAAATAAAATGGGCAGGAATGTAAAATTGATGGCGGCTCCGATCCCATTAATTCCATACATAAATTAAGATGTCGTGACCTGGGCTGTTAATTGCTTGGGAAATAGGCATAGAGCGAGGACCAAGGGCGTCTTTTCTGATTTTAAGCATTCCTCGAAGTCCTAGAATAGGATCTCAGCTTTGCACTTTTATGTTAACGATAATATCAAGCAGTAGAGGTTTGTAGATGCAAATTTGGTGATGCCATCAAGTCATGCCATAAGAATTTTGCAGAGAAAGTGAATACAAATGGTCAATTGATTGAGATTTTGCCTTGACGACGAGAGGGTTGACCGTAGCCTGATAATATATGTACAATACGTGCACAACATATTTCCTATTCACCTTTTAGTGCCAGGGTCATGTCAGCTGTTGGGATAGAAAAGACAGATCAGTAACTAATGTAAACGACGTTCTTGCGACGGAAAATAATGGATTAAGTTCACCAATGATTTTACTTTGTGATTTATTTCGAATCCTTAAATTGTAGTATTTTCCACCTCATGAATGTTGACTTGTTTTGTATATTTTGATTTTTGCATATTGTTCATGTTGAACACAATGCAATTACCCGTCTTAAAATTGCTGCTTGTAATTTTGTAGGACAAATCTTAAATGAACGAATGTGACATTGTTTGGGCCATCATTCTAGCACTGTAGTGTACCCGTTTAGAATTATAGTCAATGTCCAGTTTGCATGCTTGTGAGACAGGCATAATCCATGCCAGAAAATCAGGTTGAACAACTTTGTCTTTTTTTCATGGGATGCAAGCTTCGCTGACAAGGCCAGCATTATTACTCTTCCCTAATTGCCGTTCGGAAGGCGATGGTGATCCGCTTTTTCTCTTTTAGCTTTTAGCTAGCTATCATATTCAACAAAATATTAACCAATTTATGCATCACGGTCAGTAATTAAATATAGGTAACTGATCAAATAGTGTTAAGGGTCACCTTAATTCATTAGGTAGAAGAAATAATTCTCTTTGGAATATTATCAGTGCTGACGAAATGGCATCGACCTGAAATATTAACCCCGTTTGTCTCTACATGATAGTGATTGATTTCCTGCGTTTCTGTTTTATTCCGTTCCCGTATTATTTTCCATTTATTGTATAGCTTATTGTATATTTCTGACAAATATAATCTTTCTCCTGGTACACCCATTATTTCTGATTTTATTCTGAGACCTCGAAATGCAATTTTAACTTTAATTCCCCTGGAATCTCTTTAAATTCTGCAGATACACCAGAAAAATAACAGATAGAGAATGGTCATCCCCATCATGCCATCCAAACTAATAGGTGTTTCTGGCGTGAAGCACGTGTTCGCTTCTGTTGCTTGCAAAACTTTGCAAGTGCACCAGGAATTGTCTGATGAACCAACTGTGACATGATATGCCTGCCCAATGTTAGACTTCGTGGAAACATTCTTTGCTGCCTTTCTCTGACATCTCTCTCGAGCCGATCGAACATTTGCCAAATGTCCGCTTGATCGCCTTTTGCACCCGCTGTATCATTTGGTATTTCGTGCGTTAGCCCCACGTGCAACGAAGGTCTTTCCTAATTTTAACTCTTGGAAGGGTGCGCCTTATGTCTCATATCTACGTCAGTTATTACAGCAAAGCATCCAGCCTTCTCAGAATAAGCGCACGTTGCGATATTTATATCATTAATTAATCTTTTAGCTAGTTACTCAAGCGGGTTTTGTTGCACACTTCCTGCAAAATTGCGGCAGCAGAATGGGAGCGCTTTTGGGAAATGCCAGCCATCAAGTTCCCCATCACAACGATTGTAGTTGCATATTAACTGAACGTCGACTTCTGGATTCTGTAGAACACACCGGAGTTTTCCCTTGGCCTACCGAGCAAATTTGCTAATTAACGCGGAAATGAGAGGGCAGATAGACTGGAGGGATCACAAGATACCAGGTGTATTGGCACCACCATAACGCAACGTTATTTTACTCATTGCTGTTCAATAATAATTACAGCCAGCTTTCCATTTATGTTTTCTGTTTTTTAACCGTGCTTTGAAGTAACCGTTTTATCATTGAGTGTTTTGCATACTTTTATGAGAATGTCCCTTTCGCTTTCTTTGAAGAAGGAACATGCTGCTTTATATAACAAGGAGCTGTTACTTAACGTTTATGCCAAAATTACCAAGTTTCACTTGCAGAGCTTCTTTTTCTGAAAGAGGATAAAGCACAGATAGCGTGTTACAGGAAACTGGAATTAAGAGTGCGTGATTGATCTCTTGGAAAAGGCTTCGCTCACGGGAAAGAGCCAAGATGAATTTTCAAACTGCGGATCATGCCTAACAAGTCCGATTTTATGTTTTCAGAGTAATGTCGATGGGTGCAGTTTATATGAATTTCCTGAATGCATTTTACATGGCACCACAAAACAGACCATTAGGTAAAACTGTAAGCGAGTTATTGACCTGAAACCTCATTATTGGTTGCATTCTAAAGGGCACTACTAGTGAGAAATGTATAGACGAGCAGTTTGCAAACAGATGCAAGAGCCATAGTGATAATGGGGGACTTAAGTTATCGTAATATAGATTGAATAGTAAAAACGTAAATGGCAAGCAAGGGAAGAATTTCCGAAGTGTATTCAGGTGAATTTTCTTCACTAATATTTTTCCACTCCACCGAAGGATTAGACATTACTGGATTTTGTTCTCGGGAATGAGGATGGGTCAAGTGGATCAAATGTCAAAAAATAAATAATTAGTAAGCAGCGAACATATTAACATAAATTTTAAAGTAAACATGGAAAAGAACAAGGAGTAGCAAAATATCATTTGCTGGAGTGCAAGTTTCAGTGGTTTGAGACTGGATCTCTTTTGGGTAAATTGGAATCGAAGATTGGCAGGCAAAATTGTAATTAAATAGTTAACTGTCATCAATTAACGAATCATAAAATGATTATAGCACAGAAGAATGCAAATACCGACCAGTAAGTTTTATCCCGGTGGTGGAAAGTCCTTAGAAACCATAATTTGGGCCGAACCTCAGTCAGACTCAATAGAGGAAAGTCAGCAGGGATTAAAGGCAAATCGCGTTTAATTAACTTGATTGCGTTCTTTTGCTGATGTAACCGAGAGGGCTAAGGAGGGTAATACTGTCAATGTGGTTATACGGATTTCCTAAAGGAGTTTGATAAAGTACCACGTAACCGATTTTCCAGCAAAGTTGAAGCTCATGCAATAAAAGGGACTGCGAGAGGACGGCTACGTAGTTGGATGAGTGAGAGGAAACAGAATATCGGAAAACCTTTCTTTTCTATACTGGAGGACGTTACGCAGCTGCGTTCCAATATATATATATATATATATATATATACATATATGAATGACCTAGACTTGCGCCTGCAGGGCATAATTTTAAAATGTGCAGTCGCCACAAAAATTGGAACTATTGTGAACTGTGAGGAAGAGAGTGATGGACTTCAAGAGGACATGAACTGGCTGCGGGAAGGTCGAGAATCACAGGACCCTGATTTACAGTCAATGGCAAAGAAATCAAAAGAGACATGAGGGAAATATTTTGCTTACCTAGCGAATGGTTAAAATATGAAATGCGCTGCTTGAGAAGGTGCTGCAGGAGGGTGCAATCGTTGCATTCAAAAAGGCATTATATAACACCTGAAGGGATTAAAACAAAACTGCAGGGCTAAGGTGAAGTGGCCGGGGAGCGGGAATATCTAAATTGCTTTGGCAGGGAGCCAGCAGGGCCGACGGGCAAAATCATCCCCTCCTGTGCTGTAATCGCTGTTAATGAATCTAAGATTTGATATTAATTAGTTACTAAATAATACAATGGACTGTTGCATGCCCGAGTTTACTAATGACACAGAGCTCGATGGCTCTTATGTTGTAGGTTAAAAGTCACTCCAAAAAGTTAGACTCTGGTCACTTTTTTAGGAATCAAATGCACCAATTTTGAAATTATGACTGTAAACGTCTGTTACGTTCAGTACAAAACGAAATTTCAAACGAATCCTCCTTGTGCGTTCCTGTGGTTCTGCGGCGACATCTTTGTGCCCCAGTGAAGTTCAGAACTGGAGCATCGGAGTGAAATTAGAGCTAAACAATGGTTGTGTTTTAACCAGCAACTCTGGCTTTTTAAAATCTTATTTTAGGCTAAGGTTTAATAATAACGGGATTGGTGTCATCCCTGTTTTCCGAATCAATTGGTAAATATCGTTCTTTTAATGGACAACTTCTATTCTTATAACTACCGAAATAATATGGCGGTTTACAATGTCGGTAATATAAACAGGAGAAACAGTTTCATGAAGAATAACAAATATTCTATTGATCTGCAGAAAGGTACTTAAATGATCTTAGATAAAAATCACATAGTTATTTACATCACCGACTCCCATTTCCACTGAAGTCAATCGAAAATATAATCTGATTGGGTTTCAGGCGGGCGGCAGATTCTACATTTCAGTTCATGGCTCGATTGGGTTACATTGCATTGCTTTGTGGCGTCTGGAGCATGGTGTTTTCCCGAATCAGATTCTCTATTTAGCATGTTACGAACAGATAAATTAACCTTTTTTTGCTGCTGCCAGTTGGTGCACTGTTAAGAGAAATACAATTTTTGAAACAAAAATCAGGAATTAGCATATTTTGGCATAGTCAATGAATCTGCACGCACAATGTGAAAATGCAGCCGAGATATTATCAAGTTGCTATGTACCAACTTTATTACTGAAGGCAATACTAGATTATGGAGTAATGGAAGGATGAGGGTTTTACTGTTATGCAAGTTTAACATGTCAAAATTAAAGCGTTGTCATGGACCCAATTTCAGAGACATCAGGAAGTGTTGGATATTCACATCAGCTGCATCTGTCAAGAAAGCGAATGAACCGTTAACATTTGTTTGATTTCAATGACAGTTGAAACGAAAAGACATTTTAGCAGCACTGGAAAAGGAGGGAGAAAATTGCAAACAGATACAACAAAAGCAAAGCAAAATAAAAAAAAATCAACCAGAGAAAGTGAGCAAATCTCATCGCTTCATAATATAAAGCTGTTAAAATATTTTAAGTTTTTGAGGGAATGGAACACTAAGAGCACAAAGAAGTGTCCAACTTGGTAGCATGTGAACAGAAGTGAAAGAGGCATTTGGGAAGAAACTCATGTAAATGAGTATCGAGGCCCTTCTTGTGCCTGAAGTATAATATCGGCTGACTCCATCGTTCTGACATGGTCTGAGTTCTGTCCTATGGACTTAAAGCTACAGTTGTACAGGGTGTTGGTGAGACCACATGTGGACTACTCTGTACAGGTCTGGTGTCCTTAAGTAAGAATATAATTACATTAGAAGAATGTTCACTTGATTGATTCCTGGAATGAAGGAAGGTTGGACAGGTTGGCCCTCATCCATGTGAGTTTAGAAAAATTAGAGACGATCTTACTGAAATGTATAACATTACGAGGGGACTTGAGAGGGTGGATGCTGAAAGGATGTTTCCCCTTGTGGGAGAGACAGGAACTAGGAGACATAGTTTAAACATAAGGGGTCTCCCATTTAAGGCGGAGATGAGGAGAGTTTTTCTCTTTCAGATGGTGGTTTGTCTGTGGATTGTCTTTCCCAGACAGCAGAGGAGACAGGCGTCATGGACGAAAAGCAAACAACCCACTATCATGGATTAATCTCCCCTGATAATGTTGAAATTAATCCCGTTTAGGTTTAAAGATATAGCTCACAATTTGCTTCAGGGTTCAGGAGACTTGAAGGCTGTTTTTTTTATTTATTCTTTAAGTGGGTGTCGCTGGCGAGGCCAGCATGCATTTCCCACCCCAAATTGTCCTTGACAAGGTGGCGGTGAGAACCTGTAGTCCATATGGTGTAGAAACACTATGCTGTTAGAAAGGGAGTTCCACGACTTTTCCGCAGCGACAGTGAAGGTACGGCGATATGTTTTCAAGTCAGGATGTGTATAGTTTGGCAGGGGGAGGTCAATGTTACGTGGTGCCTCCGATTTCATTCCTAACGGTTTGCCAGGCCTTTTCAGACGACATTTAAAAGCCAACCACATTGCTGTAGGCCTGGGGCTGGAGACACATGTAGGCCACACTAGAGCAGCTAGGATCGAAGATTTCCACCCCCAAAGGGTATAAGTGAACCAGATGGGATTTTTATGACAGCCAACAATGCTTTCAGGTCACTTTTAGTTCCAGATATATTAATTGAATTTAAATTCCGCCGTGAATCCGTGTTCCCAGAGTATTAGCCTGGGCCGTCGATTACTACTCCGGCGGCATTACCAGTGCGCTACCTCATCCCCGCTGTTTATGAGCCCCGACTGTGGGCGGAATTTTACGGTCCTGTCGAAGTAAATGGACTTTTGAACGGTTCGTCGCATTTTGTGGCGAAAATTCCTACTAAAATTATTGCGCAGAAAATCGCAGGCGCGGGTGCACAATTCCTCTTCATTTACAACCAGCTTCAGTCAAGTGTCAGAATTTGAATATATCAGCCAATACCAGCGAAACTTTTCTCCCTCTTCTACCAGCATCGCGGGTTCTTTCTGACTTACAGCAATCCTTTGCTCCCACTGGTACTGCAGAGAAAAAGGTAAACTTTTTTGTAGTCACATTTTTAGGACGCGCGGCATAGGTTCATCACCACAAATTCCGCCCAACGAGATTGAGAGACCGACAAACCGATTGCGCAATCCAGTCTTTCCTTCGTCACCTGACAGCAGTGGCGGATTTTATGGCGATGAAGAGGGAAACCGATTTTGGCATTTCAGTTTAATCAACGCAAATTAACCTTAAACCTCAGTTATATGCATTCAAGAAAGCAGACGATTTGGGTATGGCTGCTCATTACCAATTTCCGGAAAAAAATTAGAAATGATATTAGCCAGCTGGGATCAAATTAAGACAATAGCATTTGAAATTCCGTTAGCCTGAACAACGAGGCAAGCAACAGCAAACAGACGAATGACGAAAAATGAGCTAGCTCCAAGCCCAAATCAAATTAAACTTAATAGAATAAAATCAAGAGCGACAGGTAACAGTCAACTGGCTCGAAATCTTTTTGTATTTGGCATGGAATGAAAAGTAATTATTAAGGTATGGCGGTTCATCTTTCGACAGAATTCGATTTACTCTGTGACATTCTACGCCGCATGAGGCACAACCACAATAGAAAGATCGATGCCCAATTGTCTACTGAATGGCCGGGCAACTCTAACATCCCAGGAACTCTGCCAATGTGAGTAAGAGGAAACATGTTGAGTTAGATTTGAACAAAGACACAGGGCAAAAACATACATGAGTGTTACTTGTAGAATCGAAACTAATTAGAGTTCAGAAATATATGCACCATTGGCGATGGCAATTGCAATTTTAAATCCTTGCCCTTGTTCAGCAGTGGCTGACAATTGTTTTCTATGTTCATACTCCTCACTCGCAGACTGACATGAATTATGGATTAATTAAACCTGATTTCAACCTTCAATGTTAACGGGCGTCTGCGATTATGAGTCCTATCCCTTTGCAGGTAAAAATCCTTGCAAGTTGTGGGCGAATAGGTTACATGCTCGAACTAATGGTGCCTGCCATTTTCAGCATCTGAATGGAGGGACCATCAGCGTTGGCTTCTCCGCAGCCCCTTGAGGCGCACCGCAACATCGGTGTTTTTAGCTAAGTGAAAGCGCAGTGTTCGCTATTGGGAAACGGAAATGCATGCCAACCATTGTGTATAAAACGTGGCTGCAGCGTGCACCATTACAAAATGCACTAATGCAACTCGCCAAGTATTCTTCGGCAGCACCTCCAAAACCGGACTTTCCACGCAAGATCAGTTGGTGCGTAGGGACTACACCAGCTCCAACCTCCCCTCCGGGAAACACATCACCGTGAGGTAGAAATATATCGCCATTCCTTCAGTGCCTCTCAGTGAAAATCCTGGAAAACCCTATGCAATAGCAACGTGGGTAGCTTCACCGCGCCTACTGCAGCAGTTCAAAAGACAGTTTCAATCACCTTCGAGAAGGCAATTAGGAACAGATGCCCACAACGGAAGGATAGATAAATAATAGAAGGAGGGCATGGCAAATAATTCATCCTTACTGGCGGCATCTAGTCTTATCTTTAAATCTGCAAACAAAGATATCTTAGTTACTCAACAAATTGTAGTACATCCTGTATTGACGGTTTAGGACAGTTTCGCAAAGATTATACTGAATTAAAATGCAGATATAAACATGACTAAAACGTCTTGACTAATGCACAAAGCTGTGATTAAATGGCGTCCGTTTCATTTGAGGAAACGTGTTTCGAGAAAAAATATAATTTGTATGCATATAGTACATATATATATACACGGATTCATGAATATCGGCATAATATTATTACACTTCGTATGGTCAAAGCAGGACGATCCTTGCTGTTTTGAGCCATTGGGTAGAAGCTTTCCGTTATCCGATCTGTCGGTGGCCATATGGAGCGCCTAACATTCAGTTCCATTTCTGCCAAAGGAACTGAGTATCAGCCACTGATATAACAGGTGGCCGATTCGGCACCGCCCATTTTGCACCACTTCCATGACAAATGTCGGCTGTTACTATGTTAAACTCTTAGCAGATCGTGATATTGAGTCAGAGAGTCATTATGACATAGGAGCTGGCCATTCAGCCCATCGAATCCGTGCCGGCTTTGTAAAGGGCAATCCAGTCAGGCCCATTCCCCCGCCCTATCCTCTTAACAATACAAATTTATTTCCCTTAAGTGTCAGTCCAATTTCCTTTTGAAATAATTGATTATCCCCTCTTCTTTGATCCTCGTTGGCATCGAGCTCTAGGTTCTTCTGAACATTTTCCCCATATCTCCAGCCCCCAAACCATATTTTTTCCCTCCCTGTCCTTGTAACATCAGAGACAAGCAACAATTTCCTTTGTCTTCGTTATCTAAACTTGGCATTAAGTATAGCCCTCCATGAAATCTCCCCTAAATCTCGTTTTACCTCAAGAAGACCAAACATAGTTTTTCCAATGAAACCATATACCTACAATCCCTAATTCAAGTATCTCTCATCTTCATAGTCCCAGGAATGAATCCTCACTTCATTCCCAAAGTGTGACCAGAACTGGGCATAATGCCCTAACTATGGCTTAATCAGAGCTTTATAAATATTCAGCATAACTTCCTTGCTCTTATTTATGAAGTCTTCAATGCCTTTATTAATGAAGCCCAAGATCCCATCTGTTTTACTAATTACTCTCTCAACATATTCTTCCGCCTTCAAAAGTCTATGCACATTAACATCGTCTCTTTCTGTTCCTCCACGCTTGGAACTGTATCATTAAGTCTATATTTTCCGATCCTAGTACTATCCTTTGGGATACACCAGTGTCTGCCATTCTCCAGTATGAGAAACAACCATATACCACGACTTGACGTTTTCTGTCCGTAAGCCATTTTTAATCAAAGCTCTCAGTTGCCCTCCTATTTCATGAGCCTCCATTTTTCTGACAAAACATTTACGTGGTACTTCCTTAAAATCCCTTTGTACAGCTTCTATGGCATCCGCTACATCAACTATCGCTGTTACTTCATCAAAACCATTTAACTAAACCAATCAAATGCGATCTGTCTTTACAACTCACCTTTCCTTAACTTAAAATTCGCCAATACCATGTTAAATCTTTCCATGGTTATTGTTTCTGAAGGCTTACCCATCTGATGTTAATCTGACTGACCTGTAGTTACTCGGAATGCCCTGACACCGTTTATTGAATACAGGTATCACGTTTGCCACTCTCCAATTCTCTAGCAACCCCCTCGTATCTCACGGAGATTGTAAGATTATAGAAAACGATTCCACTATCTCCTCTCCACTTTCTGCAGCAATGTGGGTTGTAACCGATCCGGACCAGGTCACTTATCCACGCTAAGCATAGCCAGCCTTTACAGTACATCGTGCCTATCATTTGTCACATCATCGATTACCTCTAAGATCTTTCTGCTGGTAATTTGGCAGCATCCTCTTCCTTTGTTAATGCTATGAATTAGCCAGTATGTACACTATCTCTGCCCTGCATCTCTAAGCACTTAGCACTCTGGTCCTAATTGATCCAACCCCAATTCTTGCTTTGAGCTGACGATTTACATGCTGGTTGAAGAGCTTCGGATTCCTTTTTATATTAGTTGCCACTCAATTCTCATATTGCCTCTTTGCCTTTCTCATTTTCCTCTTCAATTGAACTCTCAAATGATTGTATTTGACATGGATATGGCTTAAAGAATTCACATGGCATGGCATCATATGCCCTTTTTGCATTCATTATATCCTTTACCTTCTTCGGAATTCAAAGAGTCTTGGCTTTGATACTCTTACCTCCTGTCCTTGTTGTAATGTACATCGTCTGTACTTGAAACATCTCCTGCATAAAGATCTCTCATTGTTGCCGTATAGTGCTTTGTGCCAGTCTTTCACTGCATTTTACCCTCGATAGATCCCTCTCATTACATTGAAGTTTTACCTCCTCCAACTAGAAGTCCTACTTTAGCTTGTTCCTTCCTCTTCTTCATTACTTATCTACACCCTATGAAATGATGTCGCACGCACCTAAGCATTCTCCCATAGATACTTCGTCCACTTCATTCCCCAGCACCAGATCCACCAAAACGTGCATCCTAGCTGGACTGAGAACATACTGATAAAGTAAGTTCTCCTGAGCACATTTCCGAAATTCCTCTCTTCCTTATAGAATCACAGTACGTTTACAGCGCGGAAGGAAGCCATTTGGCCCATAGAGTTTGCACTGGTTCTCTGGCAGAGCATCATACTTAGTCCCAGCCCCCTGCCTTATCCCTATAACTGTGCACATTCTCTCTTTTCAGATATCAATCCAATTCCCTTTTGAACATCTCGACAGACCCTGCCTCCACCGCCCTCTCAGGAAGTTAGTTCTAGACTCCAGCCACCCTCTGGGTGAAAAAAGAAATCCTCACATCACTTTTACTCCTTTTGCCCATTATTTTGAATCAATACCCTCTAGTTCTTGATGCTTCATTGAGTGGGAACAGCTTCTCAGTTTTTACCCTGCCCACACCCCTGAGGATTTTGAATACCTCCATCAAGCCTCCTCTCAGTTTTCTTTTCTTCCATGAAAACCTTTAATCTAACATGCTCCCATTCTGTATCTGGACAAGTTGAAGGCCCCAGTATCATCAGTCTATTGTTCCTCGTCACCTCTCTGATTTCGCTGCATATTGACACGTACATCTGCTGGCAGCGCGGATAGACAGTGTGCATAATTGTCCATTTATGACAGTATTGGGCAAGATTGGGATTTTCCCGGATCCTCCACTTTAAGTTAAAACCTCCAGCACTGTTTCCTCAGAATCCCTTTCGCTGCCCTGCTAGTTCCACGCCTCTACCTTTATCTGTGACTCTCCGGCACTGTTTGCCCTCAGGCGTTCTCTCTCTAAGTGCTGCTGACGTCCTCAGGTCCTACCCCTCCATCCGGCTCAATCCCCGTCGCTACTTTGCTCTGTCTCTGTTTGCCCTCAGGCTTGGTCCCTCTCATTTAGCTATCTCTCAAACCCATCTCTCTGGTGTGGAAACGTCAAGATGACAATTAAAATCAATATTATCTGGATATTCCATTGGTGAAAATGCACCTTTGTTAAAGTGGCTGCAGTTATATTCAATAAACGGCACAAAATTACAACTTTAGATTCATTGAGGTTGTTTAATCCATTATTCTCCGTCATATTTGCGATGGCAGTAGTAATTAATGTTTTTCAACACATTATCTAAGCAGCTTATTCCAAAAACTTTGCTTAACTGGAAGTGAAAACCAAAATTGGAAAAAAAAAATGCAGGTAGCAGTAGCATATTGCAAATGTCTGAATTTTAAATGCCCGAGAGGGCGTGTTTCCCGCGGGGGCGGCGCGGAGGGGGGCACGTAAAATAGAATTGGCGCCATCCCTCCACCTTCCTGTCCAGCCCCGAAATCGTCAGCCCGCCCGCCGTATTAAAATGGCCAATTCAGGGTCGATTAGGCTTGTTATCAAGCCCATTGACGCAAATAATATGCTGCCCACGTCGTAATACGCTTGGCGTGGATAGCAGGGCGAGAGCGGGAAACCTGATTTTTAACCTCAAATGGTTAATGGTGGGAAGAAATGTCAATCACGCGCGGCCCCCCTTAGACTGAACAACACACTCCCTTCCTACCCGCTCCCTGTCTTAAACCCACCATCTCCCACACCCCCGCCCAACCCCGCCACTGTCCCTTTCCCCATCAGTCCAGAATCCTCCCGGCCAAAGACTCCAGGCTGATGCGGGGATCCGAGGACTTGGGCTCCTCTCTTCGGCTGCAGTCCCGGCATCGGCCACTGATGATCCTCGCGCTGCCGGGTCTGATGGAGCTCCGGAGGCTCCAGAGGGCGGCAGTTCGCATACACGGCCCCCAGTCCTGAGCCCGCACTTCATTGTTCCGGGCTGATCGGTGTGGAGCCGGTCGGCTTCAAGCCGACATGGTTTCCGGTGGGGTGAGGGGGCAGGGCGTGCCGTCTGCCCCCAAATTATTCCGCTCCAAGTGTCAGAAACGACGTGAAACCAAGCCCCTCGGCGTCAGCAATAATAAATTTTATATAAGGTCCGTGCCTGTGTGCACACATTTGTGAGTACTTTACCTGCGATTTCCTTTAACCTTTGAACTGTTAAAACAAGAAAATATAGTTCAGGGTAAGCATCAGACAAGTTCTTTGCGTAGATGAATTCAGTTTCCATGCCATACATGCAATATTATTTGACGCAGTATGGAACAGCAGTTAATATTTCACGCATTAGCACTGTTGAATAATATGTTTTTTGTTGTTCATTTACGTGATGCGAGCGATCTGACTAGGTCAGCATTTATTGCCCCACCTAATTGCCCTTAAGAAGATGGTGGTGAGCTGCCTTCTTTACCTAGGCGGTGTAGGTACACCGACAGTGCTGTTAGAGAGGGTGTTCCAAGGTTTTGACCCAGCGACAGTGAAGGAATTGCGATATATTTCCAAGTTTGGATGGTGAGTGGCTTGGAGGGGAACTTCAAGGTGGTGGTGTTCCCATGTGTCTGCTGCCCTTGTCCTTCTAGACGGTAGCGGCCGTTTATTTGGAAGGCTGTCTAAGGAACCTTGGTGTGTTCCTATAGTGCATCTTGTGGATCGGTGCACTGCTGCCACTGTTCGTTGGTCGTAGAGGCAATGAATCCTTGTGGATGGGCTCCCAATCAAGGAGGCTGCTTTGCCCTGCATGGTGTCAAGCTTCTTGAGTGTTGTTATAGCTGTACTCATCCAGGCAAGTGGATGTTGTTCCATCAAACTCCTGACTTGTGTCTTGTAGGTGGTGGACAGGCTCTGGGGAATCAGGAGTTGAGTTATTCGGCGCAGAAATCCTAGCTTCTGACCTGCTCTTGTAGCTACAGTATTTATATGGTTAATCCAGTTAAATTTCTGGTCAATGGTAATTCCAAGGATCTTGATAGTGGGGATTCAGCGATGGTAATGCCATTGAAAGTCAAGGGGCGGTGGTTGGATTCACTCTTGTTGGAGATGTTCATTGCCTGGAACTTGTGTGGCGCGAATGTTACTTGCCACTTGTCAGCCCAAGCCTGGATATTGTCCAGGTCTTGCTGCATTTGGACATGGTCTGCTTCAGTATCTGAGGAGTCGTGAATGGTGCTGAACATAGTGCAATTATCAGTGAACATCCCCACATCTGACCTCATGATAGAGGGAACGTCATTGATGACGCAGCTGAAGATGGTTGGGCCGAGGGCACTACCTTGAGGAACTCCTTCAGTGTTGTGCTGGAACTGAGGTGAGCGACATCCAAGAACAACAATTATCTTCCTTTGCGCTAGGTATGACTGCAACCAGTGGAGAGTTCCCTCCCACCCCCAACCTCATTCCATTGACTCTAGTTTTGCTGGGGCTACTTGATGCCACACTCCGTCAAATGCTGCTTTGATGTCAAGGACAGTCACTCTCACTTCACCTCTGCAGTTGAGCTGTTTTGTCCATGTTTGGGCCAAGGTTGTAATGAGGTCAGGGACTGAATGGCCCTGGCAGATCCCAAACTGAGCGTCAGTGAGCAGGTTATTGCTAAGCAAATGCCGCATGCTCGCACTGTTGATGATCCATTCCATCACTTCACTGATGATCGACAGTAGGCTGATGGGGCGGTAATTGACTGGGTTGGATTTGTCCTGCATTTTGTGTACAGGAAATTTCTGGGCAATTTTACACTTTGCCAGGTAGATGTCAGTGTCATAGCTGTACTCGAAGAGCACGGCTAGGGTCGCAGCAAGTTCTGGAGCACAAATCTTCAGTACTGATGCTGGGATATTGTCAGGGTGCATAGCCTTTGCAGTGTTCAGTTCGTCAGTCGTATCTTGATACCACGTGGAGTGAATAGAATTGGCTGAAGACCAGCATCTGTGATGCTGGGGACCTCCAGAGGAGGCGAAGATGGATCATCCACTCTGCATTTCTGGTTGAAGATTGTTGCGAGTGCTTCAGCCTTATCTTTTGCACTAATGTGCTGGGCTCCTCCATCATCGAGGATGGGGATATTTGTGAACCCTCCTCCCCAAGTGAGTTGAATGATTGTCCATCGTCATTCACGACTGGGTGTGGCAGGACTGCAGAGCTTAGATCTGATCCGTTGGCTGTGGGATTGCTAGGCTCTGTCTATCTCTTGCTGCTTATGCCGTTTCACGCACACGTTATCCTGTGTTGTAGTTTTACCAGGTTGATACCGCATTTTTAGGTATGCCTGGTGCTGCTCCTGGCATGCCCTCCCGCACCCTTCATTGAGCCAGGGTGGGTCATCAGGCTTGCTGGTAAAGATAGTGGGGGATATGCCGGGCCATGAGGTGACAGATTGTGTTGGATTTCAATTCTGCTGCTGCTGATGGTCAACAGCGCCTCATGGATGCCTAGTTTTGAGTTGCTGGATGTATTCGATATCAATCCCTTTTAGCACGGTAGTAGTGCCACACAGCACGATGGAGGGCATCCTCAATGTGCTGATGGAACTTCGTCTCCACAACGACTGTACGGTGATCATTCCCACTGATAATGTCTGGACAGATGCATCTGGGCAGGCAGCTGATTGAGGATGAGGGCAGGTAAGTTTTTCCCTCTTGGTGGTTCCCTCACCACCTGCTGCAGGCCCGGCCTAGCAACTATGTCTTTTAGGACTTGGCCAGTTCGGTCTTTGGTGGTGCTACCGGGCTACTCTTGGTGATGGACGTTGAAATCCACCATTCAGAGTACATTCTGCGCCCTTGGTACTCTCAGTGCTTCTTCCATGTGGTGCTCAACATGGACGAGTACTGATTCATCCGCTGAGGGGTGTGAGGGTCGGTACGTGGTCATCAGCAAGAGGTTTCCTTGCCCATCTCTGATCTGATGCCATGAGACTTCATGAGGTCTGGAGCGATGTTGAGGGCTCCCAGCGCAACTCCCTCCTGACTGTATACCACTGTGCCGTCACCCCTGCTAGGTCTGTCCTGGTGGGACAGGCCATATCCAGGGGTGGTGATAGTGGTGTCTGAGACATTGTCTGCAAGTTATGATTCAGTGAATATGACTATGTCAGGCTGCTGCTTGACCAGCCTGTGAGACAGCTCTCCCAATTTTGGCACAATACCCCAGATGTTAGCAAGGAGGATTTTGCAGGGTCGACAGGGCTGAGTTTGCCGTTGTCATTTTCGGTGCCTAGATTGGTGCCGTCTGGTCTGTCCGGTTTCATTCATTTACATTTAATTTGCAGCAATATTTTTTATGTGGGCGAACTCGGGAATAACATTGCATCCAATCAGTTGTTGTGTATTCAAGCAGTACAACTATTACGATATGTAGGCTTCGAACGTACACTTCCGTGCAGACCTTATTCTGACTGCCAAGCCGGATTTGAATAAGGATGGGAGAGGTGCTTGCCACCTCCTGCCCATTAAATCATAAGTCATGAAACCGGAACTGAATTCCATGTTACACTAAGCAATGTTTTCCGTTCGTCTCTGTTTTCCTTTTACTAGGAGTGCATCAGAACATACCAAGCCAAAACGAAAACCAACGAATTTCAGTGCTTTCATCCCCTATTTACATGTTGGTTATGTAACGAAGAATATGCTACTTTCTTGAGGAGTAGAAGAGGGAACCACGAAGCCAAAAGAAGTGCAAAATATACTGTCAGGAAAATGGCTCACGAAATATGAGCAGACAATGAGCTAAGGTCCTGTTTTGAGGCAGAACATACGTGACCCTTTCTGCTACCACAGCATTCTTCTAGCAAGGTGGCCCGTGTAAATATTTTGGACGTGTTTCTGGCGCCAGTCTAATCTTTATGCCAAACTTGACCCTCGAGCAAAGTACATTTCAGGCCACCGGCAGAGGTCCTCGGCTAAATAACGAAACGCGTGTGTGTGTGTTTGTGTGTGTGTGTGTGTGTGTGTGTGTGTGGCGGGGGTGGGTGGGGGGGTGGGGGGTTGCAGTTGAAGGGAAGGTGTGAGGTTGGGTAGCAATCCTTGGGACTTCGAATTTGCGGGAAGGGGCACTCCTGTCCCTGATGTTACCAAAGGATTGCGTTTTTAAAAAATCGCTTGGGCAGTTATATTTTAATTGTATTTTCCTCTGTTGGGCTGCTGAAGAATTCTGAACAAGGTAGATCAGTCACCGGGAGGCTCATGGTGACCAGTTGGTCAAATGGATCAATTAACAGTCAAAATCCTCGAACTCCCTAATAGCACTGTGGGTGTACCTAAATCACATGGACTGCAGTGGCTCATGAAGGCAGCTCACCACCTTCTCAAGGGCAACTAAGATTGCCCAGCCAGCAAAGCCCGCATCCCGTGAACGAATAAAAATAGTCATTAGAGTCTTCGTTAGTTACACATTCTAATAGCCTTACTCCTGTTTACGCCGTTCCCTTAGAAACCTAAACAGGTGTTACTACGAATTTCACAATAGATTAAAAAAACTGCGCCGATTGATTGCAGACCATCCAATTGCTAAATTGATATTTTGTGCTATAGTTTTACACAAGAAAAAATTAATAACTAATTTATCAGACAGCAACTTCTATCCATCATTTCAGTGAGCAATCTATCTGCGGTATGGTATTGGCGACACTACTGATCTAGTACCTCTGCAAAGTTAGAACGTTAAAGGCCGCGATTTTACACAG
Organism: Cetorhinus maximus; assembly: GCF_964194155.1. NCBI lineage: Eukaryota > Metazoa > Chordata > Chondrichthyes > Lamniformes > Cetorhinidae > Cetorhinus > Cetorhinus maximus. The sequence continues at coordinate 23,111,595 of NC_135899.1, read as the reverse complement.
ATAACAAAGTGAATTGCTACACAGTCTTACATTAATTCAAAGCACCGAATTCACTGGCTGGCTGCCAAAGGGCACGATTCCTCAACGTGGCAGTAGCTTGGTTTTGCCTTTGTATGCCACCTCCAGCCATGAGTTATGAAACCTGAATTGAATTTTATATTACATTAAGCAATGTTTTCTGTTTTTCCCTCTTTTCCTTTTACTGGGGTTGTATCAGAACATGCCAAGTCAAGCCGCCGCCAAGGAGCTCCGCTATTGGGTGGAATTTTCCAGCAACTTGTGCACTGCGAATAATCTTTGTGGATCATTAATTGGCGGAGAGTTTCAAAAATACACCCCTCAATTTCGTCAAGTCACTCGCTCTGGCCGGAGATGCAGTCAACGACGCGGGTTCTTGTTTAATTCCCACATGTAACATTCATCAAGTTAATGAATAACAACTATTCAAAGATAACTAGATTCCTTGATAGTCAAGAATTGCACGGAAACAATAGTGATATTGTAATGAATCTTGTTATTCAATATAATACTTTACCAATCTGTAGCCGTAATCTAGCATTCTCTGAAAAAAGAATATTAAAAAAGCGAGGGTAACTTCAACGGTATTCAATTAAAATTATCCACCCACAATTACAGCAATTATATTTCCACTAGCAACGGGGGCTTAACTATATTAGGGTTTGGGGATTGCCGTGTGTGTTCACGGGGTTCTGTTCAAATCGAAACCACAGCAAGGAATCTATCCAGGAACAATTAGAGACAAACAAAGTGGAGAGACGGAATTCTACCCACTGTAAAGTTATCCATCTTACCTCTTCTAAGTGCATCCGCTGGGAGGGAAGAAACAAAGATATTATGTTATGACTCTAGAGTGAAGTGATGAGATGAAAGTCGCGGATCATAATGAATCAAAAAACATTATTTAGTATAGCAGAATATTACATCTGCTCCTTAAAAGTGCTGAAGCGGAAAATAATAGCAATTCACATTCATACAGGAGGTTTAACATTCAAATAAAAACACACATTTAAAATATTTCCCCACTTAGCCAGAATTTAGTTAAAATATGCTGGCATTTTTACACCGCTTTTCGTGACCACTGGACGTTTTGAAACACTTTGTAGCCAATGAAGCACTTTGGAGTGTAGCCACTGTTGCAATGCTGATTACGCCACTGCTGTTTTGCACACAGCAAACTCCCAAAAATAGCGATGTGAAAATTATGAGATGAACTGTTTTTCTATTGTTGATTGTGCGATAAATATTGGTTATGGAACCCGGGATAAATACACTGCTCTTCTTCAAAATTCTGCCATTGGATCTTTTGCCTCCACCCGAATAAGCAGGTGGGGCCTTTGCCTTCACATCGTATCTGAAAGTTCAGAACTCCGACACTGCAGCCCTCCGTCAGTACTGCACTTCTGTGTCATCCTTGAATTTTATGAACCAGGGACCTTATGAATCAGACATGCAAGTGCTATCAACTAAGTGACAGCTAAGACTTAGACCGCAGGACAAGAATGCTGCTTAAGGAAAACAATTAAATAACCAGCATATAAATCTGTTTTGGGAGGAAAGTTTTTAAGAAGAAAAGAAGTACCAACGCAAAAGGCTTGGAGGTTACTTTCCGAATGATAAATGCAAAGTGATTCGAAGTGAGATGGATGGAGGCAAGGTGCTTAATGGTCCTCTGAGGGCTGTGCAACCAAGGGATGGGCGTGCGAAAGAAGTTAAAGATTGGAGTTCTTTGGTTGAGAGGTACTGCTAAAGGAAGTAACTTGCGTGGAAGCATGGCTTTGGAGAGAAGGTGGGAACAAGTGATTTAAAGGCTTGGATTTTGCAGGCAGTGGTGAGGTGCCACTGACCTCAAAGTAACCTTTGCCCTTCAACCCTCACTGTGGCATGGATTTCACCTTTCACAATGTAAATTTCACTCTGCCGCCAACAATGGGGCATCTCTGACGCCCAACCACAGCGAAGTCATCAATCACGTCAAGCCAACAATTTCACCAGTTTCATTGCAGCGGAGAAGAAATTGCAACAGGGTCAGAGAAAGGCATCCAGAAACAACCAAGTGATTCTGCTGCTAAGTAACTGCGTGGTTTTGAAAGTGCCGTGTCTGCAGAACCAGAAGACAGCAGCCCTCTCTCTTCCCTGTAAACCTGATTCCATCTATAAAGCTCAGCTATTAAAGCAAGCACTGGCTATTCGACAGTGGAAGCCATCACAGCAGCCGAGACAGTCCTGAAACCTCAAAACATTCAGTTTAGACAACGCAAAATATGGGCAGGAGGTGTAGCACCTGCGCTGTTATGTCCTTTCTTCCCACCGTCCAAGGCCCCAAACACATCTTCCAGTTGAAACAACAATGTACCTGTACATCAACCTATTTATTGCATTGCATACACAGCTCACCATTCGGTCCCCTCTACACGGAGGAGACCAAACGCAAACCGGGTGACCGCTTTATGGAACGCCTCCGCTCAGCCCGTAAGCATGATGCAAAACTTCCATTAGTTGCCATTTAAATTCGCCACCTTGCTTTCACACTCAAATTTCTGTCCACGGCCTGCTGCACCGTTCCAATGAAACTCAATGCACGCTGGAGGAACAGCACCTCATCTTCCGCTTAGGTGCTTTGCAGCCTCTGGACTCAACAATGAATTTAACAACTTCAGACCATGAACTCTGAATCCCATTTTGATTCTTTGTTTTGCAAGTGCCTGTCTGTTTCTTGTTTTCATGTTTTTTGCTTTCAGGCAGAGCTGATCATTAAGGCTGGAATTAACGCTTTCTCTGAACCAATGCTTTGTTTCTTTACTGCAAACATTTGCCTTTTGTTCAATTACATCTTTATTATTTAATCTCCCTCGGCCTTTACAACATCCCAGATCTATACTTTTTTTCCACCCCCCTCACAACCTTCAACACCATTAAAACCATCATGCTTCTACCTCCCTCCAGCTCAGAAGAAGAATCAATTGACTGGACACGTTAACTCTGTTTCCCTCTCCACCGATACTGCCAGACTTGCTGAGTTTTTTCAGCACTTTCTGTTTGCATTTTAGATAGATAAAGAATAGATACGAAGCAATAGATGCAGAATAAATGCGACAAGAAATGAGGCAGGCTCAGGAATAGACTGTGAATAATGGAGAGAGAGGGGATGGAGACAGCCACAGAGAGAGAGAGAGAGAAAGAGAAAGAGAGAGAGAGAGAGGGAGAGAGAGAGAGAGATAAAGAGAGAAGCAGAGATAGGGAGAGAAAGAGAGAGAGAGACTGGCCAACACCATTACACTATCATGACCGAGCAGTAGAGATAAAACTGACCTAATAAAATGCCTCTTCTGTTTAGCAACCACGCATCTCATGAAATAAATGACTTAGTTCCAAGCTAACATTGCCAGTCACTACCTACCGCAATCCTTTTGCATACTCACGAGCTTGTCGTGCACCTGTAGTGATAGTGAGCATCGTAAGCATTATTATTGCCTTGGTCATATAAGGGTGCACAAGTGCATTCTGAAATGATTAGCTGTATACAATTTGAATAAAAATGTTTATGGGAATTGCATGCACAGATACAACACATTGCTAATGTATTTTGTGACATGTGCTGCATTATGCGTGTTTGTCTCGACTGTTGCTGCTGCCATCATTTAAGGTAAATAAAAAGAAGGGTACGTAGATGGATAGATATACACAAAGGTAGCTATATATACAGCCAGCAGGATCTTAAAATGGAAATTAAAGATCGGCCTACTAGTAGATCCAGCGAATTTATTTAATATGCAGTCATTCTCAAGATGTCGCATCACCTGGAAAACTGACACTTATTGTCCATTCTTAACTGAGCAGCCAAACTTCAATGCAAGTGAATAGCTTGACAGGACAATTTTAAGGAAAGTTAAGAGTCAACACATTGGAATTGGGGCGGGAATCACGTACAGGACACATGATATGAGAGCGGCAGGATCTCTGCGTAGCCATACATGGTCCTCTGGACTAATATTGATTCCCTTGTCGATGACCTAACATTAGCCGTCCATTCCCCTGGATAGAACGAGATGCGAATTCACTTTGCAGTGTACCGCAGATGTGAAACGCCGTTGGCCAGGTGTGAAATAATATAAATAATGTACAAAAATATGCGTTTCAGAATAGAGAACACAACATTCGCCAATGAAAATTGATGAGAAGTAGTATCAAAACACAATTGTATATCATTAAATAATAACTTTGTTAAAAACAATTGACTTTAATGAATGCATTTACTCTTGACAAACTGTAAATCATCCCTTAGATGAGGATGATAAAACCACACAGTTTTATTCTACTTTGAAATTAAGTTTTTTCTTTCTTTCATCACCTGATTCATAACAATGCACAATAATGAACTTTGTATGAAGCATAATATTGACATTTCTGTGGTTTGGAATTTAGTCTAGACTGCATCAGAAGTGGTCTGTGATTTTTTTCGTTTGTGCAGATCAACTTATTTATCTGAAACTGTTTGACACCTGGTTCATATAGCTAAGTCAGGGATTTGATCAACATATTGTGTATTACTCCAAAATACGGTACCACAAGAATTTCTGGGCTCCTATTTTTGATGTCGATATTTGAATTATCACAATTGCCTCTGCAGCATGTGAACTGAGAAACATTGCTTTATTATCCTTGGCATACTTTAGTAATCACTGGATGCAAAGTATCCATCTGTTTCCACGATAGTGGTCCCTACGAAAGCAATCATAATTTTCGATGGCATTTAGTTCTTTTCTCCTGGACTGCAATTCCCCATCGCATTTCTGAAATTGTTTCTCAGCTGAAGGCAGGTGTAGTAATCCCACCATCTCTTATCACTTTTCCTCTCTGTCACAGAAAACGAAATTCAAACCATGGATAGGCTCGCGGCACTACTTTTTCCAAAATGCAATTATTTATGATAAGCGCAAGCCATCTTTTCTTAAGTAGCACATATCGTTTTTGTCTGGACAGCTCTGCCTAATTCCTGTGTCCAAGGAAACTGTGGTCCTTAACTTCGGAAACTTTCATTGACACACTCCACTGTCCTCGCCGACTATCCCCAGCCCTCAGTTTGGCATGCATCGACATTGTAAGGCACTCTGTGGAATTCTATAGCAAGGTGAGATTTTATTGCATTCACAATTTTACCAGCCTGGTAGTAAAAGGCTACAAATTGTTATGGTAGTCCAGCGGTAACACAAGGATTTTATAAATAAGATTTTAGAATGTAAATGGCAGAACCGTGTCTAACTATGCATCTAGCCCAGAACGAGGCATACGAGCGATACTGAAAGAAAAATTCTGGACAGTAACCAGGAGGGGGAATTCTAACTGGATAGCGATATTGCGTCCCGATTTCAATACTACAGTGTACCATGCAGCCCTAAACCCATCTGGTTTTGTTTGGAAATTGGCAGTTTCGGACGCTTGTGTGACAAATCGTTAAGAAAAAATACCCTATGAATGGTACTCAGACAGCTGCCAGTGATAAGCACGCTTTCACGTCTTACTAATAAAGGGGAAAAACAAAGTAGAGACACTTACGTCCTATTTTGGCTAAGTCAGACCCTAACAAAAAAATACACAACGAATGTAATCATTGCACAATTATAGGCAGCTATAGTTTAATTTTCAAGCTAAAACCACATTTTTTTCCTCTTCAAGTTTCTAGTGTGGGGGTCTGGCAAAGGAAGCAGGGAATACTCGCAATATTAGAAAACATTTTCCAAGTAAGTTAATAGCATCAGTGTACGAATAGTGTTTTGTAAATAGAAAGTACAAAAGCTTTCAGACATACAGCAACAACTAAGATTTATATAGCACCTTTAATGTAGCATGATGTCTCAAGGCGCTGCACTACAACGTTATCAAACAAAAATTGACACCAAATTACAGAAAAAGAAATCAGACAAGTTGACAAAATCTTGTACAGGGAAGAAAGACGGGCAGAGAGGCGAAGATGTTTCAACAGAACATTGCGGAGCTCAGGGTTTGACAGTTGACGACGCCGTTATTAATGATGGAGCGATGAAAATCGGAAATGCTCAAGTGACCATACTTAACATCCATACAGGTATGTTAGAGGGTTGTCGGGATAGATGAGAATTGTAAAATCGAGGCGTTGCTTGACTGAGGGCCAATGTAAATCAACGATGTCGAAGGGTGAAGAGAACTTGGTGTGAATTAGGATATAGGCAACAGGGTTTTGGATGAATCCCAGTTTCTGGACAGTAAAACGTGGGGGACTGGGCAGGAGTACATTGGAAAATTCAAGTCTACAGACATGCATAATCGTTTCAGCAGCATATGAACTGATACAAGGCGGAGTCATCTATGTTGTGGAAGTGAAAGTAGGCAGCCTGAGTGACAGGATGGGTATAACTCTGGAAGCTCATCCCGGGGTCATACATGGCACCAAGGCTGTGAGCAGATTGGTTCTGCCTCACACAGTTGCAAGAGAGTGGGATGGAGTTGGTAGCTAGTGTCTGCATATTGTGGCAGAGGCCGAATAAAAGGCGTTGGTCTTCCTAATATTTAGTTAACAAATCTGCCTTCTCAGTACTGGATGTTAAACAAACGGTTTCACAATTTAAAGGTAGAAGATGGATTGAAAGGGATGGTGGTGATGTAGAGTTAGGTGTCGTCAGCATCATGTACAAAACTGCCATTGTGTTTTCAGATGATGTAACAGAGGGGCTGGCTGTAAATGAACAATAAGAGGTGGGCAGGGATAAATATTTGGAGTACACCAGATATCTTGGTAAGGAGCCGGAAGAGAAGCCTCTGGTCAAGATTAGATAGGTAAGTATGGGGCCTGGCGAGAGCAGTCCCACTCAGCTGAGCTACGGCGTAGAAGGTTTTGGTGGGGTGAGGTGGGGGGGGAGGGGGGGTGGCGGTGTGGGTGGGAGGGGGGAGGGGGGGCGGGGTGGCGGTGCTACAGTCTGAGCAACCGAGTCCAAGACTGCAGGAAGGTCGAGAAGGACTAGAAGGAACAGATTCACTTTTCACAGTCAGATAGGATGTGATTTATGAGTGTGATTGCGAGAACAGTTTCGGCACTGTGGCACAAGCAGGAACCTGATTGGATTGGATGGATTCAGATATGGAGCTCCAGAGAAGAGGAGCAGATTTTAACGGGCAACAACAATTTCCAGAGCTTTCACAGGGGAAGGGAAGATGTAAGATGGGGCAGTAGTTTTCAAGGATGGTGGGCTTAAGTGTTTTATTTTGTAGAGATGCATGATGTCGACAGATTTCAAGGAGAGGGGCAACTCCTGAGAACAGAGAAGCTTCAACAATATCGGTGGTCATAGGGACCACGAGGAAATGTTGGCTGCTCCGAAGTTTAGTGGGATTATGGAGCATGAGGGGGGTCTCATGGAGAGGATGATCTCAGAGAAGGCTTGAGGGGGACTGGAGAGAAACTAGAGACAGAATTCAATGCTGGGGGAAAGTGGGGTCGTGGTTGGAGAACGTTAGGCCTCGTGAGTTCGACAAAAGGGGGCATCTGGTGCAGCAGCTGACCAGATGATCTCAAAAATGACAAAGTGGTCCAGAGACTCTTAGCACTTGCTGTTGGAGGCGAAGGCAGGGTAGTTAGGCTTGAGGGGTTTCAGAAGACAGTTTTCAGTGGGAATGGAAGCTGAGGTTATTTTTGACTTGCAGGGTGATCCTGGAATAGTGAACTGTTTTGGGAGACGGGAGAAGTGCCCGATAGTGCTTTATTTGGCTCAGTCAGACCTGGTGATCAATGGCTAATCCGTTGCCTACAGTATGAAATTTTGACAGTGCAGTTGTAAACTGTAAGAAAATTTGGAAAGAGTTTCCCCCCGGGGCACAGAAGGACGTTGTGTTGGAATGGAGAACAAAAAGTGGCTTTCGAGTGATACAAGGAAAGGATCAGCGCGATGGCTTCAACTCTGATTATCATCATGGGTGTGGTCTCGCCCACGTGAAGTGACAAGGAATAGGAGTGACGTGAATATGTGTTGGGAGTTTACTTGCAGGGAGGGATTAAGGGATGATTGGAAGTCAATGAATTTATAGGACAGAGGCAACAAGGTGGATTGAAATTGGCTTTGAAATCATCGAAGCTGAGAAATTTCTCTGTGCAGAGGCTGAGTGAATAAAACAATTGACTTATTTTATGGAAATATTGGTATGTCCCTTGGGTTGGGGGTAAAAGATGTGGAAATAAAACGGGAGATGAGAGGTCTGGAATAACGTGAGGTGCTCAGATGCAGAGAAGTTGCTGGAGACGGGCCAAGAAGTAATTTGGTGCTGATAACCACACTGTTTCCAGGGCAATCTGGGTGGAATTGCTGGAAACCATAGACAGACAGGGAGGTGTCGTTTGGGTGAAAGTTACAATCACCCCTAAACCCGGTTTCCATTAAGATCATGATGACAATGCAATCATCCACAATAACCTCATGAATGGCACGAGTGAATTGTTAATCTGGGAGAAAATCTGAGGGCGGTGACAATATTTGTTCAGTTTGCAGTGTCCACAGAGTCAGCACTAGGAGTGGCCAGTTCTACGGGGGAGAGATCGGCAGCTTTATCCCCCTGCGGGCTTACTGGGTGAAAAGCTCGGTATCATAATAGGGCGGAACAGTAGTAGTTGTTGCCCATGTGAAGGCAGCGGCAAGTCCAACTGTGGGTCCCTATGATCATTGCAATAGAAGCACAGAGTCAAGCGTGGGACGATAATAGAGTAGGAAGAACGAGAAGCATTGAAGAGCTCGGGCAGGGGTTTGGGTGGACAGAGTACACGAAATGGGGGAGATTGGAGGAGGCGGGAAGACAGGAGAGAGGTGTCCAAGAGATTAAAGATAGAAGTAAAAAGAGAATAAATTGGAAATGAAAGTGACGGATACGGGTCCAGAGTGACAGCCAGAATGTGAACATGTTTTGACATCGGGAATTCTCAAACAATCTGGTTAGGTGGCAATATATCACGGTAGTGAACGTCCAATAGAAAATGGACATGAGGAAGGATTTTAGAGTGAACTACAGAAGTCCCATGCTGGGATTAAGGTGATATAGGTCGCGTGGAGTCAACATCAATGAACTATAGTCCAAGTTGAGAGGCGGATGTGGAGGACTACCGAAGTCGTGAAGCGATTTGAAAGGTTGAACATTGCAACGCGCACTGATAGAAGGAGCTAAATCGGAATTAAGATCCGGAGGTGTCCAGAATCGGTTGTGGGACAGGAAAACGATGGTAAAGTTACAGGTCACCATAAAATCCAAAAGCAGCGGAGAAATGTACTTCGGCCCATGGGTGTGAAATTCCCTGTGAGGACCTCCCTAGGCCACTTTCATCACATGAATCATCTTTAAAATCCTCGGCTAAAGGTAACGTTGGATGATACCCAACGCAGACGATGGTGAATCTGAGGCCTACTTAACCCACACGTCAATTGAAACGAAAATCAAACCATGTTCGATACAAATTACACTTTTATCGAAGTATTGAGCAAAGGTTTATCAATAATTATATGGTATAGTACTCAATGTCAATGGTATAGTACTCAATGTCAACCAGTAAAATATTCTGTTCCTTGTTATTCTGAACGTAACTCGCTTTAGTGCTTACGGCAGTCATTGAGACCTTTGGCCGTTTCGTTTAATTCTGGAAGAGAAACACTAGATGAATTATCCACAGCAGGGTTTAAATTGCCATGCAGCGGTTAAAAAGCAGCACTTTTCCGTTTTACAAATTAGTGATCGGATATTTTCACAGGAAAAACGGGCAGGACAGCTTAATTCGGCAGTTTAGGAACGAACACTGGCAATATAATCGCAGCAATATATAGCCATCTGGTAAAGAAAACTATTTTCCTTTACTTTAGTGGGTATAATAATATGCACATTTTTTTGAGGAAAATCATCCAAATATAGTCATGGTATATTTATTCTTGCCCCTGATAGGAACAGTGTTATATCCAGTTAATAATTTCCCGTGGAAACAAAGAACAAAACCTGCTTTTCAAATCAATTATTTGGGGCTCTGTCAAAAGATAGATAAGTAATGACGAAGCATCTATTCACGCTACTACAACAGGCAAATGGTGGTAAATAAGTTGCAGAGATTTGGAACTCTGTGCTCAGATGCGCAGCTCTAGTTGCTTTCAGGCTCACCACCTTTGTGTTGGCGAGGGCAATGATAATATAAATGATTCATAAAAGATGTTTAAACATATTAGCCCTTTTTGTTGCAAAACAAAAATATGCCCGATAAGGAAATTGTGGGAGTGGCCACTATGTCTGTCACTAACTATATCAAGCGAAACAATTATATCGCCCAACATTTACATTGATGCAAATTTTCGATTCCCGTTCTTACTTTTTATGGCCTCGGATTTTGTGAAATTGAGGCGTCTACCTTTTATCATAGAAAATTGCTACGTCAATATTTTTACATCTAATTTACCTACACCAGCTGCCAAGCTGAAGCTGCGGTGTCAGGCCTCTAGATGACACTGTGGAGCAAGCGTCTGAATTCTGCGCCTTCATGAGTATATAGATGAACATTTGTTTATTGATTGTCCAGGCAGTGTCATGGACATACCCACAGATGGAAATAATAACATTTCACACAGGGTTGCATACATATATTGTGATATATTTACCTTGCTCCTTTGCAACAATGCCTCCTGCCGAAATCAATGTGGAATCAATTGTGAGTGATAATTAATACTCTATTTTAATGACAATTTTCACGAAGAAAATTTGACTGCTGCTTGGTGTAGAAATTCTTTATTTTAAAATCAAAATTAATAAGACTAGCCGAAATAAATTTCGAATTTACCTTAACTTATCACGAATGTTAGGCAATGTTATTTTCTGTCGTACTGCTACCAATTTAAACGTGAATATTTCTAGTAGCTGCATTGTTTATAAAACCTGTTTTCTTAAAACATTTCAAGGAGGAAATATTGATGAAAACTATTGAAATGTTTGTGAACATAGTGAATACAGCAAAACAATCGCCCAGTTATACGGAATATACAACAGAGACACAGGTCACACGTAATGTTCGCAACCAAATCAGTCTCTTCCCGCTCTATTGTCAGTCACCATACTAGACCCTATTGTTCTATTTTGTTCTCCTTCATCTGAAACTCAACTGCCCCCTCCCTTAAAGCTATCACATGCACCTGCTTCAGCGAGAGCATGTGTCAGCAAGTTTTACATTGTCACCATTCTCCGTGTCAACACATTCTTAATATATTAATTATTTGAAGCCTTAGTTTATGTTCCCTTGATCAAACTTACCCATCGCTGTAACAGTTTCTTCATGCCCACTCGAAAGGAACTTTCCTAATTTTAAAGACCTCTTATAGTTGTATTATCAGCATTATCTTCTATTCTTATTCTTATTCTATTCTTAATAACTACAGTCTCTAATGATGGTCATATCCTGCAGCAAGAGAAGTTGCCCAAGTGAACCTTGAAGCAATAATAAAGGTAGATATTACCGACACTCAGTTCAGTGAAGTGAGGAAAGCATCTGTAATACATATTCATCATTCTACTCAGTCTTGCACCTCATGCCTCTCTTGCCATTGCACTGTCTCTTAACCCTCTTCTTTGGCCAAGTATGTTCGTGCTTGAGCGAAAATTCCAGAGCTTACCGCATGGTCTGTGATTGACAGCATTCATACTGAAATAGCTGCAGGGCTTTGTAAAATCGGCTTCCGAATTTATAATCAGCGTTTCTCTTTTGTTTTTCCAAGGAAAGGAAACAGGCACAGACAGATAGCAAAAAAGAAGTGTCATGGATTGTATTAATTGTTCTTTTAATCAGGAATGAGGCAGAAACCGTGCTACGCCTGAGTTGGGAAACCGATTTGGTACGTGACTGGTTGTTAAAAGGTACAGGGAGCATTTAGAAGTTTCGGACATTTACATAGTTGTAAGGAATCTTATTTATGGCCCATCACTTTCGCAATCATGCCTAGTCATTGCTGAATCACAAACCATCCTAAAAGCAATGACGTTTTTATCTTTAGCATATAATGGAAAGTTGGTGAAGAATATGGAGGTAGCTCCCATTCGTAAACCTGCCTTACGGAGACCATTATGATTCCTTATTTAGACAAGAATCGGAGCCAACCAACTCATAAAAGGACACGGAAAAAACGCAGAGCAACACTGAGTGTGGGACACTGGGAGGAAATTACGAAGACCCAGCCACATTACCCTAGCGGGCAGAATGAATATCCTTCAATTAGAATGTAAAATGCACAGGTTTCAGGATACTTGTGCTCAAAACAACTAAGAGACATGAGCATAGACTTCATATGCAGACTGAAGCGTATTATATTTTCCAAAAGAACGAGAGAGAGTGCGAAGCAGATGGCGTCATTTTATTCCTTATTTCTATACAAATAACGAATAATAGTAAATGAAATGTCTATTATGCCATTTATCAGATTTCCTCGAGCTTCAACAGCAATGGATAGGGCCTAAAATGTGTGTCTTATTTAATACCAACCGCTTTTCGCCCTTAAATGTAGGTTAACATAACTTGTTGAGACTTGGGCCTGGACTTTTTTTTTGAGAAGGTGGTAGTGGCCCACCTTCTTGGACCGCTGCAGTCCACCTGGAGCAGACAGTATTGTTAGGAAGAGAGACCATTGTTGTAGCAGCTGAAGATGGCTTGACCTAGGACATTGTTATGTGGACTTCCTGTGGTGATATTCTGGAACCAAGATGATTCGCCTCAAACAACCAGAACAATTTCCCTTTCTGCTAGATATGACTAAACAGTGAACTTTCCCACTGATTCCCATTAACTTCTGTTTTTCCAATGATCATTGATGCCACTCTCGGTCAAGTAGCGCCTTGATGTTAAGGGCAGCCACTATTACTTCATCTCTTGAGTCCAGCTCCTTTTTCTATATTTTGACCCAGGTTGTGATGAGGTCCGGAGCCGAGTGGCCATGGCGGAACCTAAACTGAGTAGCAGTGAGCAGATTATTGGTGTCGAAGACACATGAGATCAGTTTGATCATGATCGAGAGTAGCTGTTGAAACGATAATTGACCGGACTGGACGTGCCCTGCTTTCTGCGGACAGAGCAATCCCGGGAAATTTTCCAAATTTTCAGGCAGATCTCAGTGCTGTAGTTGTACCTGAACCCCTAGGTTTAAGTCGCACTCCAGGACTTGCTGGCCAAGGAAGGTGCATTCACATTGAGGTATCACCTGTAAACCTTCCAAAATATGTGAATGGCAGATGGCAAGAGTAGGGGAGATTCCTTGTCAGCCACGTGATCGAAAGAAAGTTGGAGCCTTTGCTGTCACTATTCATAGACCTGCCTTCGAGCAGCGAACCCAGGAGGAAAAAGTACAATCTTGGGGAGATCTTGATAACACATCTTACTAGGATGACTACATACTGAAGACTACTTATCATGAGGTGGCTTGCGTCATTTCCTATCTAGTGATGTGCAGATATCATAACCACACCTACTTAAAGGTGCACAGCTGCATCTTTTTTCTGGCTAAAATTACCCCCTATCAATAAACAACCACTAACTACTTACAAAACAACACACATTTTCTACCGTAAGCATGTACAACTTTCTATGTTTGTAAGCTTATGAGTCTATAAAACGTACTAGCAGTCTACTGACACGCCTGATCTTGTCTAGTCTATTTAGTCTGGGACTGCTGATTGTTATAATAACGAACCGTAGGAGTGTTATGCTTAGATCTTGTCTTTGACATTGTTCTGCTTCCAATGGGATTGCTTGTTGTTTCATGACTAGGAGCTTCCCTGATTTGTCATTGATTCGACTCAACGTCATCACATTTGTTGTGAGCACCTCATTTGACCTTGGCTCATGACTTTTTTAGCTACCTAGGTTGGATTCCACATTTCGTCAGTGTGATGGAAAATACCAACTTTCTGTCCAACCATTAAGTTTGGTAGTTATTTGCCTGCATAGAAGTCAAGAACATCACAGAATCACATAATCACAGAATTTTAACGGCACAGTGGGAGGAAATTCAGCCCATCGTGTCTGCACCAGCTCTCCAAATGAACATTATGACCTAGTGCCATTGCACTGCCTTTTTCCTGTACCCTTGCACATTGTTTCTATTCAAATAATCATCCAATGCCCTCTTGAATGCCTCGATTGAACCTGTCTCCACCACACTTCCAGGCAGCCCATTCCAGAGCCGAAATACTCGTTGTGTGAACATCCTTCATAATCCCCTGTCATTCCCGAAATTTATCCAATATCTTTAGAAGTGCGGGTTGATAGTGACTGGGTAGAGTCACTTGCACCTGTCTGCCTAACATCAGAACTTCCTGAGAAGGAATTGTTGCACTTATTGGTATTGCCCCTTGATCAGGGACAAGAGTAGGACAAGTATGGGGATCGAGAACGTAGAGCTGGGGAGGCATCAGCCGTTGCAGTTGTCCAAAATATTAGAGGCTCTTGCAGCATTTATAGGCGAAAGAAGAGACTGCAGTGTGAGTGATTGAGTATCTGGCCATTGTACAAGGAACCTTTCAAGTGGGGTGAGTAAATAGGTATGTAGTACTAAAGTGGTATGACGCTGTAGTCGGGGCATGAGCACAGTTCTCTGAAGCTGAGAGAGTGGGTTCAAAAGGTTATGTTGCCTGCCCCTTGCCAGGATTCGGGGCATCTGCTCAGAGATTAGGAGGCACTAGCAGCGGGAGGGAGGGGACCCGGTTGTCATGGTTCACTTGGGTACAAACGACATAGAAGGAACCAGGAAGAAAGTTCTACTTAAGGATTATGAGCAGCAAGGCGCGAAATTATAAAACAAACCACAAGGGCAAAAAATCGCTGGATTACTGCCGGAGACACGAGCGAATTGGTGAAGGTAAATAAGCGTCGATAGTTGAATGCGTGGCTCAAAATTGGTGTGGGAGAAATGGATTTCGATTTATGGGGTACTGACACCAGTACTGCAGAAATAGGAGCTGTGCCATTGGGATCGGCAGGGTGAATGTTCTGGCGACTCCTAAAACTATTACGGTAGAGAGGGTTTTAAAGTAAATGGTGGGGTGGCAGCGAGGTATCGCGTGCTGGAAGATGTGGCAAACGAGAGATAAAGGACAAGGAAATAGGGCACGGAAGCGATATGGGTAATGCTAACCAGAGTATGGCTTAAGGGATAGAGCGTACAAACTTAAGAATGCACCAGCAGATAAGGCCGGAACTTGTAAGAATGGCAATAAGACAGAATGAAATGCGCTATGACTGAATGTGCGCAACATTCATAACAAAGCAGATGACTTGATAGCAGAAATATGTCTTACCTCATCGCCATTTCAGAGACATGTGTTTACGTTGTCCAAGGCCGGGAAGTAAAACATCAAGGAAACTTGACATTTTGGAAGGACAGGAAGCTAGGGAAACCGGAGGAGCAGCTGTGTTACTTAAGGATAATATTAGTACAGTAGTAAGAGATTAACTTAGTTCAGAAGTTGAATATGTAGAATCGCTTTAGATAGAGATAAGAAATAGCAAAGATAAGAGATCATTTATGGAAGTAGTTAATAGCTAGGCAACAATAGTTACACTGTAGAACAGAGTATATAAGAAGAAATAACACGGGCTTGTAAGAGAGATACTGCAATAAATATGGGTAATTTCAATTTACGTTAAGGTTGAATGAACCATATTGGCAAAGGTCCCTTCGAAGTTGAATTCATATAGTGTATCCGGTACAATTTCTTAGAGAAATATGTTCTATACCCAGCGAGAGAGCAGGTTATTCTTGGCCTGGAAATGTGCAACGGGACAGGAATAATTAATGACCTCATAGTAAATGAGCCAGTAGGTAGCAGCGATCATAACATTATTAAATTTCAGTCTAAGTTTGAGAGAGCGAAGTGCTTTTAACTTAAATGTGAGAATACTTTAAGGTAAGAATACCTTCCGCCAGTTGAAAGTTGTTTTATGGTTTTCATGGTGAGAGCGTTAACATTGAGTCAGAAGATTTTAACTTAAATAAATGAAATTACAAGGATATGAATACAGAGCTGGCTAAAGTGAACTTGACAATCAGGTTGAGGGGTAGATCAATAGAGATGCCGTGGCAGATGTTTAAGGAGATATTTCATAACACTCAGCGAATTCCAGTGAGAGAAAAAAACTTTAGGAAATGGATGCACCATCCATGACTGACAAAGAAGTTGAAGAACAATATGCAGTTGAAATAAAAAACACCTTACAATGCTATGAGGATTTCTGTAGATCAGGAGATTGGATAGATTTTAGAGATTAGCAAAGAATGACAAAAAAAACGAGGGGAAATTGCGTATGGGAGAAAGCTAGCCACAAGTATATATATAAAAAAAAACAATAGTAAGAACTTGTACAAGTATTTAAAAATGAAAAGCCATAACTAAAATGAACTTTGGCTCCTTAGAGGATGAGACTGGGAATGAATAATGGAAAACAAAGAAATGGTTGAAGCATTAAACAGGCATGTTGTGCCTGTCCTCACGTAGAACATGGAAAGGAATCTCAAAGATATTTGAAAATAAGGAGGTAAACTGCAGAGGAACATAAAGCAATCACGATCTCTAGGGAAATACTAGTGGGAAAACTATTAGAACTATAAGTCTGGCAAGACGTCTGGACCTTCATCCTGCATTAAAAGGAATGGTTGCAGAGATAGTAGTGGTTGTGATCTATCAATATTCTCTAAGTTCTGGAAAGGTTCCAGCGGATTGGAAAATCGTAGGTGTGATCCTCTGGTCAAGAAATGGAGAAGGCAGGAAACAGAAAACTCTCGGCCAGTTATTCTAATATCCTTCATAGGGAAAATGTTAGAATCCTTTATTAAGGGACATTTAGAAAATCACAATACAATCACACAGAGTCGACATGATTTTGGTGAAGGGAAATTTATTAGAATTCTTTGAGGAAGTAACAAATAAGGCGTGTAAATCTAGATGTGATGTTCTTGCATTTCCAGAAGGCATTTGATAAGATGCCTCTTCAACGGTGACAAAGTAAGAGCCCACTGCACAGGGGATAATATACAGACCATATACAGAAGATTGGTTAGTCAACAGGAAGCAAAGATAGGGAAAACTGCGGAACTCTCATGTTGGCAAGCTGTAACTAGTGGAGTGCCATAGGGGCGGTATTATGGCCTGAATTATTTACAATCTATATTAATGACATCAATGAAAGAACCGAATGTACGATTGCTAAATTTGCTGTTTTTAGTTGTTTTATTCATTCATGGGATGTGGGCTTCGCTGGCTGGGCCAGCATTTATTGCCGTTCCCATTTGCCCTTGAGGAGGTGCTGGCGAGCTGCCTCTGTGACCGTTGTAATGCCCATATCTGCACTCCAGTGTTATGGACCCAGTGCTCGGATTTGCTCTTCTATTGAACGACTGCGCTTCGCCGTTGTTGGTTTTGCTGATGTCTTCCATTTCTGTTAACACCTGTTCTTTAGGTTTTAATAGGGCGGATATTGGCACACGCTCAAATGTCAAACTCTGCCCCTATAACATGTTTTCCAACTTTATGTGGCAATATGCCCTTGATTTTAGTTATTGCCATCGTCCACTTCTTTAATTCTGCTGGCTGCCTCATGGATAGATTCCTCATGATTCCGGGCATACTCTGCTCTTGCTGGAAGCTTGTATCTGCTTATCTCTTATTTGGGTTTTATCACGAAGTTTGTTCACTCCTGCTGTGTTGGACTTTTTACACTGGTGCTACCGGTGCCTGTCGATGCCGCACACCTTGCATGTGCCTTGGTGTGCAGGGCAACTGAGAGATGCATGCAGAAGACCATATCTTCCACAGGGCTTGCTGGGTTTGGCTGACGTAGCTATTGTGCCATTGGTTGAACACAAAACTTGTAGGCTTTACCATCCTGCAAGGACTGTCTCACATTTGGCTGATCCTTCAGTAATTCTTCAAAAGTAGAAACATGGAAAATAGAAAGTAGGCCATTCGGCCTTCGAGCCTGCTCCACCAATCAATATGATAATGGTTGATCCTCTCTCGCAACGCCATAATCCGGCTCTTTACCCATACCCCTTGACGCCTTTAGAGTCTAGGAGTGTCTTTCCTTCTTAAATATATTCAGTGACTTGGCCTTCACAGCCTTCTGTGGTAGAGATTTCAACACGTTCACCATCCTCTGAGGGAAGAATTTTCTCCTCATCTCAATCCTAAATGGCCTACCCCGTATCCAGAGACTGTGACCCCTTGTTCTAGACTGCACCTCCGCCACCAGCCAGATGAAACATCGTCCCTGCTTCCAGTCTGTCCAGCCCTGCCAGAATTTTATATGTTTCAATGAGATCCCTCTCATTCTTCTAAACACCAGTCAACACAGGCGGTTTCGACCCAATCTCTTTTTATACAACAATCCCGCCATCCCAGGAATCAGTCAGGTGAACCTTCGCTGCGCTCCCCCTATGACAAGTGCATCATTTCTTAGGTAAGGACACCAAAACTAAACACAATACTCCAGGTGTGGCCTCACCAAGGCCCTGTGCAGCTGTAGTAAGATATATTTGCTCTTGTGCTCACGTCCTCTATTGAAGGCCAACATACCATTTGCCTTCCTAACTGCTAGCTGCAAGTGTACCCTTTTTGCTTGTCAAGAAGATATTTTTGATAGGCCTGAATAGGTGTTGATGATATCACTAACTCGGTGATTCTGTCAGCCAGTTCTGTGTCAGAGAAATTGCAGTCTCTACCTTTTTCTTTATAGGGACAAACGAAATGATTTATAGATCCGTTTGGCAGTTGTCTGAAGGACATGAATTCGAGGCGGTGAATTCGAAAGTTGTGTTTTACTCTAGTTGGTCTGCTAAGGTGGACCAAATCTTATAAGGAGACCTTTGTTACTCTTATGACAGCCCAGGCGTGTTCAACCTGTGAAACCCTTCATTACCTATTCCGAATTTATCTTGACATCTTGCTTCTCCTTTTCCAACACTGTCACATCAATAAACCATAATTCTTTTCGCTGCTTGAACAGCTAAAATTCAGAAAGAATTTCTGCTGCCTTCCAGTTGAGACATGGATATTTTATAAACATTTCGCCTATGTTCCCTGGACTCCCTGTGTTTTATGAATTGGGAACAAGCATCCTGCTTTTCCAGCACTGAGGCTTAAAGGTGCCACAGATCTAACTGCCTACACGACTTCGGGTCGCCACACCCTGTTCTTATTTTTTTGCGTCTATGTGGTGCTGTTGTCAACTTCGCCGGCTTTTCTAGGCCGGCCCACGAAGCGGTACCTTGGCACCGACGCACAACAATGCCACAAAGCATTGTAAAGGCTGCAATGCCCTTTCCCATCCGCCCTAAGCCTCCTCTAGCCTTTTGATTCTGGCATGTGACCAAACTTCTCTGACACTATCCAAAGCGACAGGCAGTTCTATTTTGTAAACGATCCACTGGCCCCATTACTAAAGTTGCTATTTGAGTACTGCCGAGCGCTGCACCTCTCGATACTACATTGTCAGCCTCCGTTGAACTTACAGATTGGTGCAGATGTGCGGGAAGCTCCCAGATTTCCGAGTGTTCTGTGAGAACTCAAGACGTTAATGTGCTGCATCGTGCAGATGCTCAATCAGTCTGTGGACCTCCAATTCGAGTCTGAAGCATTCGCGGTACCAATGGTTTTTTTTAGTTTATTCCTGGAATGTGGGCGTTTATGGCTGGGCCAGCATTTATTATCCATCTGAATTGCCCTTGAGAAGGTGGTGGCGAGCTGCCTTCTTGAACCGCTGTAGTCGATGAGGTGTAGGCACACACCAATAGAGCTGTTAGGGAGGGAGTGCCAGCGTCAATGAAGGAACGGCGATATATTTGCAAGGCAGGATTCTGAGTGACTTGGAGGGGAACTTCCAGTTGGTGGCGGCCCCATGTGTCTGTTGCCCTGTCCTTCCGATGTTAGCGGTTGTTGTTTGGAAGCTGCTGCCTAAGGAGCCTTGGTGAGTTGCTGCACTGCGTCTTGTGGATGGTACACACTGCAGCCACTGTTCGGTGGCGGTGGAGGGAGTGAAAGTTCGTGGAAGGTGTGCTAATCCAGCGGGCGGCTTGGTCCTGGATGGTGCTGAGCTTCTGCAGTGTTGTTGGAGCTGCAGTCATCCAGGCAAGTGGATAGCATTCCTTCGTACTCCTGACTTGTACCTTGTAGATGGTGGACAGGTTTTGGGTAGTCAGGAGGTGAGCTGCCCGCTGCAGAATTCCTAGCCTCTCACCTGCTCTCGTAAATATTGCATTTATGTGGCTAGTGTACTTCAGTTTCTGGTCAATGTTAACCCCCAGGATGTTGATAGAATTGATCCAGCTTATGGAGCTAATGTCGTAGAGTTGTGGCAGATTGTGTCTTTGCTTCTTCAGAGCCTTCAAACTGAGCTGGCTGCCCTGATGTTGTAGGTAATGTGCTTAAAAACCGAAAATCTACAGAAACCACAAGCAGCAGCATGTTGTGTTACCTTTTCTTGCTGCTGAATGCTGACGAATCAACCACTCAAAATTGGTAAACTCAAATGTAGTTTCTTTTTCATGAAGATTGAACCATACATTTTGTAATCTTGGCGAGCTCTTGATTATACGTTTTACTTCAATGACTATGCTGTAGACTATCCATCATATGTTACCTTACATCATTTCCCAGAAAGATGTTCAAAGACATAGGCAAACCTACTTTACAATGTACTACAAGAGTAATCAGCAAGAGGTTTCCTTGCCCATGTTTGACCTGATTCCATGGGACTTCATGGGGCCCGGGGTCAATGTTGAAGATTCCCAGTGTAACCCCGTTCAGACTGTGCAAAAATTGCACCCAGAATGCCGAACTCCAAGGTTTGAAGCTAAAATCATCTTAAAATAAAATAAAATAAATTCTTAAAATAAAATAAACTTTATTTGTACACTCACAGAAACACCTGTTTATTCATTTGCTCATATTTTGCCAAGAGAGAGGAATAATATTTTGGCTTTGGTTGATCGAGACCAATGGAAGTGACAAATGCCAATGATGCAGAACTGAGGATTCCCTATCACCTTTTTTATACTGTGAGCGTTATCTTACTGTTCTGGCATTCCATTTGTTACAAAAAGTGAAGGAGAAGCCCAGAGGAGGCAGCGAGAGTCAGCGAGGCCTGAGATCTGAGGTCCAGAGGAATTAACTGAGTGATCAGGTAGCTTATTGGTTGTTGAGTTTCATGGTTTTGATTTCACTGAACTGAGACAGTAATTTAAAGTAGTATCGGCGAGATATGGTGGATTATATATCTAATTATGATTACTACAAATAATCGGTGAATGATATTTCAAATTTAAATCGCAATTATTAAACAAATTAAACTATGGATACGTCTGGGCAGATGATGTATTGCAACGGTGGTACTTGCGAGTTGGTGGACACCAGTATGATCCACAGCAGCCACATCTGCAGTAAGTGTCACCTGCTCGAGTAACTTGGCATAGAATTGATGAGCTGCAGTCCGAGCTTCGGACACTGCAACGCCGGCACAGCAATTAATTAGGAAGGAAAACCCCAGGTTGGCCTTTTATTACAAGGAGGGAAGAGTATAAAGGTAACGAAGCGTTGCTACAACTGTACAGGGTTTTGGTGAGACCACATCGAATGCATTGCATACAATTTTGGTCTCCATATTTACCTAGGAACATACTTGCGTGTGAAGCAGTGCAGAGAAGATTCACTTCCTTGATTTCTGGGTTGGGGGAGTTGTCTTATGTGGAGTTTGAGTAGTTCGGAACTATCGTCAATGGAGATGATTAAAATGTGACGTGATCTTATTGAAACATAAGATTCTGAAGGGGTTTGACAGGGAGATTCTGAGAGGATGGTTCCTCACGCGGGGAAATCTAGAATCACGGGGCACAGTTTCAGAACAAGAGGCCTCCCATTTAAGATGAAGATGAGGCGGAATTTCTCCTCTCAGAATGTCGTTAACCCTTGAAATTCTCTACCGCATAAACCATTCGGGGTTGGGTCATTTAATATATGTAAACGTGAGTTGGGGAGATTTTTGATCTACAAGAGATTGAAAGGTTATTGGGGTCACCACAAAAGTGGAGTTGAGACTATTTTTAGATGAACCATGATTTTATTAAATGGTGAAACTAGCTGGAATGCTCTACTCTGACTCCTGTGCCTTACATTCTTATCTTAATTACTGTAGCGATAATGGCTGGGTGGGGGGGGGGGGGGCGGAGGGGGGGCGCCTGGCTTGAACTTCTTTAAAGTGTATTTGTTTGTTTGTGTGTGTATGTGTGTGTGTGCATGTGCGTGTGTCAGCTTGGGTTGGTATTCTTGACGGTGGGGAATGTATAGCACTTACAGAAGAGGAGTCTGGAGATTAGCAGAACAGTTTACGTTTATAGGAACCCTCGTCACACAGCCCACCATAAAATAATTTACATTTTATAATTTCTCTGTCTCTTTTATGACTTCTAAAGTAAAAATGGAGAGTGACGTCCACGCCCTTCAATCAATTTCACGTTAAATTTTAAATCTTGGGAGATTTCACGCCATAGTGCTGAGATTTCGATGTTAGAAGGGCTGTACTTCATGAAACGTATGGATGAATAGACTATCCTGTAATTGGATGCTATAAAAGTGGAAACAACATAGCTATTAACGGTTTGCATAATGCCCTAGCTCTTACACTATCATCAACTCTTCCATGTGCATTTGGATATAGGAATCAAATTTACAGTACGCAGTGGGTGGCATTGTTATATATTTGGTTTATGCTCTGGAAAGCTTAACAGTTGCATGCTGAACGTACACGCACTAAAGTAAAATTAATAGACGTACGACAATGTGAGACTTTACTATAGCTAGTTGGAAAATGAACGGAAACGCGCTGCAGCTCGGCCCGTGCGATTTTTCTTTGCAATTGGCAATGAATATGGAGAACTCGTGATCTTAAAAAACGGGTACCGAATGCACTAGAGCCCGCTTTCTGCAAAGTTGTAGATGAAAAAAATGAAAATTAGGCATGAGCATCACATGCTGTACTCAACGAAAATATTATAGGCAGAGCAAAAATGCAGCAATGGCGCGCAACAGCCCTTTGGAACCATGTTGCTGTCCATAGGCTGTTAGATCTAAGAGCCACTGTATTTTCATTTCTACTGAAAGTTAACGTTCTACGCCAATAACGTTAATGTCCAACTCTATCAGCAACGTAAAAATGTAAAACTGACTTGTGGATGCACGCAGTTGCCTGATTTCTGCGAATCAAAAATAACACGTTATATAATCTCCAGTTGGAATCTACAATCTGGAATAAAGGGTGATTGAATAAAACACATTTGAAACCATTGAAATACTTACCCGTCCTCAATTCCACTATTCTCTCGCCTGTAAAATAAATAAATAAATTGGTTATGTTTGGCAGATATCCCACAATAGCAATTGAAAAAGTAGCACGCAAATTAAATTCATCTTTGCGTTTGTGTCTTTTTCAACTGAACAAAAACTTGGTGGTGGGGGTGGGGGTGCGGGGGGTGTGGTGGTGGGGGGCGGCGCGGGAGGGACGGGGGGGTGGAGGTGGAGGGTGGCGGGGTGGGGGGCGGCTTGACAAATCAGACCCGACTTGCCTGGTTCGATTTTAAGCAAAAAACTTGGTGTTAACTGTTCCCCAGTGCGGTCTCCATGGCAAGGCTTCTACCAATCAGAACCCACTTGCCGACAAACCAGAACCCTCTTCTTATGCAGTGTTAATTGTCGCTTTGAGGTTTGGTATTCTTTCGATTCTGCCCTGATGAATGCAAGGCGAAAAGCTTCGACATGCTGTCACTCTCTTCAGCAATTCTCAGTCTTTTTTATTTAGCAGGGAGCGAATCTCGCCACGGCAGATGTTGGATTTTGAATTCTAAAAGTCTAATAAACGTCCATTGTTGTAAAAACCCATCTGGTTCACCTGAACTCGTGCGACCAAGCCCCCACAGCAATGTGGTTGGCTCGTAAATGCCCGAACAAGCCACTCAGTTGTATCAAACCACTACAAAACTTCAAAGCCTGGACAGGACCACCCGGTTTGACCAAGGCACCAGAAACGACAACGGCAAAACCAGTCCTGTCGACCCTTCAAAGTCCTTCAAAATTGAGAGGGCTGTCTCACAGGTAAACCAAAACATTTTGACATCCTCACGGGATCATACCTTAGAGATGTTCCCTATCCGTGCGCCCATTGTTTTAGGCTTGCATGAGCAGCAGCGAATGTATGAGAATCAGTTGCCACAAGGACGACTCTATCCACATTCTCTCCTACTTCCTGTCCACCTATCGAGTTGCTACGTTCTCGCTCGTCACTGGGCTGGATGAAATATCAGAGCGGTTGCTGTCCTGGGTAGACAGGACATACCCAGCAGAGGTGGCGGCACAGTCAGTAGGGAGCTGTGCTGGGAGTCCTCAACATCGACTCCGGATCCCATCTCATGGCATCAGGTCAAACATGGATAAGGAAACCTTCTGCTGATAATTCAGTGCTCCTCCATGTTGAACACTACTTGGAGGATGCATTGAGGGTGGCAAGGGCGCAGAATGTACTCTGGGTAGGGGCGTCAATGTCCATCACCAAGAGTGGCTCGGTAGAACCACTGTTGGCCGAGTCCAAAAGGAGGTAGCTGCCAGACTCGCTTTGAAGCAGGTGGTGAGGTAACCAACTTGACTTCATCCTCACCAACCTGTCTGCCGCAGTTGCATCTGTTCATGACAGTATCAGTAATAACAGTCGTTGTCGAGATGATGTCCCGCCTTCACAATGAGGATACCCATCGTGTTGTGTGGTTCACTACCGTCGTGCTAATTTGGATAGATTTCAAAAAGATCTAGCAACTCAAGGCTGGACATCCACGAGGCGCTGTGGGCTATCAGCAGCAGCAGAATTGTACTCGAACACAATCTGTAACCTCATGGCTCGGCATATCCCCCAGTCTACAATTACCACCAAGCCAGGGGTTCAACCCTCGTTCAGTGAAGAGTGCAGGAGGGCATGCCAGGAGCAGCACCAGGCATACCTAAAAATGAGGTGTCAACCTGGTGAAATTACAACATAGGGATACTTACGTGCCTAACAGCATAGGCAGCAAGTAAACAGCTAAACGATCCCACAAGCAACGGATCAGACCTAAGCGCTGCAGCCCTGCCACATCCAGTCGTGAATGGTGATGGACAATGAAGCAGATCACTGGAGGAGGAGGCTTTACAAATATCCCCATCTTCAATGATGGGAAAGCCCAGCACACCAGTGCAAAAAGCTAAGGCTGAAGTATTTGCTATAATTTTCAGCCAGAAGTGCCGAGTGGATGATCCATCTCAGCTTCCTCCAGAGGCCCCCAGCAATATAGCTGCCAGTCTTCAGCCAACTCGATTGACTCCACCTGATATAAAGAAACGGCTGAAGACACTGGATACTGCAAAGGCTATGGTCCTGACTATATTCTGGCAATAGTGCTGAAGACTTGTGCTCCAGGACTTGCCGTGCCCCTAGCCAAGCTGCTCCAATAAAACTACAACACTTGTATCTATCCGGCTGTGTGGAAAATTGCCCAGGTATGTCCTGTACACAAAAAGCTGGACATATCCAACCTGGCCAATTATTTCCCCATCAGCCTACTCTCCATCATTAGTAATGCAATGGAAGGGGTCAACAACAGTGCTATCAAGCGGCACTTGCTTAGCAATAACCTGCTCACTGATATCCAATTTGGGTTCCGTCAGGGCCGCTCAGCTCCTGACGTCATTACAGCCTTGATTCAAACATGGACAAAAGATCGAACTCCAGAGGTGAGGTGAGAGTGACTGCCCTTGACTTCAAGGCAGCATTTGACAGATTGTGGCTTCAAGGAGCCCTGGCAAAGCTGGAGTCAACGGGAATCGGGGGAAAACTCTCCACTGATTGGAGTCATACCTAGCAAAAAGAGAGTTGGTTGTGGTTGTTGGAGGTCAGTCATCTCAGCCCCAGGACATCACTGAAGGAGTTCCTCAGGGTAGTGTCCTCAGCCCAAACATCTTCAGCTGTTTCATCAATGACCTTCCTTCCATCATAAGGCCAGAAGTGGGAATGTTTGCCGATGATTGCACAATATTCAGCACCATTAATGACTCATCAGATACTGAAGCAGTCCATGCCCAAATGCAGCAAGATCTGGGCAATATCCAGGCTTCGGCTGACAAGTTGCAAGCAACATTTGCGCCACCCAAATGCCAGGCAAAGACCATCACGAACAAGACAGAATCTAACCATCGGCCCTTGGCGTTTAATGGCATTACCGTCACTGAATACCCCACTATCAACATTCTGGGAGTTACCATTGACCAGAAACTGAACTAGACCAGCTATATAAACACTGTGGCTACAAGAGCAGGTCAGAGGCTAGGAGTCATGACTACCCAAAGCCTTCCCACCATCTACAAGGCACAAGCCAGGAGTGTCATGGCATACTCCTCACTTGCCTGGATAGCTCAAGGAGCTTGACATTGTCCTGAAAAAAGCAGTCATCTTTATTTGAACCACATCCACAAACATCACACCCCCCATCACCGACGCGCAATAGCAGCAGTGCGCACCATCTACAAGATGCGCTGCAGGAAATCACCATGGCCCCTTAGGCAGCAACTTTCAAGTCCATGACCATTACCATCTGGACGGACAAGGGAAGCAGATAAATGGGAACACCAGCAACTGGAAGTCCCCCTCCAAGTCACTCACCACCCTTACATGGGAGTATATCGCCTGTCCTTCACTGACGCTGGGTCAAAATCCTGGAACTCCCTCCCTAACAGCACTGTGGGTGTACCTACACCACATGGACTGCAGCCGTTCAAGAGGGCATCTCACCACAACCTTCTCAAGGGCAACTAGGGATTGGCAATAAATGTTGACCCAGCCAACGAAGCCCACACCCCGTGAATGAATAATTAAAAAATGTTCTTAAAATTGCTGGGGGTAGTTTCAATTTTGACATGATGTGAAAAATTTGATAGCGGAAATCATGAAGTGAATAATGGCCGGTGAATTAGATCATGTCAGTTTTATACCATGGCCAACAATTAAAATGATCTCTCTTTTACTTAACATGCAAGAATAGTAGTCGGCTTGAAATTTGTAATTTTGTACTGAAACATTACACTAGTTTAGGGCATGTTTTTGTCCCGTTGGCTTACGTTAATTTTCACTTACGTCCATTTTCACATTCTGGCCTATTGTATTCAGGCTGGCAGGAAAATTGGATGCACATTTAGACTGGAAAATGGCTGCAAGAGTAAAATCAATTTTGTAAGTAACTTCTCTATAATGTCCATAAAGAACATTATAGAGAAGTTAATGCCTGATATCATTACATCCTAATGTCATTAGCAGACATTTCCATGTTGTTCTATAGATTCTCGTGACTCTGGTGACTAAACTAAATGCTTGGAAGTACAAACTAACTGCTGTTTTATTAGTAATACTCACTGTCGGGATTACACTTCGCATCCAACTCTAAAGTTAATAAAAAAAACATTAGGATATTCTTCATGGAAAGTCACTCCAACATATATTGAAATTTTGTGGAAGAAATAGAATCTACACGATTAAGCGCGTTTACCTTTCTCTCTTTCAGTCAAAAGTGCTTCTGAAAAACAAAGGAAGGATTGTTGAGGACAGGCTATGAAACCTTTCCGTCTCCACGTCAACTAGACTAGCTTTGACCTGAAGCTGTCAGGTAATGCAAAAAAGCTATATTTAATTGATAAAGTGCCTTGTTTGCAATAACTGAATCAATATTGTCCCAGTTGCAGCCACGTGGGTAATTAGGGAAAGTTGATCTCATGGCTTCGAAATTGTTTGTTGTAGCCTGTCCAGATCATTTGGGCTTGAAATGTGGGAGGCACTATGTCAGGTTCGAAAACTAAGTTCAGGATATGGGCCTTTAGCAGCCAATAACCCAAATAATCTCAAATGGGGACACCGTGGCTTGCATGATCAAGGATATGAATTTCAGACACAATTTCGTGTCGCTTTTCACACCTTAAGAGGCAGAATCAACTTTCCTTAAGGGGCCACTCGACTCAGCTCAATCGTTGTCAAATCTTTATTTTCTGGGCCATGGATAAAGAAACTTGAATATTGTATAAAAAAGAGACATGCTGTCGACGCGTTTCGTTTTGCTGTCAATAGGACAAATGGAAGAAAGCCAAATTTTAAACTATAACGACAATTTATTCCACAGAAGAAAGGGTGCTGATTAGTCGACTCTGATATGCTAACTGTCAATTTCTGACCTGGAAAGCGCCAGGTCTATTTATAATTTCCCAGGAAAGGCAAAGTATGCCAAAAATTTGAGCAACAAGTTCAGCAAGCCGTTTCACCTTTCTACTATGCACTGGCTACGCGAGTGCTAATTTCCGTTGACAGGATACGGCCACAAAGTCCACAAAGTTGTGCTGCCCACCAAACAATCCAGCCATGTCTTGTACGGATTTCAGTGCTAGGTACGTAGGCATATGTCACAACGATTCTTTGATCGAATTAAACTACATGCTCCTTCGGTTGTTTGTAATAGGCAGAGCACAGACCGTACTCAACCAGCCCACACTCGCAAAACTCAAACTACAAATTCCGCGATTGGGCAGCACATGCTGAGCTTTCCTCTGTGTGCTGATAGCTACTCTAAGAGCAAGTTTAAGATAGTGGAGCTTGGAAAGTGACTCATTAACACCTGCAAGAAGCGACATGCATTCACAGGTGTGGGCCTGTTTTGTGCAAGCAAAAGAAATATGTTCAAGCCTTGCGCCATTTTCAAATTACGCATGAGCTTGGGGAGCCGATAGTTCACGGTTGCTTTCTCCATGGCGACGTCTCGGCCATTTAGAGTCGACTTGGCAACCAATCAGCGGACTTTTCCCATGTAGTTTAATTTTTTACGATTGTTTGAATTTTTGCAATCTTGCGTTTGTCCTGGCGAGTGCAAGACGAAAATATTTGGCAGCATGTTTCTCTTTTTAGCAATATTCCAGTTCTGTACTACCAAGAGATTGTTTGGATAAAAAAGCATCATTTCCTTACATCTAGTCAGCTCTGATCCGCTGCCAGCACCTTGTTGACCCAGTCATGATGATATTCCCCCGATACCCTATTTGGTAGCTGATCGATTTCTCCCACCTACCGAGCATTGGTTGGCTTCGCGCCTGCAGTCTCAGTTAAATGAAACCCGAAGCTCAGGTATATCTGGGCTCGCATAGCCATCCGTCATTCCGTGCTTGATGTACCGGGTTTAAGTTGAATTTTAAAAAAGTTTATTTCCTGGTATACGTTAACATTAGCAGAAACAAAGTTTTGAATCGTTTTAGACAGGTGCAAAAAATCAACAGTTATGCTGATATTTATAATGGATGATTATAATACCCCAAATCTTTATCTTAATTGCTTTTCGCAAGTCTTACTGCTCTTGCGGTAAAATTTACGTTCTACTGTGGTGCAAATCGGGCAGTGGTAGATCGTGCACCTTGCATATTCAGACCATTTTTCCTCTCAAAACTCTTGGAACGTAAAATAAGGGCACCTATTTTGCAACCAGGTTGCAGTTGATTTTTTAAACTCCGTTTCCTTTCAGAAACATCGCGCTTATGCTAATTGTTATAGCATACAATGTTGCTGCTAATTTACCGCCGACTGTTTACTCCCGGCAAATTTTCACTAACGATACACTGAGCTTAATATTTTGCAGTCACCTGTTTTTTGTAGAATGTTGCTCAAAGCCTTTAGTTCTGGAACGGACATCAAAATTGTTTGAGTGGGCAAGCGTAGTCAGCTTTTATCGCATGCAAAACTCTCTTACAAGTCTTGTCACTCACTCGGTTTTCTGAAGTTAAGATTTTTGTTAGGTCGACCGGTTGAATTGTATCCATACGTTTTGAATGTAGAACTACAAATTGTCCAAGTTGATGCTTTTCAAAGGCGCATGGTAAGATGTTTGTTAACATCGGCCCAGGTATCCCGATTAACTTCACTGCCGCCTGCAAAAATCTTTTGGGATTTTTCAGCGGGGACTTTCCATCCTGACTGAAGCATTGATGGGTCATCATAGATGTCCGCAGGGAAGATCGTCCAGCACAAGAAAAGACGGAAGAATGCAGTGCACGGCCCTTTTCCACGGCAGTAGCTGCCGCCTTCGAGAAAATTTCTAAAGGCCTCAGGTGCTGCAGTGGGTTAGTGAATGGATAAGTGGATGGGTGAGTGGGTGGAGTTTTGACAGGCTTTGGAATGGAAACGTCCTTTCATGGGGAATTTGCTTCAGCACAGCGTCATTTCGACGAAAGTTTTGACATTTGGACAAAGTAAAAAATTGCAAGGCTCTTCAGAGAACCCAGTTGACAAATTCCCACTCACTCGTAAAGAATCATAAAGTGGAAAGCAGGAAACATAAAAAAAAGAATTCGTTGATATGGAGGAAACAAAATAAAGATTAGAAAAAGCGGATATAATAAAGGGGCAGTGATAAAATAGAATCACAGAATCATATAGGAAGGCCTTTCGGCCCATTGTATCTGCAGAGTCTCACCAAAGAAGCAATTTACCCAGTGCCACTGCCCCCTTATAGCCCTGTAACCTTGCAAATTCTTCCTTTTCAGATCATTACCCAATTGCTTCGATTCAACCTGTCTCCACCAAGCTCTCAGGCAGTGAATGTCAGGTTCCAACTATTCGCAGTGTGAAAAGGTTGCTGCTCATGTTTCCATTATTATTTTTCCTGTTATATCAAATCTATGCTCTCTGGTTCTCGATCCTTCCACCAGTGAGATCGTATCTACTCTGCTCGGACTGCACATGATTTTGAATATCACCATCAAATCTCCTCTCAGCCTTCTCTTCTCCAAGGAAAACAATTCCAAATCCACCAATCAGTCTACGCAACTCAAGTTCCTCATGCCAAGAACTGCAAGATCTGGTCGCAATACTACTGTTGAGGCCAAATTAATGTTTTATTTTAGTTTATCATAACTCCCTTGCTTTTTCAGTCTATGCCCTTGTTAATAAAACCTAGGATGATGTATTCTTTGCCAACTGCACGGTCAATTTGTCCGACACTTTCAATGACGGGCATATTTCCACCCAGGTTATGCACCCACTTTAAAAAATGTACCTTTTATTATATATTTATCTCCACTCGTTTTTCCTACCGAAACGAATCACTTCACATTTCTCTTCATTGAAATTTCGATTGTCACGTGTCCACTCATTCTGCCAGCCTGTCCTTGGCGTTTTGAAGTTATGAACTTGCCTCCTCACAGCTCACAATGCTTCCAAGCTTCGCACAGTCGTCAGATTTTGAATTTGCGTCCTGTACACCAAGATCTAGGTCCTTAATGTGTGTCAGAAGAGCCAGGATCCTAGTACCGACTTCTGGGTAACTCTGCTGAAAAGATTCTTCAAGTCCTAAAAACACCTATTAACTATTACTTTCTGGCGTCTTGTCACTCAGTCAAGTTCGCATCCATGTTGCTCCTGTCCCTTTTACTCCATGAGCTGCAACATTGCTCACAATTCTGTTGTGCGGCATTGTATCAAATGCTTTTTGGAAGTCCGTGTACAATATATTAACAACATTACCCTCATCAAATTTCTCTGTTACCTTATTAAAAAACTTCACCACGTTAATGCTGGCTTTCCTGAATTAACCCTCATTTCCCACAAGTAACTATTAAGTTTGTCGCAAATTATTGTTCCTGGGAGATTCCCCACCAACGAAGTTAAACTGACGGGCCTTTAGTTGCCGAGTTTACCCTTACACAGATTTTTTTAAAAGGGCATGATATTTGCAACTCTCCAGTCCCCTGGTACTACCCCTGAGTCTAAGGGAGGCTGTAACATTATGCCCAGTTGCTCTGCCATTTCCACCCTCATTTTTCTCAGTATCTTTGGATGCAACTCATCCAGGACCAGTGTGTTATCGATTTTAAGCACAGCGAGCCTACCCAATGACTCTTCCTTATCAATTTTAACCCTTCAAGTCTCTAAATTACCTCCTATGTCACCATGATATGCGTAGAATCCTCTTGCTTGGTAAAGACAGATGCGTAGTATTATTTTAATACCTCAGGTATTCCCAATCTGCCCACTGTTCTTTTTACTGCCGTTTTAGTATTTATATGTCTACAGAAGAATTTTGGATTCCTTTTTGCGTTAGGTGCAAGTCTCCTATCAAACCGCCATTTCTTGTTCTTTCCCCGCTCTTTCGCTTTCTCCCTGAACCTTCAATATTCAGCCTAGATCCCAGCTGTATTATCCATCTGATATCTGTCATAATCAGGCACATTTTTCTTCAACTTAATCTCTGTCTATTTCGTCACTCTGTGTGCTCTGGGTATTTTTGCCCTACCTCTCCCATTCGTGGGAATAAAGCTTGACTGCCAGGACTGTCTCTTTCACACAGGCATTGTTCAATTACAGCTTTACCTGCCGATCGTTGATTCCAATATATCTGGTCTAGATCTATTCTTGCTCCATTGAATTTGGCTTTCCCTAGTTAATTATTCTTACTCTCGATTGTCCTTTGTCTTCTTTCATGGCCAACCTAAACCATATGATACAATGATCACTAACCCCTAAATGCTCTCTGACTGACAATTGATCCACTTAGCCCATTTAATTCCCACTGCTAGCTCTTGCAGCACTGCATTTCTCATTAGATTGGAAATATATACTACTGTAGAAAATTTTCCTGAATGCATTCTAGGAACTCTCATTCCTCTCTACCCTTTACACTACTACTATCCCAGTCTATATTCAGATAAATAAAGCCCTCCATTATGACTACTCTGTAATTCTTGCAGACCTCTGTAATCTCCTTGCAAATTTCAACACCTCTTTCTGACTCCGTGGTGGCGTGTAGTTTACACTGAGCAATTTAATTACAGGTTTTTCGTTCCTAAGCTCTAGCCAAATAGATTCTGTGCTTAACTTTTCTGGGGTATCCCCTGCTTCTATCACTGAAATGTTCTCATTAATCATTGCCGCTACCCCAACCTTTCCTACATTTCCTGAACACATTGTATCTAGGAAATTCACTACGCAGTACTGATCTTCTTTGATTCAGGTCTTTGTTACAGCTACGAAATGATATTTCTAAAAGGCAATCTTCCCCTGTAACGGGAAACTTACTACACATTATGCATTCACAAACAAGCACAGTGTTCATAATTTAGATTTTGAAGTGTCTCCTCCATCCTCACCCCTTTTTGATTCCCGTTTACAATTAAAAAAAAATATATATTTATTTTTCCCACCTATTTCTATTATTTAAAAAAATATTTCCATTCATTGTTTTATCCCCACCTTTTAGCCTATTTCGATCTTATCTCCCACACCATCCCATCCCCCGCCCCACCCCCCGCTCGGGCCATCTGTCACTTGCTCATCCTGATTTCTACTCTTAATATCACCATTTTCACCTCCTTTAGCCAGTATCACCACCATCAACACCCCCTCGACCTTTTGTTGATGACATATTTTGCGATCTATCCTTTACCTCCACCTATCACTGGCCTTCTATCCAGCTTCACCCCCCTTAAACAGTATTTATTTCACCACATTTCTACTTCCCATTTATTCTGAAGAAGAGTCACATGGACTCGAAACGTTAACTCTATCTTTCTCTCCGCAGATGCTGTCAGACCTGCTGTTTTTACCAGAAAGTTTTGTTTTTGCTTCCGATTTCCAGCATCCACGGTGGTTTGCCTTTATAACTTAGATTTTATTGCTTTACCCCTTATTCTCACTCCATCCCTTACTATCTGCTTCTTCAGTGGTATCTGTCTATCCCCGCATTCTGTGTACCTTGGTATTGCTCTCTGATATTAACTCCTGCTTCTCACACCCCAGCCAGGTTAGTTGAAATCCTCCCCAACAGGGCTAGCAAATCACCCCACAAATAAATCAATCTCAGCTCTATTTAGGTGCAACACCTCTGGCGATATCGGTGCCATCTCCTCCAGAGCCGGTCTCAATGTTCCTGAAATTTAAATCCTTCCTTCTTTCTCCATCATTCTACAAACAAAAGCAAACACAAGAAAATATCTATCTTTTAAATGAACAGCATTAACTTTAGTCTGAGGGAATGAGGCTCCACAATTATAAAATCATCCTTTTTTTCAGAGCCAGAGAGCCATTGTTCAGCATCTGTCTCACGCAATACGTAATTGAATGCTCAATTATTCCTAAATACACAAGCTTGTGAACAAAATGGTTACGTACTCCAAGTTCACACATTTACTGCGACTTCAGTGACAAGTCGATCGGAAAGCTTGCAGCAGATTGCCCTCTGGATGAGCAGGCTATGGCTGACTACAACTTCTGGATTTTGCATTTAATTACTCAGGTGAGGACTGCCAAATTTGCTGAAGAAGAGTCATATTGGGTTCGAAACGTTAACACTGTTTCTCTCGCCGCAGATGCTGCCAGGCCTGCTTAGTATCTCCAGTACTTCCTGTTTTTATTCCAGAATTTTCTGTCATACTTGCCCTGTAGCAAAGTCAGCATTGATAACTTCACGGTTATTACTATGCCAAAATCGGGAAAGTTTCCTACCATTTTCTTTCGATTGCAAATCTACACCTGAAATAAAATCCGGCAAGTATAATCGTTAAGTGTCTTTACTCCGAAGGATTCAACCTTTGCACCCTGTCCTTAGTGGAGTTTTTTTCAGGGCAGTCTGATTTTTTTTATTGCCTCTACATGGCTTGCAATTTCTCTTGTCTTAATGATAATGGAAGACATTTTCGATTCAGTGTGCTCAAGGTTTTTGACAAGTGCGTCGTTATGTGACAACCCATGCTAGAGACCTATAGTTCTGGAAATTCCTCCACATTATATGTCACAAAATGCCATGGTGTTAACTGGTAAAGAAATTCCGTCATTGCATGTTATATATTTTTACCGGCGTAGGTGCATTAATTTCTTTACATTCCATAGATAGCATCATCCAATGGAAGTTTGGATTGATTATAATAACATTTATTTCTGAATTACATTCCGCTTTCAGATGAAAAAAATAATCAAAGCAACACAAAACCCCGAGGCAGTGGTTCTTCAGTCATGTATTGATCTTAACATGGTAAACATTACCTGTCGACAAATGTTAATGGGAAGAATTTGCTTTTTATTCATAACACCACGCCTCTATTTGTCTCTCCAATTTCGTGAACCTTCAACATTGCACAAGTTTTGCCTTTTCATTTAGGAAAACTTCTTTTTAGTTCCCAAGTACAAACTAGAATGTCAACATAGAACAAATATTTGAGAACGGGGATGCCTGCGTTAGATAATTTATTGGGTTTAGCATGTCAAGCAGTCAGTGGAGGATCGTTGAAGTCGTAGAACGCGACTCATGTTACGCCTGTATAGAGGCAGTGGCGTGACAAAACGGACAATGTCCGGGATAAATTAAACGAAACTGCTTTGGAATAATTCATATTTCCAATATCAAATGACAGATCCCACACACCTGCCATCAGACGCGTTAAGAAATCAACTCACAGAAATCACATTACAGCCCATGCAGTGCCGAACAATAAGAGATGCTAAAGGGGCAATGAACTCGACTGACTAGATGGATCAAGAACATCACATGAATAAGTATGCCTTTGTGTAAAATGATAACACATAGAAGAGAGGAAAAGTAATTCGCTCCACATACAGTGAGCTGCCTGCACATCGCAGATGCTGTTTAATAAGACAAGTTCAAATGCAGCATTAGCCAATTTGTTTCATAGCTGGTGAGGAAAAACAATTTAGAAAACAGTGGGTTTCTAAAACGGAATTATGACCAATGAAGTAGAGCCATAATCACATTAAAACCTATACCTATGAAATATCAAAATGAGGAACAAAAAGAATCAATTTAATTGAAAAACAACAAAATGAAATGGAAGGATTGACTCAACAGGAAATCACAATGTTAAGCTGAAGGGCAGTACATACAAACGCTGTATATTACGTTTTGCTATATTTCATGGGCTGTAATTGGCCAGTGAAATGAAATTGATGCAATTTTGCGTGAAACACTTTCAAGACATATACATCAAATATTTGTACTTTTACATACTTGAGTCTTTAATGGTTTTTTGGAGCTCTGAAATAAATTAAACATAACACTCGCTACAATCAGGAAGAATAGCATCAATCTTCTTTGTAGAAATTACAATCAAAACTCTCTTGACATAATTAAAATACGCACTGGAGCTACCTCTTTGAAATAAGTTCTATCTAAGCATGTTGGCAAAATATATATCAACTGTAATGTTGCTATAAACGTGTTCGAATGGTTTGCCCACTGCAATGCCACTTAAATGCAACACGGATTTGCAACATAAAGTCGACAGTAATAACTGGTCTTAGTGATAAAATGCAAAATATTGAAGATTCTGGAGATGAATAAATTAAAAATAACACCCATGAAAATGGACAGTGAGTTAACATCTGCTAAGAGAAAAGATAAGTTGAGAATTAAGCTATTGATACCTTAGGGAAAATGCAACGTATGGGGAATAGGAAAAACATGGAATACCTGGGGGCCGGGTGTAAGATTGAGATCGATTTGAAGGTGAGGGGACACTTAGATCATAACGATGCGGAAGTAAATTTTCAAACTACATGAAGCTTATTTTGAAGTTTTGTATATGCACCTCTGAAACATTGCGCAACTCGTCAGGGTGCTAACGCTATTTTGAGGTCAAAGCGTCGAGCCGGAAGCGTTACAGACATCTTCAACAAATGACAATTTCAAAAGTAGCAAAGTTGGTGTTATGAGTTTTTATCTGGACGTCAGGCTGAGAATTTGTAGATATGCTAATGATGTACTGGAAAGCCACTATGGGCTCGGAGGGGTTGCCGTCTCGAAAAGGATTGCTTTTTGACCTGGAAATTATATGAAGAAGAGTCATACGGACTGGAGACGTTAACTCTGTTTCTCTCTCCACAGATGCTACCAGACCAGAATATTTTGTTTTCATTCTTATAATTACATGGGCGAGTTGTATTAGGCTTCCTTTTGTTTAGAACGCAAGGTATCATCGTAAGGGTAACTGCAAGTTGCAGGATGGCGAATGAACATGCGCAGCACCTTCCTTTTGAGAGACAGTTGACATGTTGATCATCTGACTGGTTATGATATTTTCGCTCCTCATCTGGTGGTTTCTATCCTGGGGATACCGAATGCAGATTCGCCTGTCTGCAAGTGGAACCCCTACTCGTTGTTGACTCATCACTTTAACTCGCTTTCTATTCTCACTTCGATCGATCTGTCTTTGGCTTCGCACTCAACGCATGCTTCAAGAACACGGGGATGAATTCAACTTCAGCGCTGGTGCTACATTAACTATGCTCTGTTCGCGGTTAATGAACACACCACCCAATTTTTCTATCTATTGGATATCAAGGAAATGGAAATCGGGCGGCCACGGTGGTGGGTTTGGGGAGGGGGTGTGGGGGGGAGTGGGTGGGTGGGGGGATGGTGTAGTTGGGAGGAGCGGGGTAGCGTGTAGATGGGACGGCCAATGCGCTACTAAACATTTGCACCCCACTGAAGTTGATTTACCAATGTCGAAGTTTGTCTTGTACAATACTTGTGCCACGGAACTTGCAGCTCCTTCTACGCGATTCCTCTATTCTCTCCAATTGACCTGACTATTCGGTCGGCCATATAACCGGTAGTCTTTGTAGTATCGTGGTTTGAGCTGCCACTGGAGGACTGTCTAAGGTCTGGTATTCCTGATAAGCACCATGAAACTTAATTGTCAAAGGGCTGACTTCGGCAGCTTTTGACATTTGGCCGTCAATTCCCCTTTCAATTATTTTGCCAGCACTGCCCTTCCACCAGCTTCGTAGATTTTCTATGGAGCTTGGGGTAGAAAACTGCATGTAGACTTAGAACAGAGTCAATTTCTTTTCCATTTTTCCACGAGGACGATTGAATACGCAAGGTGAGCTGGATGCGAAGGTAACAGCATAGAATCGCACCCTAACAAATTTTCAATTATCAGCAAAGTGCTGAATCCCCACTGATCCTACATTTTCTTTAACATAAAATGAACACTAGCCCAGAGCAGGGTTTCGTGGCTGCGCTGCCCCTTATCAAGGCCACAACCCTTTTATGTTCATTCCAGCAATCACATGCCCGGAAATCCATTAGGTATTGAGTATGGCGTATGACACAATCATATCAATGCTAATGAGAGTAGAAATTTAACTTGGGTTGGTGACGTATTGGTGACGGTATCAGTCGTTCTGGCGACGCATTATGGACCTGAAGCTGTTTCGCGCCCTTCAGAAGTTTCCAGACCTGCTGAGTACTTCGGGTTTCTCGATGTTCATTTGAATAAAATGTCAGGTATAGCAGAATTCAATTTAAAATCACTTTACGTTAACCTATAAGGTTTCTCAATTAATGTCAAACCAAGTACAGTTGTGTGCTTTGAACATTTACCAGAAGTAAAGAAGAACAATGCAAACTGAAGCGCGCGATAATCCACCTACTCAGACTAGGTGCGGAATTTTACGCCCCTCTCGCCGGCGCGCCCTTCCGTTCCCACCGAAGTCAATAGAGTTTTGAACTGCTCGCCGCATTTTACGGCCCGGCCCCCGCCGCGACGGGGCCACAACATTCCGACCTAGGTGTTGATTTAGGGACATAGGGAGATCATAGGAAAGAAGTAGACATAAGGGCAAAATTTATACCTGACATCATGGACTGAATTTAGTCGACTATGAAACAATTGAAATACATGTCTAGTTGAATTCAGAGCAAAATATAATTGGGCAGTGGTCGGCCAATCAGGCCCCATCTGCTTTTGCCGCCGGCCTTGGACGGAAATACATGGCTGAGAGTACAAATGAACTCCAGCTGATCGTAAACAGTTGTTGGTATAGCGGAAGGTCCAAACTCTGCTGCTGTTTTTTCGATTACGTTACTAAGATCTTACTTTTCTGGCTTGCTTGAAGGATGAATTCTGTAACACGAAACACAATGTTGCAAGAAATATTATGCGTTAAATTTATATTTTAGCAAATCAGACTTGGCATTAATAAAGCGTCGATACTCAGAGATAATATCTCTGGATTGTAACCTAAACTACGCGCCAACTGGCACTGGGTGCACCGGATTAGGAAATTGATCACGTGGCTCAAAGTTTGATGTGCGAAGAAGGAGGTGTCATTCATGGGACACGGGCATCAGTTTGCAGGAAAGCGGGAGCTGGCCCATTGGAATGGGCTCCGCTCAAACTGCGTTGGGATTAGTAACGTGGAAAATCGTCGAAATAGAGTCGTGGATAGGGATTTAAACTAAAAGGCCGCGAGGGAAAGCTCAAGCGAAGTGAGATCTAGAAATCCAAAGAGAAAAGTCGGGACATTGCAATGGCGTGTCAGGCAAATGCATCTGGGTAATGTAAAGCAAAGTACAGGAAGGGAGCAAAAGTATAGTGCATTAGCTCATAAGTCCTTGGAAATAATAGCTTTAAAAATGAAACTAAAAGCCTCTTTATGTGAATGAGCTAAGCATTCATTCGCAATAGAATAGATGAGCTATCGGCATAAAAATAAAGAAGTTGATTAAATTTATTTACCATTACAGGGAAACGGTAACAAGGTCACCTAGGTGGGTAAATATTTTATCATCCGCAACATTCCGAAAAGGCAGACAGGATGGAAAAGGAGGAACGGTAGCCCTGATAGTACAATATAACGTAAGGACATCAATAAGAAAGAACCTTGGTTCAGAAGATGAGGAGGAACAATAAGCACGGGTGAAGGCTAAGAAAGCCAATAGTCATGGACTAGCTGAAGCTCATGCTGTAAAAAGGGCCTCCTTGATTTGCCGGAGGTGCACTTCGCTGGGCCTGCGAGGAGTCTGTCGATGCAGGCCCAAGCAGCTCTGGCAAACGGAAATGTCAGCCTAATTTTCAAGGGCAGGTTAGTATGTATTTATTTCTACTAATTGCTGCAAGGTACCTCTTTCTGACGCCAGTTGGGTGTTACGGCCTAATTCTTTCGGGGTGATTTTTCCTTTTCGTTTACTTCAAATTGCCATGCACGCTATCATTCCAACCATTACATTTCGTTGGGACAATTACATGTTTTCCCTTTAAAATTCTATTCCTTTGTTTCTTGGTAGTGCTTTATTCCACTAGGGTACTTTATACAATTGCAATGGCTTGATAGACAAATACATTATTTTTTTGCAGGCCGAGGAAACAAGAAACACCAGGCACGAAGAACACATTTCGTCATTGTTCATCAGGGAATCATGGACTGATTAGCCGCCTGGACTGAAAAAATCTTGAATTCTCCTCTACCAGAAAGAGCGACAGAGAATCTTACACTATTGAACTGTTGAAATGAATGTACTCAGCAGACCTCTTGAATAAAGGTCCTATAAGTCTCAAGACAACGCCGCAGGGTGTTCTGTCTTTCCCAAACACGCAAATCCACTTGACATCTACAATTGGATAAAGCACGTGCCATTCAAGCGCCAATGCTTCCGACGAAAGCTCCTTCGTTAATTGCAATTAATCACTCTGGTTGCCATTCTGAACTCAGAGTTCCTCGACTTGCCGGGACATTTCTCAACCCTCGGGCACTGTATTCGAATGATCGATATTAATCTATTGAGAATCAGAGCAAGAGGACCCAGGAGCCCCAACACGCGTTGCCCTTCTTGTCATGCTCTTTTAAAAAAAAAACTGCTTCTAACGCTGAATAGTTATTTTTCCTTAAACCCATGGAGTATGAGGTAACACCATCCTATCCGAGAAAATCAGAAGTTACGCTGCAACCCCTAGTGCATTTACTTCAGCTGTTCCAGAACCGTAAAACGGACACATATATAAACTCCAAATGTTACCTGCTTCATGAGATTCGATCAGTTCTGAAAATAGAAATTCGTTTTATTTTAATTTTTCAGTAACGTGCTCACTTTTTGTTAACGGTTGAAGTTGAGACGGCTTTGGTATAACAAAAGCTTCA